>NC_083590.1:11007655-11330155 GCF_027579695.1 Neoarius graeffei
TTTGGGAAACGTTTCATTGCTGCATTTTAATGAAATGTGAGGGGAAGCCGGGCTTCCAGTGCCGTCTTAAAGCAATCACCACTGACAGAGATGGACTGGAACATTATTTACCATTTTAACAAATTATTATTATAATTCAAAATCAACAAAAGGATTGTTGCCGTGGGTTTCAGTTTATTGGAAGTTCTTTTCTCCTCCTTTTTAATTAAAATTCATTTTTTTATCCATTTAATTTTTTCACTGCATCAGTTCTGTGGCATTAACATCTCATTTTAGTTTTTAAACTCTATATTCCTGAGATCATTTCCACCATGTCACTGCTGCTTTAAACCCTGCAGCTCACACAGAGGGCAGTTAATTTGAGTCTCAGGTGCAGTTTGTGGGATTAGTTACAGTCAGTGCATTCACATGCACATCCAAATCGAGCTGCTGTCGGTAATCAAGCTAAGGGTCCCAGCAGGGGTGCCAGAGAAATCCAATCCTACATGCACACAAGGAAATCGAGCTATTGTGTGAGGTACATTGTGCACCCGAGCCACAGGTGGCGCTACACGCCCCATCGTGTTGGTACACTTCTGGTTGTCGTCATGAAGAAGAGCTATTCAAGAGTATAAACAAAGTTATCAGTTCCGTGTTCACAAGAAGTGTGTTTGTAGTTTGTACGCACGAACAGAAGTGTTCCTAATAAAGTGGGCGGCTAAGGTGAGGTGTCATGCCGACCGAGGCTGTTTTTTTTTTTTTCCGACTGAGGCTGTTTTTTTTTTTTCGACCGAGGCTGTTTGTGTTTCCCGCTTGTGGTCTCGTCACTCCCGGAAGGGGCAGTGCTGAAGTAAGTAGCTGGACTACGTAGCTCGATAGGGTTTACATGCACTAAGTAGCTCGGCTACAATCGCATAATCTAGGTCGTGTAGCTCGATTACAAGAAATCAAGTTCGGTTCAATTTCAGCCTAGCTAAGGTGTTTCCATGCCATTTAGAACTTCGATTTCAGTCGAGCAACAGCAGAAATTCGATTTTCTCTATGTGCATGTAAACACACTGAGTGTTGTAGTAAATTTCACAGTGAGTTCAGACACATTGCAGTCGGATCAAGTCCCGTTTTATGCTGCAGCTTCTCACATACGTCCATCTGACCCAAAGACTCTGTGACAAATCATCAGTGTGCAGTGAACAGAAACAATCTTCCTCCTCAGGACACTGATGATGAAGCTAAAACCTCTGCTTCAGTCTCACTATTAGAGAATGGGTCTTACTGAGGAGCAGGTCATGTGACTCTCAGCAGGGATGTGCACAGGATTATAGAGGGGCAGGGGCTCAAAGTCAGAAAAAGGGCAGCAAGTGCATGATTTTTTTTCCCCCGGTCCTTTCCAAAATATGGAAATGTAGAATTAAAATTAACGTACTAATAGGAAGGTAAGTACTTAGCTATATGTCCTGTGTTGGTGAAAGTGATATGCAATTGCCATTTCTTTTGTGTCAGCAAAATTGTCACTCACATTATCATAGGCTTGGAAGACATGCAAAGCAATAAAACACTGGTGCATTATTCGGCTGTTTTATTGTTAAAGATTTAACATTGAACAGTGAAACCTGAACTTTGAACAAATAAATAAATAGCCTAATGGACAAAACGATAAAAATCAGTCCTTCCTCTCATAAGGTAGAAGCCTAACATTCCAGGGGCCTTAAAGCAGTAACCTTCTGGGGGCCATGTCCCTGTAGATATTAATGACCTCATTGTGATTTATGGGCATGTCTTTTTCAGTCGAGAGGAGAAGGAGATCAGAGAGCCTCTCTTCTTTGCATGGGCTTCTGAGTACATTTTTCACAAGCTTTTGTTTTTTTCTGAAACATAAAACACATTTGATTTGAGCATGTTGTGGAAGAGGTCGACAACTAGTTATATATACAAGAGGAGAATGTAAGCTTCCTGACGATATATGATACTTGCATGTAGACCGAAGCGCGGCCGAGGCAATCGATTGTGAACAGTAACAGGTCAGGTCACGTCAGTTAGCAAGCAGATTATTAAACTACAGAGACTTAAATTACTCGCACAAATGTCAGTAGCCCTACAAACGCCCAAATGTGATGTACATACAGTTTGAAAGGGCGAACTGTTAGACCATAACTCACATGTTCAAGCTGCCTCACTGTTGCGTCTCCTCTGTTATCATTGTGGCAGCGCGCGCAGCGGCTTCTTCCCTCTCACTCAGTCCGCGCGCCCCCTCTCTCTGGCCGCACGCGAGCGGAGCAGCAATGGACAGAGAAGCGGCAGCTCAGCGCGCGCAGCCACCCCGGATTACAAGAACATTGGTAGATTGTCGTGGAGTTTTTGTACCGCCACTGTTTTAAACTTCTAACAGGACTGTATTATTTATTATTATTATTATTATTATTATTTTAAAAGGGCAACATTTAATTCGAGGCAAAAAGGGCAGGGGCTCAAGCACCCCTAAAGCCCTATGTGTGCACGTGCCTGACTCTCAGAGAGATGATCTTACCTCAGTGTCTCCAGTTTACAGTGAGGATTCTCCAGTACAGCACAGAGATGCTTCACTCCTGAGTCTCCCAGATTATTAAGGGACAGATCCAGGTGTCTCAGGTGTGAGGGGTTTGATCTCAGAGCTGAACTCAGAGCAGCACAGCCTTCATCTGAGACACCACAACCCCGCAACCTGCAGAGACACAATGACACACACTTCATCAACAGATTTTCATCTTGGTTTAATTCTTACTTTAAAGATGATGAGTGTAAAATTAATTTTATTATTCAGAATGTCATGAGGGTTTAATATCACCTGTTCATTCTCATTAACAGTGTAATTAATAATGATAATACTGAGTGTTATATTGAGTTTCTCTCCTCTGTTGTGTGTGATATTAAACCATCAGCAGCTGAAGCTGAACAGAGAACAGCAGAGAGACCATGAACTTTAATCAGAGAGAGAGAGAGAGAGAGAGAGAGAGACTGAATCTCAGATGGTTCTCTACTAGACTTATAGTGCACTACACAGGGGCAATAAACTTGTTTCTCCAGAGTCTACAGAGTGCATTTATAGAACACTATAGATTTATATTATTGTAGAATCAGAGAAGTAAACAATGATTATTCCATATAAATCCTACAAACATTCAGCCACTCGTTCTTGAGACAGCGTGCGAACAAGAGTTTCAGAAAAAATGGACAGAAAACCCGAAAACATACCGGTTTCACCTCTCAGTGTCAGAGGAATAAAAATATCAGTGTAATTTATGACGATGTTCGTTTGTCTAATTACTTTTTCATCCTTCAAAAAGAGGGAGCACATATAAACAGTGCTGTAATTTCAACACCAGTCACCTGTCAGCAGAGGTGGACAAAATACCCAACTGCATTACTGAAGTCAAACTACAGATCCCACTGGTCAAATGTTACTACAATACAAGTGAAAGTTGTCCAGTCAAATTTTTACTTAAAGTACTGAAGTATTTGCTTTTAAAAATACTGAAGTATTAAAAGTACATTTTCTGTCAATGCATTGTTGTATTATTGTCACAACGCTGACAAAAACCTAATGCCTCTGAAGCAACCGACTGGATTTACTGACTAACTTCTAGAACCTGGAGAATAAACACCTGGTAGAACGTTACAAAATGAAACACGACTTACAACCAAGCAGAATCATCAATAAGATGCTCGCTAGGTTCTCTCTTTGTCTACTGGTGAAAAATACGTAGTAGCTATAGTAATTATGCAAGGTCACAAAAGCTACAACGTTAACGTTACCAAAGACAGAAATGTGAATTCACAAATTGAACGCATGCTGGGTCATCAGGGTGGTTTAACGTTAAGCTAGCTAGTCAGTGAAGCTCTACCTGACATGCTAGCAAACTCTTTTCAAACTCAAAATCATATTGGGTAGCTAACGCTACTAGAAAAGAAAGATTTCTACATTTCTATTTATTTGGCAAAATTATGCTAAACATATTTCTGAAAGGACTTCAGATAATTCTGTTTTTGCATACTAACTAACAGTGTGCAAGTTAACGAGCTGTGTGTTCACGTTAGCCGTGGACAAGGCTATGGCAACTTGGCAGGCAAATCTATAGAAAGTCATTTGACTAACCAGACTGCATCGCTATCGCAACATTATCACTAGCTCTAAAAGCACAGACAACTTCATTACAAGCTTTCTCTTGGAATAAAATGTTTACATACGTTTACATATGCTTCTGCAGGTTGGACCGTGAGTTTTTGGAGGCCATAATGTGGTTTGTTTTAGGCAAACAAAGCAAACATTTAAAATGAAACAAATCTTTATTCCTTTCACCAGAAGAACCGCCTCCTTCAATTCTGCCATCAACTGATCGTGTTCAAATAACGCTGCGGAGAAATTGAACTTGATTTTATAGTCTGTGGACGTGACGTGACCCTAGTGATTACTGATCGGCTGTCTCAGTGTCACCTGCGAAAAAAAACAATCACGCTTTAGAAAAGAAAAAACATCCACTTTCTAAACTGCTTCATAGTAACGAGGACCTTGACAGAAATGTAGTGGATAGGCCGTAAGGTGAACCCCGAAAAGTCTTTCAGAAACAAGATTCCGCTCCGACGTCTCCGAACTACATAATATCCAATTCTTAAAAATGGACGTATTATGAAATGATGTCATCAAAAAGTTCTCACCTTGTAATGCTGTCAATTTTTCGCACGAAGGCTTGAAAAAGGGAACTAATGTCATCGGCGCGGAATGATATTTTGGCACCGCGGAATAAGATTTCGCTACAGAACAGGTTCCACGGTTGCTGACGTATCCCCATTTCATAAACAAGAGACCAACATGGCAGCCGCCACAGCCTCGTCTAGCAGCAGTGGAGGAGAGGAAAGTTTGGAAATAACGGCAAAAAGGAGAAAACTTCTTGCACGTAAGCAGTGCTATATGCATATAGCTTCTGTGAAGCACGGAGTGACCCAGGAATTTACCTTCAAACGGTGGAATACATACCGGGACAGTATCCGACAGTGGCTGCAGATGAGCGGTGAGAACAGGAGACTAGCCGAAAACTACAAACACTTTAGATTTAGAGTTTGACAAGATACCCGAGGATGCTGCCTTCCACCCTGCATGTTACCGCAGGTTTACAGACAAACTTGCTATTGAACGAGCGGGAAAGTGTATGGTGCGCGAGAAAGAAGGGAGAGATGAAACTCAAGACGCCGCAAGACCCCCCGAAGCTGCTGCCCCCCCCGAAGCTGCTGCCCCCCCCGAAGCTGCCCCCCCCGAAGCTGCCCCCCCCGAAGCTGCTGCCCCCCC
The DNA here is from genome assembly GCF_027579695.1 of Neoarius graeffei. Taxonomy (NCBI): domain Eukaryota; kingdom Metazoa; phylum Chordata; class Actinopteri; order Siluriformes; family Ariidae; genus Neoarius; species Neoarius graeffei. The sequence goes on from NC_083590.1 coordinate 11,012,952, forward strand.
CGAAGCTGCTGCCCCCCCCGAAGCTGCTGCCCCCCCCCGAAGCTGCTGCCCCCCCCCGAAGCTGCCGCCCCCTCCGAAGCTGGCCCCCCCCCCCGAAGCTGGCCCCTCAACATCGGGCAGCACTAAGAGTCTTAGATCCAGGTCAGCACTGCCTATGTCCAGCTCAGGTCCCGTCCTTCCTGCCCTGTGCATTATATGTAAAAAAACCCCTCAAATTCATCTTAAAGGGAGGCAAACGACAAAGGGAAGCTCTTTCAAAAGCTGAGACCTTAACAGCAGGTGTGTGTGTGTGTGTCTTCCCCCCCTCTCTCTTTCTCTGTCACTGACACCTAGGTCATTGCCTGGATGCTGACCCCTGCCTTTTTGCACCGTGCCACAGGACTTTTATTTATATATATATATATATATATATATATATATATATATATATATATATATATATATATATAAATTTGCATTTGTAATGTGTATATATCACTGTTTTGTTGTTTACATTTTCTATTAAAGTTTGCAATTTGCCACATAGTTCTGTTGTATGATGCATCTTCTTTGTTGCCGCTGCTGCAGGTGCATAGTGCTGCCTAGTGCGTTTACCTGCCTCTACTGTGCCGCTGCATAGGTAGTGAATACTTGAATCCCTGCCATTGTGCCTCTGAACTGAGCAATAGAACTGCAATATTATATATAGGTTGTATTATTATTATTGTGTATTATTATTCCTATGGACTCTTCTCCTTCCTGCACAATTTCTTAAATCTTGATCTGAAATCACACGCATTGCCTATATATTATATATGCCATTTTATGGCTAATCCATGGTGTGTATAGCCCACAATGACGAGTCAATACTCTATTCCATTACTGCCTGTGTAACATTGTAGGTCTGTTTTTCAAGCAAATTGTTTTATGGTTGATCAGTACTTTATAGTTAATAACCTAAGAGAATGAATGCATGAATGGTCCTAGTCATAGACCATTACACCATATTTTGTACTATAATAATGGTGATAATAAAAATTATTTTTATTCTAATAATAATATAAACACTTCAATATACCACATATATGCAATATTGTCTTAGTGATGTATTTAAAGCACTATTTAGGACTTAGAAGACATTTCACCCACTTTGGAGGGCGTTTTGGAGACTTTTTCTACTAATGTGACTGTAATTACGCAAGCTGTCAGCTGATCTGTGGTCAAAAATCGGCAACGCGATTGGTCCAGACCGGTCACGTGATGTCCCGACACGTCATTTTTAGAGGAAAATACTTCGCCACGCAATCGCTTGGTGCGAGGAATTGACAGGATTATAAGGTGAGAACTTTTTTCGTCACACTTTCTAGTACTCATTCTTAGCTTTAAAATAAATATTTCGTAGTTCGGAGACGTCGGAGCGAGATGAAACGAAAACGGGGTTCACCTTACGACCTAGGAGTAAAAAGTACAATATTTGTCTTTCAAATGTAGTGAAGTTAAAGTCATAAGTTTCAAAAAACAAAAACTCAAGTACAGATCAGGGCTTTGAACCAGAATTTTTTTCCTATTGGTTCGTTCCGAACAGAAACGGAATTTTAAAGTTTCCGGTTTTGGGTTCCACCATTAAATAGACGTTCCCGAACCGGTTAGAACAAAAAAAATTTCGTTCCCGGAACAGTTAATTACGTTCCCTGTCAGCTGTTTAACAAATGGCTATAAAATTATGTCTAAGTCTCATCCAGCTTAAGCCAAATATAGGCTAATTCTATTACAGCCTTCATTAAATAAGACAAGAAATAATTCAAAACAAATTATTATTTCAAATGTTGGCGATTTGGATTCTCAGTATGTCTTCCCATCTACACAAACAGAAAAAGTGCCAAAAATGAAAGATAATTCATTTAGTGTGTTACCAAAGGCTAGTCAGGCCCTATGCATTGATAGGCTAACAGAGGTTAACGTCATTTAATGTTCGCGAGCCTCTCATTAACGTGGACAAATATATTGATATCGTGTTTGAAACTGACGTTTCTGAATAACGATAGACTGCAATATTTACCTCTTATTTAAGATGTGGAGACGTGATAGTAGTCCACCCTCCCGCTCTCTCCATTCAGTCAGCGAACGTCACACAAGAAGTGAACCCCAGCGGGTCATAGAAACTTGCGCAGGAGAAGAATGACTTTTTTATTTGTAGGCTACGGAAACTTTGAGGAACGAAATAAAAACTGGTATTAACCGGTTACCATTATTTTTAATAAGCGTTTCTGTTCCGGAACATAAAAAATAATAAAGTTTCTGGTTCCGTTTCTGTTCCATGTGAAATAGAAAAAGTTCCCGGTTTTCGTTTCTTGAACCGGTTCAAAGCCCTGGTACAGATACTCAAAGTGTACTTAAGTACTCAAGTAAATTTACTTGGTTACTGTCCACCTCTGCCTGTCAGTAACGCGATAGAGAGCGCCACTTCCAGTCAGACTACAAACATGGCTGATCTGAACTACAACACCCAAGAACCACAGCGCCCTCTATCACCTGTCTATTAATTACACCTGCCACTCATTTCCTGGTTAATCAGCCCACACTATATAAACACCTCTCCCACACTCACTCCATGTGAAGTATCGTTCAATGTCTTACCCGTCATACTAAGCCTTGTTATTCTGCCTGCCTTATCGTGTTCTTGACCCTCGTTATTGTCTCGTTACTCTAGACCTTATTATTCTGTCTGCTGATCGATCAATCGACCCCTGCCAGTCCCTCGACTTCGATTTCGTCTAGCATTTTGGATTTGTTTGCCAGTCTGCGTTCCCCGCTCTCCCCTACACATACATCTGTAAATGCCTGCATCCTGATATCACCCAATCTGGATGCAGGTTCCCTCAAAATAAAGCTGAAGGTCTGCACTTTGAGCTCATCTTCATTAATTTAATTTCATCAACATACTGTGGAGGACAAAAAAATAAAGAAATAAATCATCCACGTCCTGGCTGGATTTAGGGGGGTCCTGGGTTCAATGTTAAAAAATAAGTTTTTTTTATATACATCACATCACAGTTAAACTCGACATTCCACTCCATCCCTGAAATTTTCATGCAACAAGAAAGGAAAGAGAGGTGAATTGATCTTTGTAATGTTTTTCGGTCGCACTTGTTTTTACAGTAAAATTCGAGCCACGCTGCCTGTTAAAAGCCTCAATATCTCAGAAACTAATGCAGATACAAGCCTGGAATTTTACACACTATTTATTGGAAATTGTGACTTTGTTTAAAAAGTAGGAAACAAATCTGAGATGGTCAGTTGGCAACATTTTTTATTCTGGTGATAATTCATTTTCATTAATTTCTAAAGTATAATAATAAATTTCAGACACATTGCAGTCGGATCAGTTCCTGTTTTGTGCTGCAGCTTCTCACATACGTCCATCTGACCCAAAGACTCTGTGACAAATCATCAGTGTGCAGTGAACAGAAACAATCTTCCTCCTCAGGACACTGATGATGAAGCTAAAACCTCTGCTTCAGTCTCACTATTAGAGAATGTGTCTTACTGAGGAGCAGGTCATGTGACTCTCAGAGAGATGATCTTACCCCAGTATCTCCAGTTTACAGTGAGGATTCTCCAGTACAGCACAGAGACGCTTCACTCCTGAGTCTCCCAGATTATTATTAGACAGATCCAGTTCTCTCAGGTGTGAGGGGTTTGATCTCAGAGCTGAACTCAGAGCAGCACAGCCTTCATCTGAGACACCACAATACCGCAACCTGCAGAGACACAATGACACACACTTCATCAACAGATTTTCATCTTGGTGTAATAGTGGTTGTGAAGATGATGTCTCTCATGTTGGACTGTCTCTATTCTCTTCATCAATCACAAGCTGTTATTAATAATGACTCAAACATTCCCACTGTTACTGACATCAAGTTTACTCGAGGTGCAAATGATTCAGCAAAAAGTCAATAATTTAAATGTTGAAGTGAAGAGTCAGGTTTTGTAGAATTTATTTCTGCTTGACTGGATTTTTAATGATCACATTTAATTGTAAAGACACTTAAATATTTCTTTAAAGTAAAAGTGATTCTGAGGAGAAATGATCACTTCATGACTAATATATTTGTTCTGCATGTTTTACTTTTACAGAAAAGTTTAATTGATAAACAACACTGTATACAACTATTAACTGCTGCTTTAGTGAGTTATTGTGACTCTCAGAGAGATGATCTTACACCAGTGTCTCCACTTTACAGTGAGGATTCAGTGAGAAAATGTGTAATTTTGGGAGCTGTTTACGATGGAATCAAGAAGATTTGGTACCAAAAGAACATTTGGGATATGAGAATAACAGTTCAAGCCTTGCTGTTGTTAAGACGCATTGTATGCGATCCCAAGAAAGCATTTTTCAAAGCAAGATGGCTGAGTTTTTCTGTGATTTTTATCTGCATGAATGTGTTCGGGGTTGAGAATTCAGTGTAATTTTGGAATCATTATTAGAAGGAGAAAGCTGAACATTCGCAAACAGTAAGTAAATCATATGAGAACTCTTGTGTATTGCTTTTGGAAGAGAATTTTAGCTTGTATGAAGTTAAAACTTAGTGATTTATTTTATATACGAGTATAATTAAAAACATCGTTAGATAATGTGTGTTTTGTTGTTTTGCTTGAAATCTTTCATTCTCGAGTTCCATATTCTCCAGTTCGGGTCTATATTATTAGCATAACAGTCAAAGTGTAAAATTCATTCAAAAATTTAAGAAAAAATGTATGCATTTTTTAAAAATATTGAGCAAAACTTTTGTTGGTGAGCGGCTTTCATGTTACGCATTACATCGGAATTTAGCTCAAATTTCCAAATACTAAAATCACTTTAAAAAAAAAAACACACATTGGTTGTATTCCTATGACTTCTGGTGTGGGAGTAGTTTTCCCTTCTAGTAACCGGTGTGAGCCGTACCGATTTTATTGCCCTCTTCGTTGTTACATATTTTAACAATATATACACGGGACACAGCTTGTACCCCTGGATCCTGCAACTGATAATGAGTTTAATCCTGCTGATCCACTGAGCTGCTTCTGTAACGTAGATCTGGCAACCCTGTTCAGAGCAGTGAGACGGAGACGGCCTGAGAGAATATTTACTACCTTATACATTTATTACTCTGTGGCGGAACAACTGCACACAAAGCCCCGGGGCAAAACACCAATCAGGGCCACCACGGCGAAACTGCAAACAAACAAATTAGAAGGCTTGCGGCATATCAGCCTACTCAGGCTATATCTAACAAAAAGCAGTTTTTAAGAATGTAGCCTTTGGACCTTGCCATGGCGAAATTGCAAACAAACAGAAGGCCTGCAGCATATAATCAGGCTATATTAGAACAGAACTTGCTCAAAGTTTTATTTTATTATTATTATTTTTTTAATAGGCCGACATAGCCTGTATTTTTCCATTCATTTTTTATTATGCTCCAGATAGACAGTAAACAACAACAATAACAAAAAAAGAAATTCAGCAATCATGAATGATACACCCTCATTGTGTAAGCATGTCTTCAACTACAAAGCCGACACGGAAACCTGCGTTCGCATTAAAAAGGCATTCAACGCACCTTGCGCTCCGCAAAGTCGTCGACTATTTGAGGGATGTTAAGCGCTCTTGCTCGTTCATTCTTGTTATGTTTTCTTGTAGTTAATTTAAGTTATTGTAGTCAATGAAGAGGCTTGGTATTCCGTCCATTACGTTTACTTCAGAACTTAACGGGAGCAGATACAAAACACATGTATACAGCGCGTAGGCTTATATCAACTCTACATCCGGTCTCCTCTTCTCTTACTCCCCCCCCCCCAATCCTCATTACCATAGTGCGCCATCTAGTGGCACAGAACACGACATATTCCCCTCTTACTTAAGAATTGAGGGGCGGCACGGTGGTGTAGTGGTTAGCGCTGTCGCCTCACAGCAAGAAGGTCCTGGGTTCGAGCCCCGGGGCCGGCGAGGGCCTTTCTGGGTGGAGTTTGCATGTTCTCCCCGTGTCGGCGTGGGTTTCCTCCGGGTGCTCCGGTTTCCCCCACAGTCCAAAGACATGCAGGTTAGGTTAACTAGTGACTCTAAACTGACCGTAGGTGTGTGAATGGTTGTCTGTGTCTATGTGTCAGCCCTGTGATGACCTGGCGACTTGTCCAGGGTGTACCCCGCCTTTCGCCCGTAGTCAGCTGGGATAGGCTCCAGCTTGCCTGCGACCCTGTAGAAGGATAAAGCGGCTAGAGATAATGAGATGAGACTTAAGAATTGAACATCCACGTTAATCAGGCTATATACGTAATAACCTCAGGTAACACACACACAAGTAAATGCATGACATTTCTAAAAAGTATACCAATAATTTATAAACTAGAACTAAATGTATCTCTGCATTAAACTTGAGCATAAATCAACAAAAAGTATCTCTTCAATTAGGCAGTAAATTTCAACATTAACTGTAAAGGATATTTATTCAACAAAGTCCTCCAGCCAGCGTGGTGGTCGTCTCACATGCGCTGGCACCTCCATGACTGGAACTGGATGTTCATGAGGAGCAGCTGGTTCAACTGCAGGCGCCTCTTCAGGCATGTCAGTCACAGGAAAGTCTGTATGAACCGGCCTTGCAGGAGCACTGGACGTTGTTAAACGAGAGGCGTGCCACTTCTTCCCGTCCTGTAGCAGGTAAGTCGCAGGACCGACCTTCCTTTGAATTTGCATTGGCTCGGTGAACCTCGGGTGTGCTTTTGGCACCTGCATTGGTTTCCGAACACGCACGCTGTCTCCCTCGTTGAAAGTAGGAGAGCGCGCACCTCGTCTGGCGTCCGTGTAAGTTTTCATCTTTTCCTCTTGAGCTGTAACTCTCTGTAACAGGGCAGCAGTATCCTTTGAAGACGCTAGTGGCAGAATGTTGAGGCGAGTGCGCATCTTCCTCCCGAAGAGTAATTCAAATGGAGACGTCCCAGTTGTAGAATGGGAAGTAGAGTGATAGACTTGAAGGAAGTCATTGACGGTCTTTTTCCAGGGCTTCTTCTCTAGGATGGCAGATTGAATGCAGGTTTTAAGCACTCGGTGGAAACGCTCAATAGCGCCATTTGCAGCAGGGTGGTAAACAGATGTGCGTATGTGCTGTATGTCTCTGGATTTCAGAAATTCTGCAAACTCAGCAGATGTGAATTGAGTTCCGTTATCTGTCACTATGCTATGAGGATTTCCAAATCTGCTGAAGACTGATGTGAGGAAGGTTATGACATTGTCAGACGTAATAGAGGCAGTGAAAGCCACCTCTGGCCATTTACTGTGGTAATCAGTCAAGGTGATCGCATACCTGCAGTCCCATGGAGCAACTTCCATCGGCCTGACTATGTCCATAGCCAACTTTTCCCATGGCTGAGACGGAAACGGCACCGGCTGTAGTGGGGCAGCTGCATGTGTAGCAGTTTTGTCGCATGACTGGCACAACTGGCACCCCTTGACTTGTCTGTTAACTTGCTCATCCATGCTCGACCACCAGTATAAGTCACGTAGTCTCTGTTTCGTCCTAACTATTCCTTGGTGACCCTCGTGCGCCAAACTGACTAATGTGTTGTGTAGGGAGAGTGGAGCAACAAGGCGAGTGCCTCTGAACACGTAGTCATTTTGCACACTGAACTCGTCTCGCAAGCGAAAGTAAGGGCAAACAGTGTCAGGAAGCATAGAGGAAGAGCGTGGCCAGCCTTTTTCAATTTGTGAGCGCAGGGCAGCAAGTTCAGGGCAAGCAGCAGATACAGACGCAAAGTCAGTGGGTGACACAGCTGTCATTGACAGCATTGCAACGAACTCTGGCTCAGAGTCCATGCAGCCATCCACAACGGCAGGGAGCGGTATGCGTGACAAACAGTCTGCAGTGCTGTTTTGAGAGCCAGGTCTGTAAATCACGTCGTAGGTAAAGCAAAGTAGACGCGCAGCCCATCGCACAATTCTCATGCCTGCGCGGTCAGTTCCCTTTGAAGTCAGCAGGGTGGTCAGTGCTTGATGGTCTGTACGCAAGGTGAACTTCCACCCCCAGAGGTAAGTTCTCCACTTTTCCACGGCCCAGAGCTTCGTTTTCTATCGTTGAGTACTTGCGTTCAGCAGATGACAACGTTCTCGAGGCAAAGGCAACAACACGCTCTGTCTGGCCATGCATCTGGTTGAGGACAGCACCTAATCCATAGTTGGACGCATCAGTTGACACTATGGTAAGCAAGTCAGGATCGACTAAAGCAAGAGCTGGACTGTCTATCAGCAACTGTTTGGCAGTCTCGAAGCTGTGCTGAGCCTCTTTGGTCCAGGTGAACTCTTTATCCTGACGGATGCAAGCACGCAGAGGTTCAACGACTGTGGAGAAGTTTGGAATTAATTTGTTATACCAGGATAACAGTCCCAGGAAGGATCGCAGTGTTGGAGCATCCGAAGGAGGGGGTGCGTTCATGATTGTGGAGAGATGGTCATCAGTTGGTTGGATGCCTTGGGGTGTAACTGTGTGTCCAAGGAAGTGCAAAGTGGATTTATTAAACTGACATTTGTCTCTGTTCAGCTGTAGACCTGCCTCCTGTAAGCGTTGTAGGACAGAGGCAAGAGTGGCATCATGATCAGCTCGTGTTTTCCCCCATAATATGATATCATCCAAATAATTAGCTACATTGGGCAAGCCTTGTTGTATGGTAGCCAGCATCTTTTGGAATGCAGAAGGGGCTGAGGCTAAACCATATGGAACTCGACAAAATCTGAACAACCCTTCGTGCGTGATGAAAGCGGTAAGATCACAACTCTCTTCGTGTAAGGGCAGTTGGAAGTATGCGGCTTCTAAATCTATCATAGAAAAGACAGTTGCATCCTTGAGACTTGACAGCAGCTCATCAATGTGTGGAAGGGGGTAGCTATCTGTAACAACAGCCTTATTCGGCTCTCGTAAGTCAACGCACATTCGAATAACTCCCGACTTTTTCTGGATGACCACAATGGGGGACACCCATGGTGAGGCATCGATTTTCTCTATTATCCCTTCTTTGAGGAGTCTGTCTATCTCCTTACTCACCGCGTCTCTGACGGAGAGTGGCAAGCGACGCAGTTTCTGTCTCACAGGGGTAACTGTACTCGAGACCTTCACTTTGTGCACGAACTGTTTTGTGCAGCCATAGCCCGATGGCAGTGGCGGTGTGGTGGACAGATCCATCACAGGAGCAGTTGCAGTAGGCCTGTGTACTTCCTGTATCGTAGAGCCATTGATACACAGTTCAAGTCCTCTGATGAGATCCATGCCAAGCAGTGCAGTCCCTGATTCAACAACAAACAGCTGAGTAGAGCAGGAGGCATCATTATGTGACACAAGGACAGGTAGGCATCCCAGCACAGGAATTGGAGATCATGAATAAGTAACTAGATTGGCAGTAGGGGGTTGCAGTGTATCATGACTAAATTTAGCATCATACAGTGATTTTGATATAATGGAAACTGAGGAGCCTGAGTCCACAATGAACTCGACAGAAGCAGTGGCAGACGACGTCTTAACTTTGGCAGTACACTGAATTCTGTCAGCTGTGACAGCATCATTCAGGTACAGTATCTGAATTTCAGGTAAGTCAACTACATCAACGTGATGTGTCTGCTTCTGTGCAGAGCGGCAAACACGTGAGATGTCCAGTCTTTTGGCAATTGTTGCATTTGGCTGTGGCAGCAGGGCAGGACTTGTGGTTTGCCATGTGTTTATCAGTGCCACAGCGGTAGCATGAACATGAAGATGGAGAGGAAGCAGCATGTCCTGCATTGGAAGCAGCGGGCTGTTTCTTAGGGCGAGGGTGGCGCGGACGATTCTTGCCCTCTGTGGATTTAGTATGCACGGCGTTGACTGGGGCCATGGCAGATATTGACTTTGCCTGCATCAAGGCAGCTTCAATTTGTGTAGCAAGGGTAACTGCTTTTTCCAACGTTAAGTTGGTTTCTAGTAGCAAATGTTCTCGTATGCGCTGACTAGCAACGTGTTCCATCAATTGGTCACGCAACATTTCATCCTTTTTGTTTCCAAACTCACATGTAGTAGCCAAGTCTCTTAGCGCGGCAAGATATTGTAGAATGCTTTCACCTTGAGCTTGAATTATCTTTCTAAATGCATGTCTTTCAACAACAGTATTTCTCTTTGGGTTAAAGTGTGCTTCCAAGGCCCTAAGGGCTTCGTCCATTGTCGTACCTGGATTAGGCAGTGTGTAAAATAGTCTCTGGCCCTCAACTCCAAGACTATGCAGCAAAAGTGCCTTTTTCCTCACCTCTGGCCATTTATCCCCCGTCGCATCGACGACAAGTAGGTAGTTCTGGAACATTTTCTTCCATGTGACGAGTGGAATTGGCGGTTCACTAGGGCATGGCAGGAAAGGTGGAGGAAATGGCATCAATGTAAAAGCCATCTTCTTACAGGAAACAGCAAAAGCAACCTCGTCGCCAATTTGTTACGTTTTCTTGTAGTTAATTTAAGTTATTGTAGTCAATGAAGAGGCTTGGTATTCCGTCCATTACGTTTACTTCAGAACTTAACGGGAGCAGATACAAAACACATGTATACAGCGCGTAGGCTTATATCAACTCTACATCCGGTCTCTTCTTCTCTTACTTCCCCCCCAATCCTCATTACCATAGTGCACCATCTAGTGGCACAGAACACAACAATTCTCAATTGATAAAATGGTCAATCCACAGAGTCTCTCTTGACCCATTGTGCTCCTGAGATAAATTATCACTTTTAATTTGGAGAAAGAGCGCTCTGCTGTCACAACTGAGATGGGGAGAGTGAGAAAAAGCAAGAAGGCCATGCACACCTCACTAAATGTAGAAGTTACTGCTGGATGATCTACTACCAGCAACCTGGCCAGACTAAGCAGAGATGTGTGTCTCGCTATCTGCTCCTTGAAACAAGCCCTAAATGACACTAGTTGACCAGGAAAGCTGGAGTCAATATCCCGACTATAGTGATCACACAGTTGACAGGCCACTCCGTATAGCTCCTCGTCCTTGGCATGCTGGAGCGTATTTGGATGAATAGCCTCAAACAAATAAGCAGTCTGATTTAAACTGACAAACCTTTGTGACAGCTGCTGAATGATTACATCAAGGCATGCATAGAACACATTCACCCGAAAATAATGCTCTGCATCGGAAAGCCGACCATCTTCGCTAAGGTGATCAGAGTGGCACTTCACTTTTTTCAACCTGGTGGCTACAAATTGCGTTTGACTGCCCCATTTCACAGCCAATGCCAGAGTGGAAGCCTTTGCCTCATCAAACTGCTTCCTGTACTCTTGTAGAGTTCGTACAGGATTCTGCAATAATGCAGACACTTTGAGGAGATCAATGGTCTTCTCCTGCAGTAACTTTGAGATGGCATTAGTGCACTCCAAAATCTTTGTCTGAAGGCTGATTAAAAATATGAACTGAAATTTAGTAATGGCCTTTTTAAGTGCATCTGCCTCATCTCGTTCATTCGTTTTCTCGCTTGTAAGTGAGAGCTTGTCGAGCGCTTTAATGACGTCTCCATATCTGTACTTTAACACAACAAGCACATCGTAGCGGGAGGACCAGCGGGTTGGGCAGAGGCATTTCAAGGTTATGTCCCTGTTCTCTGGGCTCAATAAATCGCCAAGTAATGCCCATCTCTTAACACTGTTGGCAACCACATCATAAAACTATCTAATCTCTGGGATAGTTTTGACAGAATCATTCAGTACCAAATTCAGACAATGAGCCACACAGTGCACGTACAAAGCAAGGGGCTCCCGCTCCGCTATTCTCGCTTGAACACCAGAATAAATTCTGCTCATGGTCGCTGCGCCGTCATAACCCTGTCCACGGCATCTGGAGAGATCTAAGCCATTCCCTTCAATGCAGCTAATAATTCGGCCCTCTAGTTCAGAAGCGGATGCATTCACAGTTCTCTGGAATCCAAGAAAAGCCTCAACTATCCTGATTTAACAGGTTTTTTTTTTTATTTTTTTTTTTTTAAACCATGATAAGAATGTGTAGCAAAAATGAGAAATATATAGGTCAACTAGTCTATAATCATGTGAAAACTTGTAGGTTTCAAGGAATTTCCAATGAAATCGCGTAAGGCACATTTATTGGGAGGGCTTGAATGTCAAAGGGTGGGGCCCTGTACAGCTAGGGGGAGGGCCCCGCCCACCCCCTTTAGCTCCGCCCCTGCTATTAGATTATTATTACTACAACTGTTTATTACTGTAATAACTCACTGAATTACTGAAAATCAACAGAAGGATTATTGTGGTTTTTTTCATGGTTTTTACTGAAAAGTCAATTTTTAAAATCTATTTATTTTGTTACCCCATCAGTTCTCTGGCATTCACGTCTCATTTTAGTTTCAAATTCTATATTCCTGAGATCATTTCCACCATGTCACTGCAGCTCACACAGAGGGCAGTTAGTTTGAGTCTCAGGTGCAGTTTGTGGGATTAGTTACAGTGTTGTAGTAAATTTCACAGTGAGTTCAGACACATTGCAGTCGGATCAAGTCCAGTTTTGTGCTCCAGCTTCTCACATACGTCCATCTGACCCAAAGACTCTGTGACAAATCATCAGTGTGCAGTGAACAGAAACAATCTTCCTCCTCACAACACTGATGATGAACCTAAAACCTCTGCTTCAGTCTCACTATTAGAGAATGTGTCTTACTGAGGAGCAGGTCATGTGACTCTCAGAGAGATGATCTTACCACAGTCTCTCCAGTTTACAGTGAGGATTCTCCAGTACAGCACAGAGACACTTCACTCCTGAGTCTCTCAGCTTATTATTATAGGACAGATCCAGGTGTCTCAGGTGTGAGGAGTTTGATCTCAGAGCTGAACTCAGAGCAGCACATTCTTCATCTGAGACACCACAACCCCGCAACCTGCAGAGACACAATGACACACACTTCATCAACAGATTTTCATCTTGGTTTAATTCTTACTTTAAAGATGATGAGTGTAAAATCAATTTTATTATTCAGAATGTCATGAGGATTTAATATCACCTGTTTATTCTCATTAACAGTGTAATTAATAATGATAATACTGAGTGTTATATTGAGTTTCTCTCCTCTGTTGTGTGTGATATTAAACCATCAGGGGACCATGCATAGAGTAGCTTCTATACCAGGGTTAGCTAATTAGCTAATTTTCACACTTTCATCAGCAGCTGAAGCTGAACAGAGAACAGCAGAGAGACCATGAACTTTAATCAGAGAGAGAGAGAGAGAGAGAGAGAGAGAGAGAGAGAGAGAATCTCAGATGGTTCTCTACTAGACTTATAGTGCACTACACAGGGGCAATAAACTTGTTTCTCCAGAGTCTACAGAGTGCATTTATAGAACACTATAGATTTATATTATTGTAGAATCAGAGAAGTAAACAATGATTATTCCATATAAATCCTACAAACATTCAGCCACTCGTTCTTGAGACAGCGTGCGAACAAGAGTTTCAGAAAAAATGGACAGAAAACCCGAAAACATACCGGTTTCACCTCTCAGTGTCGGAGGCATAAAAATATCAGTGTAATTTATGACAATGTTCATTTGTCTAATTACTTTTTCATCCTTCAAAAAAGAGGGAGCACATATAAACAGTGCTGTAATTTCAGCACCAGTCACCTGTCAGCAGAGGTGGACAAAATACCCAACTGCATTACTGAAGTCAAAGTACAGATCCCACTGGTCAAATGTTACTCCGATACAAGTGAAAGTTGTCCAGTCAAATTTTTACTTAAAGTACTGAAGTATTTGCTTTTAAAAATACTGAAGTATTAAAAGTACATTTTCTGTCAATGCATTGTTGTATTATTGTCACAACGCTGACAAAACCTAATGCCTCTGAAGCAACCGACTGGATTTACTGACTAACTTCTAGAACCTGGAGAATAAACACCTGGTAGAATGTTACAAAATGAAACACAACTTACAACCAAGCAGAATCATCAATAAGATGCTCGCTAGGTTCTCTCTTTGGCTACTGGTAAAAAATACGTAGTGGCTCTAGTAATTATGCAAGGTCACAAAAGCTACAACGTTAACGTTACCAAAGACAGAAATGTGAATTCACAAAATGAACGCATGCTGTGTCATCATGGTGGTTTAACGTTAAGTTAGCTAGTCAGCGAAACTCTACCTGACATGCTAGCAAACTCTTTTCAAACTCGAAATCATATTGGGTAGCTAACGCTACTAGAAAAGAAAGATTTCTACATTCTATTTATTTGGCAAAATCATGCTAAACATATTTATGAAAGGACTTCAGATAAGTTACGTTAGCATAATTGCATTTTTACATGTTAACTAACAGTGTGCAAGTTAACGAGCTGTGTGTTTGCGTTAGCCGTGGACAAGGCTATGGCAACTTGGCGGGAAAATTCATAGAAAGTCATTTGACTAACCAGACTGCATCGCTATTGCAACATTATCACTAGCTCTAAAAGCACAGACAACTTCATTACAAGCTTTTTCTTGGAATAAAATGTTTACATACATTTACATATGCTTCTGCAGGTTGGACCGTGAGTTTTTGGAGGCCATAATGTGGTTTGTTTTAGGCAAACAAAGCAAACATTTAAAATGAAACAAATCTTTATTCCTTTCCCCAGAAGAACCGCCTCCTTCCATTCTGCCATCAACTGATCGTGTTCAAATAACGCTGCGGAGAAATTGAACTTGATTTTATAGTCTATGGACGTGACGTGACCCTAGTGATTACTGATCGGCTGTCTCAGTGTCACCTGTGAAAAAAACAATCGCGTTTTAGAAAAGAAAAAATATCCACTTTCTAAACTGCTTCATAGTAATGAGGACCTTGACAGAAATGTAGTGGAGTGAAAAGTACAATATTTGTCTTTCAAATGTAGTGAAGTTAAAGTCATAAGTTTCAAAAAACAAAAATTCAAGTACAGGTACTCAAAAAGTGTACTTAACTACTCAAGTAAATTTACTTGGTTACTGTCCACCTCTGCCTGTCAGTAACGCGATAGAGAGCGCCACTTCCAGTCAGACTACAAACATGGCTGATCTGAACTACAACACCCAAGAACCACAGCGCCCTCTATCGCCTGTCTATTAATTACACCTGCCACGCATTTCCTGGTTAATCAGCCCACGCTATATAAACACCTCTCCCAATTTCACTCCCTGTGAAGTATCGTTCAGTGTCTTACCCGTCATACTAAGCCTTGTTATTCTGCCTGCCTTATCGTGTTCTCGGCCCTCGTTATTGTCTCATTACTCTAGACCTTATTACTCTGTCTTCTGATCCATCAATCGACCCCTGCCTGTCCCTCAACTTCGATTTCTTCTAGCATTTTGGATTTGTTTGCCAGTCTGCGTTCCCCACTCTCCCCTGAACATACATCTGTAAGTGCCTGCATCCTGATATCACCCAATCTGGATGCAGGTTCCCTCAAAATAAAGCTGAAGGTCTGCACTTTGAGCTCATCTTCATTATTTAATTTCATCAACATACTGTGGAGGAGCAAAAAAAAATAAATCATCCACGTCCTGGTTGGATTTAGGGGGGTCCTGGGTTCAATGTTAAAAAATAAATTTTATATCTCTCACAGTTAAACTCGACATTCCACACCATCCCTGAAAACTTCATGCAACTAGAAAGGAAAGAATGATGAATGGAACTTTAATGTTTTTCTGTCGCACTTGTTTTTACAGTAAAATTCGAGCCACGCTGCCTGTTAAAAGCCTTGATATCTCAGAAACTAATGCAGATACAAGCCTGGAATTTTACACACTATTTATTGGGAAGAGTGACTTTGTTTAAAAAGTAGGAAACAAATCTGAGCTGGTCAGCTGGCAACATTTTTTATTCTGGTGATAATTCATTTTCATTAATTTCTAAAGTAAATTAGTAAATTTCAGATACAGTGTAGTTGGATCAAGTCCCATTTTGTGCTTTAGCTTCTCACATACGTCCATCTGACCCAAAGACTCTGTGACAAATCATCAGTGTGCAGTGAACAGAAACAATCTTCCTCCTCAGGACACTGATGATGAACCTAAAACCTCTGCTTCAGTCTCACTATTAGAGAATGGGTCTTACTGAGGAGCAGGTCATGTGACTCTCAGAGAGATGATCTTACCACAGTCTCTCCACTTTACAGTGAGGATTCTCCAGTACAGCACAGAGACGCTTCACTCCTGAGTCTTCTAGTTTATTCCGAGACAGATCCAGTGTCTTCACAGTCAGATGCAGTTCTCTCAGACTGGAGGTTTCTGAGTTGAGCACTGAGACCAGAGCTTCAGCGCTTCTCCATTCAACTGCATCACACCTGATCCTGAAGGAAATAAAATAATACATAATAAACTCACACAAATGATCAAACAGGTCCTCAAATCTTTCACTGCACCATTTCATTTTCATAAATGACAAAAGTACAAACTCCGAGTCGACAACACACTGAAATGCTGTAACAGTAATTCACAGTTTGAGCTGTTCGGATTTGAGTTTTCTGCTGCACACGTCATCACTGACACATGGGATAAACATGCAACATCAAATCTGATCACCAAATCGGGAAATAAGAGTCCGATCTAAAATATTGATAAGAGGAGAAAGGAAAAGAGTTTCAAAAGTCAGGTTTAGATGAAGCAGGCAGAGTTCGAGGCAGAGTCATAATTATCTGAACATATCAGACATTTGATTTGTTCTCTAATTAGTGAGCGACGGAAATGATCACAGCCCAGTGCTGAAGGAGTTTTATGGAGATACTCATGAGGAGCTCGGTGACTAACTCTGTGTGTGTGTTGACATGTTCTTCCCCTTACACTCTGTGTGTTGTCTCTCCCTGTCTGACTTTCCCTGTGTGTGGGGGGTAAAGACCTCTCCCAGAAAAGGACACTGAAATTTGAGACAGAGGTTTTTGTTTCAGAGACAAATAAATCCATCAAAGAGCTTCAGCATGAAAAAGAATAAAAGCTGTGAGAAGGTCAACACAACAGAAAAAAATTACAATTTATAAAAGATGTCAGGACATTACAACAACAGAATAATTAGCATGTAATTAATTTGTTATGATGTAATAAAATAAATAAGAACGGTGTTTCTGAGTTCTCTGTGAAAAGCTGTTTTGAATAAAACCTTTTATCAGGTCACAATAAAGTTTTTTGGAATTATAATTTTGTTTTACTGCAAACTCCACATGGTTCTACAGGCCCAGTGTCTGCATCGTTACATTTCAGCGAGAACACACATTTAATGTGGAGACATGTGAAGAAGAAAAAAAAAAATTCACACTGCACTCAGAGAAGGTTTTGTACAGAAGAGAAAAAACAAAAACACCTCATTTATTGGACATTGGAGCCTGCAATAGTGGTGTAAACTGTAAATAAACTATGAGTATAAAAGTTGTTTGATTATTTGCTTTATTTTTGGAAAGGTGGTGTTTGTGAGTCGAGTTAGCCTGCCGTCACTTCCATCTTCAGCTCACAGCTTCTTGGGACAAAATGGCAGAATGTGAGACGTAAATGTTTTTCTCCTTAAATGGCATCAACTGGTTTCCACTTATTTAATAGCTGAACTTCAGTTTTATTCAATTCTACATGCAACTGTTTTCCCCTCATTTATCTACTGATCTATTTGTATTAACACACACACACTCTGGATCACCTGAAACTCAAACCATCCCAAAGTGCGTTTCTGTCAAAGTGCTTTCAGTTTCTCTCTTTCTAACAGTGGAACAGTAGAACAGTTCTATTCAGCTTTACTTACACGGCTTTTCTGGATGCTGCAATCACAGGCATCACCCTCACAAGAACCTCATCTGTTATCTTCTCTGTACTGGTATATTTACTCAGGTCAAACTCCTCCAGCTCCTCTGCTGAAGTCAGTAACACAAACACCAGAGCAGACCACTGTGAACGAGAGAGTTCACTTTGTTTTCCAGATTTCAGGTAGCGTTGGATTTCCTCCACGAGAGAATCGTCACCCAGTTCATTCAGACAGTGGAACAGATTGATGGATTTTTCTGCAGGAAGATCTTCACTGATCTTCTCCTTAATGTACTGAACTGTTTCCTTTTTGCTCTGGGAGCTACTTCCTGTCTGTGTTACTAAGGCATGTAAGAGTTTCTGATTGGACTCCAGTGAGAGACCCAGAAGAAAGCGGAGGAACAGATCCAGATGTCCAGTCTGACTTTTTAAGGTCTGATCTACAGCACGCCTGTGTACATCTGAAATTGTCTTAAAGGGCCGACTCTGATCAAGAACATTTCTCTTTTCCTTCATGAAGGTCAGATGCACATACAGAGCTGCGAGATGTTCCTGAATGCTCAGATGAATAAAGCAGTACACTTTACTCTGGTGAAGCCCAACCTCCTCTCTGAAGACCTGCGTACACACACCTGAGTACACTGCTGCTTCTGTCACATCAATGCCACACTCTCTCAGGTCTTCCTCATAGAAGATCAGGTTGCCTTTCTTCAGCTGCTGAAAAGCCAGTTTTCCCAGTTTGAGCAGCATTTCCTCATCACTCTCCTGCTTCTTTGAGTACTTTTCTCTGATGATGTTTGTCTGAATGATGATGAAGTGTGTGTACATTTGAGTCAGAGTCTTGGGGATCTCGCCACTCTCTGCTTCACCCAACATTCTCTCAAGAACAGCAGCTGAAATCCAGCAGAAGACTGGGATGTGACACATGATGTAGAGGCTTCTTAATGACTTCAGGTGTGTGATGATGTTCTCGGCCAGGCTCTGATCACTGACCCTCTTCCTGAAGTACTCCTCCTTCTGGGGGTCATTGAACCCTCGTACCTCTGTGACTCGATGGACGTACTCAGAGGGGATTTGATCAGCTGCTGCTGGTCGGGAGGTGATCCAGATGAGAGCAGAGGGAAGCAGATTCCCTTTGATCAGGTTTATCAGCAGCACATGCACTGATACTGATTCAGTTACATCACACACTCTCACTGTGTTCTGGAAATCCAGAGGGAAACGACACTCGTCCAATCCATCAAAAATGAACAGAACCTTTTCCCACCTGGACATTTCTGTTTCTTTTGTTTCCTTGAAACAGACATGAAGGAGCTCCATCAGACTCAGTTTTTGGTCCTCCATCAGATTCAGCTCTCTGAAAGGAAGTGGAAATATGAGGGGGACGTCCTGATTTGCTTTCCCTTCAGCCCAGTCCACAATGAACTTCTGCACAGAGACTGTTTTTCCGATACCAGCCACACCCTTTGTCACTACAGTTCTGATGGGTTCGTCTTCTTCAGATAAGGGCTTAAAGATGTCGTTACATTTGATTGGTGTTTCCTCTGTTGTTGTTCTCCTGGACTCTGCCTCGATCCGTCTCACCTCACGTTCTTTATTGACGTCTCCACTGTCTCCCTCTGTGATGTAGAGCTCTGTGTAGATCTCATTCAGGAGCACTCGGTTTTCCTGCTTTATTATCACTCCATTTAAACACTGAAACTTCTTCATCAGATTTAATCTGAACTTTTTCTGGAATTCATTTACAGCAGGAGATTCTGGGGCGTGTCTGTGTGACAGGGTGAAATAAGAAGACATGGTGAGACCTGGGCTCCAATTATTACAGTTTAAGATCACAGTTTTTCTGACTGGTTTCCACAGATAACCGTTCTTTATGATGCTAACACTATGGATTTACCTAATTTGACTGTACATTTTCTATAATCTACTCCTGTAGATAATAACAGCAGAGAGGTTTATAATACCAGAGCGTCAGTGTCTCAGTCATGGTGTTGGGTTTGATCTTACCCTGTATCTGTGATGAAGATCTTTTCTCTTCTGTCTCCTGCCTTCTGTAAAACACTGGGAACAAAAATAGTCGCTGTTAAAGACAATAACTTTCATCCCTTTCATACTGTAGTCTCAGCTTTATCCCGAATTTTACTGCGATAAATGGAGCAAGTGAGTAATTATTTAGAGAACACAGAACTAAATACATCAACATTGTGGACCTGAAAAAGAAAAGTAGTGTCCCGTTTTAATTTTAGGTTTCTAATTTTTTTTCTGCTTACATTCCCCTCCAAAAGTATTGGAATAGCAAGGTCAGGCGTCATCGTTTTTTTCTTTACAATGAAGACCTTTGGGTTTGAGTTCAAAAGATGAATGAGAGAAATCAATGAGCTATTTCAGTTCTTTTTGCATATAGTCACATTTCTTGCTTCAGCATTTAAGATGTTATCCATAAGACATTTTCACTCGAATAAATGTTTACACTATTTCCTCGAAAGCATTTTAGTATCACTTAAGCATGCTTTCATCTAAACCGGGGAACAGGGGCGCTGCGCCCTCTTCCTCTCGGCGTGCGCCCCCTTACCGAAATGCTGACTGAACCCCAAGTCACACTTAGGCCATGCACTTACATGCTACTGCATAACATGCAATCTTTCTCAAAACGATCTTTTCTCCATGAAAACATCCCAGCAACACCACGTGACAATGTGCCTGATCATCAAATAAGTTATAATTACTCCAAAAATATTCCAATCATAGTAGATACACTGCCAGACGGTGCAAAAACGATCCGAATTGGTGTTTTCCAGACCGAGGCACCATGTTGTTTAGTTGGTTATTTGTTGCAGCTGCTCTCGCGAGATTTGACAGAGGTTACATACAAGGTCAGCTGACTTGTAGAGCGAGATTTCTCGAGACTGAATGACCTTTCACCCACTGGTGCGGGAGCTTTTGACAGAAGTAGTTTGTGAGTTGTTTTTGTTGACACTTGGGCATTTAAAGATGTCATCCCACGGCACAAAATGGAAGAAAGCCAAAGACTGTCCTGGGCAGAAGAAGATGACTTCTTTTTTCTGTCACAAAGCATATAAAGATGTTTCCGATGGCAGGATCGCGACAATCGAGGGATCGGTCAGTGCTGCCGGTTCCAGGGCCTCACTGAAGGACGCGCCAACCGAGCGCTGTGACAGCGGCGTTGCGGAACCCGTGATGAACGAAGACCAGATGTCTTGCTCTGATGAAGGCACCGAGTGTTCAGTGGAAAAGCAAAATGAGAAAAAGGCCGAGTTCCAGGAAAAGTTCAACTATGTATTTTTTTAGTGCGCTTACATTTTTTGCATGGTTTCAAACTTTGTGATTTGGGTTGGATTCCAACTTTACAATGTTTACTTTTTTAGTTTCCTTTTCAAGAAAATTATTTTGCTCTGGAATTTTTTTTTCCATTTTGAACAACTAACTCTGCCTTATTCTAGGATAAGAAAACAACAGATTTCTCTGGTGAAATGTTTAATACTTTGTAAGTTTGATTCATGTGAATTTGAATCATAAACTTGAATCATGAGGAATTAGTATTATGTGTAATTTGAATTATGAGGTATTAGAATTTGGATTAAGTGTTGTTTGTGACAAAGTTTTATTTTCTTTTTCAAATAAACAATTTGTTACGAATTCCTTCTCAGATAGCCTCAGAATGTCCCATTATAGCCTCAATTTTTCAAAGGCTTCGCACGGTGGAAGGGGAACCCCCCCGGTCGCTTCGCTGCCTCGCCATGGTGAGCACCCTCATACTAAATTTTTGTAGAAAAACCCTGCTTAAGACCAAGTAACTGTAATATAAATCACAATAGCTGCTAATGACAGTGGAGCACATCCATTACTGTGACTAACTGTGAGAATTATGGGATGTTACCTGTGTACAGGTGAGGGGTTTCCATTTTTAAAGTTCAAAGGAGGAATCATAGACGCATCACTCTTCATGGAGACCCAGCTGGGTTCTGGTGAGTCTGATCTCTTTCTCTGCAGTTCACTGTACAACATTACAGACAGTTCATTATAGAAACCAGTTACAGTTTTTCACTGATTTGTTAATTTGACTTAATTTCACTAACAATGAACAGCAGAATGTGTCTTTATTGGTTATTTAAAGGATTTTGTTCACCATTACGATCACTTTTATTGTCACATCCAGATGAATTTGCTTCCTTATGTGTGAGACACTGTGAAACACTGAACTGCACAGTTACTGATATTAATTACTCTAAATCGTTCAGTGACAGTATTGGAGCAGCATTGGGACCTAATTAAAGTATCACAAACTGATAAATATCAAAACTCTGCTAATGATCTAGACTGGATAAAGGAATGTGTAACACGGCCTTTCACTCTACAGTGACACTAACTGTGAGAATTATGGGATGTTACCTGTGTACAGGTGAGGGGTTTCCATTTTTAAAGTTCAAAGGAGGAATCATAGACGCATCACTCTTCATGGAGACCCAGCTGGGTTCTGGTGAGTCTGATCTCTTTCTCTGCAGTTCACTGTACAACATTACAGAGTGGACATGAGACAGTTTTTCTTCCACAGAATTCCGACACAAAATACCACCGAGATGAATTTGTATCATATCGTATATCACCATAT
Source organism: Neoarius graeffei (assembly GCF_027579695.1). NCBI lineage: Eukaryota > Metazoa > Chordata > Actinopteri > Siluriformes > Ariidae > Neoarius > Neoarius graeffei. The sequence continues at coordinate 11,035,338 of NC_083590.1, forward strand.
TTCTGTTCAATATTCATTATGACCTCCACCTCTTCTTACACACTCGGCAGCAGCAGCAGAGGGAGTAGCACATGTGATGACACTCATTTGTTATTTTAATCATTTAAGGCACAATTTACCCTCAAACAATCTTTCTACATTAACAACGGCATCATGAAATAGCTTTATTACAGCTCCACTGAAAAAGATAAAAATATGTTCATAACAGGGGAAAAATACACCTGATATTATAAATCCTGATCTAATTTTCTTCTGCACTAAACTCCAGCAGCGACTTCACCGGCTCTCCAGATCTCTGGGCTTATAGTGTAGCTATCTGTCTAGTAGCTTTCTAACAGAAACAGGAAATACGCATCGTCCCAATGAGCTAATCCTGTTTCTCAGCACAGCTGCTGTAAATGTGAATAAACAAAGGAACCCATTCATAAACAGTAGAATAAATGTTATTACCTCATAGTGCTTAGCTGCTTACACGTCAATAGTTTCTGTTATCCCTTCTTTTTCCTATAGAACATCCTGTTCTAATTATTGTTCTTAGTCGATAGGATATGAAAAAAAAGGGAATGATAAACTTTGATGGCTCTTCAGAGTCTCCCAGAAATGCTGATGTGTCAGAATCTGAGTTGAACACTCCTACTGTATTGATACTGCAGTGGAGCGATTTGTGTCAACACCATCTCATCAGTCTGGTCCTGTGAAGCCTGTACTGGGATACGACTCGTATCGTGGCTTTAGTGTATCGTCTCATACCTACTCTTTACTCTTTAACTGCTTTATTATTTTATAAGAACATCATTTTACTGACAGTGAACAGAATCTGAATGTTTAAAGTGGGGACTGATAACTTTTCATTCTGAGGATAAATTTTTGTTCAGTTATTCTTTTCATATCTACTCACTCCATATTTCAGATATGAACAGTTAATGACTAAAATATCAGAACATGGCAGTTTACCGCTTTTCTGAGGGTGGCGTCACATTATCTGTGTCCAGATCACAGCTCTCCATTTTTGAATATTAGTGTATGGACACACAGCTCATGGACTCACTGCTGATTCCTGAAGACACTGATCTCTTCTGCTGGAATTAATTTCACTCCTAGAAAAGACAAAAACAAATGTAGCCTATGGGAGCACTGCACTTTTATTTTGATATGGCAGCTGGCCCCTTGTTTTCCCTGTTGGTCTCACGTAGAGTTTAAAATGTCATGACTTTAGCTCACCTGGGAAGAGACGCTGAGTTGATGCTGAGCACCTGCGGTGGTATATGTTGTGTTTCCTCTCCGTGGTTGTTATTTTTGTCTTTTTTACAAAGAAGCTGGTGGTGTGAGCCCAGCTGGTTGTGTGTGTAGTGACTTCAGTGCCTGGACAAGCAAACGGAAGTATAGCAGTGGCCACATTTGGCATAGCCGGCAGGATAGCTGAGTGCAACTGTCATGAAGTCTCAGAGTTAAGTTGGTTTTGTATGTATTTGTTTTTTTTTTTGTTTTGGGAGAAAAACAGTGGTTGCCTCCAGTCAACGAAAGGCCCTCTAAGTGACCAGCTCTGCAGACGACCAGCCCTCTAGATGAACGGCAAGGTTAAAAAGATCTGCTTTTTCTGCTAAGCTGAAATTTTGTGCCTCTGAACTAGTGCTTTTTGGTTTTGTTTTTTTTTTGTTTAATTGTTGTTGGTAATCAGTCATGAGTAATAGTGATACAGAAGTGAACCCTGATGAACATCTTAGACTTTTAAATGAACGCATTCAACAGCTGCAGGCTGATAATGACCGCTTGCGTGCTACTTTTGGTCAGGCTGGTACTTCTGGGGCTGGTATTTCTGATGCTTATGCTAGCTGTAGTGGGAATGATGGGGGTGGTACTTCCGGGGCTGGTATTTCTGATGCTTATGCTAGCTCTAGTGGGAATGATGGGGGTGGTTCTTCAGGGGCTGGTATTGCTAATGTATCTCATAGATCTGAACGTTACATATATTTGCCAAGGGAGAGAAAATGTCCTAGGTTTTCTGGGAAAGACACAGACACTCTGCCAGTAGAGGAGTGGGTGGAGGAGGCCTGTAGATCTCTGGAAGTACGACACATGTCCCGGGCAGAGCAGGCTTTGTTTTTGTATGACCTCTTAGATGGCGAAGCAAAAAATGAGATAAAGTTCCGCCCTTCCATAGAGCGAAATGATCCAGACAGAATATTTCAAGTTTTGACTGATACCTATGGATGTTCTAAATCGTTTATTTCTCTCCAAAGCAGTTTTTCCAGCGTAAACAATTAGAGGGGGAGTCCATTCGTGAGTTTTCTCATGCCTTGTTGGGCTTGATGGAGGCTATAAAGCGTAACAATCCCAGAGGCATTTCAGACTCAGATGCTTTAGTCCGGGATCAATTTATTGAGCATGTACGGGATGGGCTGTTGAGATGGGAACTGAAGAAGTTGGTTCAGCTTAACCCACGTTCTTCTTTTCTTTCCATACACAGCGAGGCTGTTCGTTGGGTGGAGGATGGGGAGCGTGTTTGTGTGCCACGACCTTGTTCTTATTCCTGTGATTCCCAGGCTCTGGTGGTGGGTGAGTGTCGAGCTGCTAGCCATGTAGTCACTGCTAAACCTAATGATGAACTAGCAGAACTGAAAGAATGCTTACAAAAACAGCAAGCACAGTTGGATGCTATATTGCAGCAATTGGCCTCCTCACACTCACCCAACATGCAGAGTCGGGGTCCAAGCGGACCTTCCCGTAGGCCTTATTGTTTTCAACCAGATGGTAAACCCATATGTTTGCGCTGTGAACAACCGGGACACATTGCCCGTTTCTGCCGTACAGAACTGGCTAGCAGCTCTGGGCCAACCATGCGGGGAAGGGTGGCTGTGCAGGGAATTGAAGCGGATGTGGCAGCTGTAGTCTCTGGGCCACAGGGAAATTAGCCCCCTCTGGTGCAGAGAGTCGGCCATCAGAAGGGGATTTTAACGGCTCAATCATAACCACAAAATATTTAAAGCTTATTGGGTCTTGTCCAGTAGTCGAAGTTGAGATGGGAGGGGTTCGGGTCCCATGTCTACTTGATACAGGTTCAATGGTAACAACCATCTGCGAGAGTTTTTTTAATCACCATTTTCAATCTTGGGATGACAAACAGTTAAGAGAGTGCAATTGGCTTCAGCTTAGGGCAGCTAACGGCCTAGACATCCCATATTTGGGGTACTTGGAGCTCGATGTTCGAGTTCTAGGTAAGGCCCTGCCACGCATGGGTGTTCTTGTTGTCCGTGATCACCCCCACTCAGATGGTGCAGCCAAGGTCCCTGGTCTGTTGGGCATGAATATAATAAGTGGGTGTTATGGGGAACTTTTTCAACAACATGGTTCCACTCTGTTTCAGTCTCCTATCGTACAAAGAGCAAGTGAGGGTTGGAGGAATGCTTTGTTTGAGTGACACAAATTAGACTGCCTGCCAGAAACGGAGCTTTTGGGGCGTGTTAAAATGAGTGGGCGTTTGTCTGTGCGTGTGCCAGCTGGGTCGCTGAAGATGGTAGCTGCCACTTGTGCCACACACTTTGGTCGTGCTCTTCACTCCACTTTGTTTGAACCCACTAGCAGGCTGCCAGCTGTCCTTTTGGCTTCCAAGGCTTACCTCTTGGTGGAAAGGGGGAGGGTATGGGTGCCTATAGTTAATGTCGGGGTACAGGATGTTTGGCTGCCATGCCGAGCTACTCTAGGTGAATTGTTTGTTGTAGAACTGCAGACCAACAGTAGTGCTATTACACTGGAGAGAGCAGGAGACACAGCATGTATTGTGCAGGTTAATACACTTCAGGCTCAACATAGTCCCCTCGACTTGTCAGCCATCTCGTGGCCCAATCTCAGTTCCAGTCAAGATCAGGAGGGTAGAGCACTTCTCCAGCAGTATAGTTGTGTGTTTAGCCAGAGTGAAGAAGATATTGGGTGTACTGACCTCATACATCATGAAATACCATTACTGGACACTGCACCTGTAAGACAGCGCTATCATAGACTTCCCCCTTCACAGTACGATCTTGTTAGGGCCCACATTGGTGAGCTTCTAGACAGGGGGGTGGTGCGGGTGAGCTGCAGTCCCTATTCTTCCCCTATTGTGGTCGTGCAGAAGAAGGATGGCACCATCCGATTGTGTGTCAACTATAGACGGCTAAATGCACAGACTCGAAAGGATGCTTTTCCTCTCCCCCGTATAGAGGAGTCATTGGATGCCTTGACCAGGGCCACTCTCTTTTCCACCCTTGATCTGGCCTCTGGATATAACCAAGTGCCAATGGCTGAGCATGATAAGGCAAAGACAGCTTTTTGTACACCATTCGGATTGTTTGAATTTAATATGATGCCATTTGGGCTGTGTAACACTCCTGGGACTTTTCAACGTCTCATGGAACGTATTTTTGGAGATGAGCGTTTCCATTCCCTACTGCTTTATCTGGATGACATCGTAGTGTTCTCCTGTGACTTTGAATCACATCTGCAGCGTTTAGAGCTTGTCTTGGGGAGACTGAAGCACCATAACCTAAAGTTGAAACTAAAGAAATGTAGTTTCTTCCAGTCCAAAGTGAAGTATCTGGGGCATGTCATCTCGGCTGCAGGAGTGTTGACCGATCCAGAGAAAATTAGGGCAGTGGCAGAGTGGAGGCGCCCACAGATGCTGACAGAGCTGCGGTCCTTTCTGGGCTTTGCTTCTTATTATAGGCGCTTTGTGGAGGGCTTTGCTGGATTGGCGGCTCCTTTGCATAAGGTAGTTGGGGTGTTGCAAAGCTCCAAGAAGAAGCATGAGTCTGGCTCATTAGATGGACATTGGGACGATGCCTGTGAGGCTGCATTTTCGGGGTTGAAGAGTAAGCTAGTAAGCGCCTCTGTGCTGCAATATGCAGACTTTTCCAAGCCATTTATCTTGGAAACAGACGCCAGTCATGCCGGTCTGGGGGCAGTACTGTCTCAAGAATACGAAGGCAAGAAGAGGCCTGTAGCATTTGCAAGCCAGGGATTGCATCCATCAGAGTGTAACATGTCTAATTATAGTGCTATGAAGCTTGAACTTCTCGCCTTGAAATGGTCAATTATGGAGAAATTCAGAGAATATCTGCTAGGTGCTAAGTTCACAGTGTATACTGACAACAATCCCCTTAGCTACCTGCAGACAGCTAAGCTTGGTGCCGTTGAGCAGCGCTGGGCCTCTCAGTTAGCACTGTTCAATTTTGACATCAAGTATCGCCCAGGGACTATGAACAGAAATGCAGATGCTCTATCTCGGTTGCCGGGCCAACCCACTCCAACGTCCATGTCAGAGCTAGTCCCAGGCACAGCCATTCCCTTGGCTATCCAGCAGGCCAGTGCTGTTCTTGCTAGCACTCACAGTGCTTCTTGTGGTGCCATTGATGCTTTTCCAGTTCGAGAAAAGCAAGAACTTAGAGTCTTACAAGCTGCTGATCCGGTTCTGGGCTCCTTTTTGAAGTATTGGAAGAGGGGAGCGGTACCATCCGCAGCTGAATGTGGGCAGGAGCCCGCAGCTGTTAAGGAGTTAGTGCGCCAGTGGGACAGGATCCGGGATCGGGATGGGGTTCTGTACCGGCTGGTACAATCACCAGATGGCGCCATCGATGTCCTCCAGTTGCTGTTACCCCAGTCTCTGCACAGCGAGGTGCTTTCTGCCCTTCATAATGATCATGGCCATCAGGGATGTGAGAGAACTTCCCAGCTGTTGCGAGAGCGCTGCTACTGGCCTGGACTCCGAAAAGACGTGGAGCAGTGGTGTCTGAACTGCGAGCGGTGCACTGTGGCCAAGGCGGGCCAGCCAAGATTGAGAACTTTCCCGGGGCATCTCCTGGCTTCCAGGCCATTGGAAGTAGTAGCACTGGATTTCACCATGTTAGAGCGAGCCAGTGATGGCCAAGAGAATGTGTTGGTAATTACGAACGTTTTCTCCAAGTTTACCCAAGTGTATGCCACACCTAACCAGAAGGCAAACACCGTGGCCCGTATTCTAACTGAGAAATGGTTTTACATCTATGGCATTCCGCAACGCATCCACTCAGATCAGGGGCGAAGTTTTGAGAGTGACCTTCTGAAGAATTTGTGTACACTCTATGGGGTGCGGAAGAGCCGCACTACCCCTTATCACCCTCAGGGGAATGGACAATGTGAGCGGTTCAACTGCACCCTGCACAACCTTCTGCGTACTCTCCCAGCGGTAAAGAAGAGACAGTGGCCAAAACACTTACCTCAAGTAGTTTTTGCTTATAACACCACAGTGCATTCTTCTACTGGGTACTCTCCTACGAGCTCATGTTTGGGCGCAAACCTTTTCTGCCTGTGGATGCCTTGCTAGGCTTTCAAGAGGATTGTGCTGAGGAGGGTTCAATAGAGGACTGGGTGCAAGAACACCAAGAACGCTGCCGGGTGGCGTATGATCTCGCAGGGCGCCACCTGGAAGAGGCTGCAGTCAAAAGAGCAGTCCAACAGCCCCAGGCCAATGCCGAGTTTCTTCCTCCTGGAACAGTTGTTTATCGACGCAATTATGTGCAAGGCCGCAATAAGATCCAGGACGTATGGGGTCCAGTTAAATATAAAGTGGTGAGGTGCTTAGATGATGAGGGAAGAGTCTATGCCATCAGTCCCTTAGATGGTGAGGGACCAGTGAAGAACATCCATTGGACGGAGTTACGGGTCTCCCCAACTGACTTTTGTCCTGAATCAGAGGCGGACCCAAGTGCGATAGAAATGCACACCGAGCCAGGTGTGTCCAACCAGGAAGTCGACTCCGAAGAGGATACGGAGTTGTTGCTCATCGCAACATTGCCTCAAGGTCAGGGGTCTGTTGAGCCCAGTGCCCCAAACCTTGTGACAAGGACCAACCCCTTCAGGATGGATGGCAACCTAGGAGGCCCGATCCTACAACAGGACACGTCACCTGCCCTCAGCACAGGCCAGCCCAGTGAGCCCTTGCAGATCCCAGTCTTGTTGCCACAGACCTTAGGGAGACGGCCTGTGGGGAGTGAGATCCCAGTCAAGGCTATTCTTCGACGGTCATCCAGAGCACAACGGGGCCATCACTCTAACCCCCATCGATTACCACGGTCTGTGACTGCAGTGGGGATTGGGGAGGGGTTAGGGGCGGCAGCTCACCCGTTGGGGGGGGAAATCTTAGACTGGTGTAGTTGTAGTGGGTCAGTATAGAGAGGGTGGGTCACCGGGACGGTTCCCTTCCAATGTGGGGGTGAATGTAGCCTATGGGAGCACTGCACTTTTATTTTGATATGGCAGCTGGCCCCTTGTTTTCCCTGTTGGTCTCACGTAGAGTTTAAAACGTCACGACTTTAGCTCACCTGGGAATAGACGCCGAGTTGATGCTGAGCACCTGCGGTGGTATATGTTGTGTTTCCTCTCCGTGGTTGTTATTTTTGTCTTTTTTACAAAGAAGCTGGTGGTGTGAGCCCAGCTGGTTGTGTGTGTAGTGACTTCAGTGCCTGGACAAGCAAACAGAAGTATTGCCACTGGCCTACAGCTGGAAGCCTGTGTGTGGGTAACAGCTCATGCGATTTGACGAGCAAACGGAAGTATTACTGATGGGGTGGACCCAGCTGGAACCTGACCTATGAGTAAAATTCGTTTCTGTGTAGCTGTCCAAGTGGGAGGAACACATCGTCATCACCATTGGTGCTACAGCAACGGTAGATGGGGCACCACTGTTTTTTTTCCTTATTGAGTTTTTATCAATTTTCTTTTTGTTGGTTTAATACTCTGGGCAATTAGGAAATTGAGCTTTGGTGATCCTGTGTGTCATGACTAGGTATTAGGTTTGTGCATTTAAAGTGTGCAGCCTATGGGCTGTAGTTCCATCCTTTTAGTAGTATTTAGGCTACCGTTGGGGGAAACCAAATTAAGTATTTTTAGAGTAGTACATGTGTGCAGGTGTGTTGTGTTACCATTTAACAAATTAGACTGTGCCCACGTGGCAGTAACTTTTTTTCTTTTTTTGGGTTTGTGGTTTTTGTATTTTTTGTTTATTTTTTTCTTGTGTCTTGTTGATTAATATGTATTGTCTTTTGGTTTTCCTCCCATGAACACCTATACTATTTATACCATACATTATTTTTGCTATTTGCACATTCCTGTTGCCAATAGGCACATTGTCACCTTACCCTCTGTCTATGTGGCTGAGAGCCTAGTGCCCATGAGTAGTCTTGTTTTAAATTAAAAAGAGAAATTAAAAGAAAATAAAAGCTTTTTATATGACTATATGACAGTTGTATTTCAGTTATTTATGTTGAACTGTTGTGGGGAAGTAAATCCAGGTGCCTTATTGTAGGGTTCTCTCATCCTTGAAACTGAGAGTGGCGTAGTCACTTTTGTTATAGCAGTGGCCACACAAACATGCTGTTAAAACTGGAAAAAAAAATCCTTCACATCTGAAGGTGACTAAAATCATTTGTATTTAATAGAAAAGCTACTTCAAGTCTAATACTGTTTTCTTTACCAGCATGAAATGTTTTTTTTTTTTTAGTTTAAATGACTAATTTCTGTCCAGTTCATTAAAACTGATGAATAAATAGTGACAGATAAAATGGAGTAGTTTGCACTTTTTAGCGACAGTAGAAACTATTTTGTGTAGTGTGGGTTTGGTATTAATATAAAAAATCATGAAGAAACTTTAGTGGTTATTTTTGCGTTTTGAAACCATTTAATATGATTTTTGTTTTTTCTTTTCCCCTCACACATGCTCCTTATATAAGACTTTTTTTTCCCTTCAAAATTTTTATTTAGAACATATAGTACAACCAAACAAGGCACTTCAAAGTCACATACAATTCCTTCTTTTGGTTTAGCAAAAAATAAAAAAATAAAGTAAAGTAAACAAAACATAAAGGGCTCTCGCATATTAAGTAATGCAAACAATTTAAAGGAGATACGCAGAGCCATGGCTCACTTTTCGTTTATAAATGCCTTGAGACCTCAAGAATGGCACAGGAATAGTTTTAAGGGCTAATAATAAATCTAATATAGTAATTTTTATGATTAAAGTGATTTATATAGGTAGCGGTCTGAGTGAATGACCTTGACATCTGTGACGTCAAAGCAGGAAGTCTATCGGTCTCATCACCATTTCCGCTAAACTAAAACACAGAGCTGACTGCAACTCTGATCCTCCATTTTGAGCTAATTTATCGCCATGACACGGAGATGTGTTTTTGGACGGTGCAGCAACACGACAGAAGGTGGATTTACGTTGCATTCATGACCCAAGAATGTTCACACTGCAAAGATTTGGACACGTTTTGTGAGAAGTTCACGGGCACAATGGGTGCCTATGAAGTGGGTGCAGTCCCAACATCTCATCTCATTATCTCTAGCCACTTTATCCTGTTCTACAGGGTCGCAGGCAAGCTGGAGCCTATCCCAGCTGACTACAGGCGAAAGGCGGGGTACACCCTGGACAAGTCGCCAGGTCATCACAGGGCTGACACATAGACACAGACAACCATTCACACTCACACCTACGGTCAATTCAGACCCCGTTTACACGCAGCCAGGTATCTATAAAAATAGATATTTATTTATGCGGTTGCACCCATCATTTACACGTAAACGGAGGTTTCAGTCACTGAAAACGGCTGCTTTCGAAAACTCCAGGCAAAGTGGAGATTTGTGAAAACTCTGTTTTCATGCCTGCGTATAAATAGTGGAAAACGGAGTTTTCTCCGTGTTATGGGGAAAATGGAGTTTTAGCATTGTGATCTGACGGTCCCTCCTCCTTGGCTTTCAGATCTCTGGTTGGCTTTCTATTTGTTTGACATGTTTTTGACAGCCTTCTCTGGCTGTTTTTGAGCATTTTGCAAACGGAATTATTTTCTAGTACGGGGAGGAGAAGATACCCGTTTTCATAAATACCCGGCTACGTGTAAACGAAGTATTGGAGTCACCAGTTAACCTAACCTGCATGTCTTTGGACTGTGGGGGAAACCGGAGCACCCAGAGGAAACCCACGCGGACACAGGGAGAACATGCAAACTCCACACAGAAAGGCCCTCGCCGGCCACGGGGCTCAAACCCGGACCTTCTTGCTGTGAAGGTGACAGTGTTAACCACTACACTACCATGCCACCCCAGCTGTGACACTTTCACTAAAAAACTGAACCAGAAGGAAACTAAAAATCGTTTGTAGTTAATAGAAAAGCTACTTTAATTCTAATACTGTTTTCTTTACCAGCATTAAATGGGTTTTTGTTGAGTTTAAATGTGTTCAGTTCATTAAAAGTGCTGTAAGATGTACTCCTCTTATTAGATTCCCTCACCGACTGAAACTCCTCCACTTCATGAGCTTTTCACACACACTCCATTACAGTCCCAGTAAACTTTAAATCACCACATTATGTGATGAAGGAAAACACAGGTTTGATATTCCTCATATTATTTCTGCTGGGAGAAAGTAATAAACAGGAAATGACGAGCTGGAAATAAAATGTTTTATAATTAAACTCCCCCAAACTCTCTGAGTGTTTAATAGATGAGAAACTGAAGAGAGAAACTCGAATATAGAACACACAGCCGATAAACAGCAGCTTTACAGGGAAGATGATTTCAGTTCCGCAGTTTTACTGCTGTTTTTACACAAGCTCAGTCAAATACAACCACATTTCTCTCCAACACAGCACTTACGTTTACTCAGCACTCCATGCTGGGCTTCATTAATCTCACCGGTTCTGCCTGGAGTTGCAGTTTTCTTAGTTTTTCCAACAGCAACAAAATGGCGTTGAGGCTCAAAGATCAAAGATTGTTATCGATACTCCTCTCTAAAACACACACACATCTGGCTGCCTGCTGAGGGAGAAATATGCCACACCCTGCTCTGTACCTGCACTCAGTGCTCCAGAATCTTTGCTGGGGGGGACACCCATGAAACTCGAGGTCTGCAACATTCCTGAGAGTGCAAGTGTAACCATGGGAACAGGTGTCACAACCAGGGGGATGGGGGTGTTGGAACTGAGATACAGGTGTAGTTAGATTGACAGAATGGCTATCCAGCCAATCACAGCCAATTCATTGGAGGCAGATAAGAAAGAACAAGTTCAAAGTCCACTGCCATATACCGGTAGGCCACGTATCTACCCTTACATACGAGAAAAAAACTTGAAACTGTGAACAAATTTAAGGTCTGGAATGATATTTTCTCAGGCTGTATCGATACTGTAGTCAGTAATGTAGACTTTCCTTCCCAGTGGTGTTTTACTGAGTGATTCCAGCTCACATTATCCATGGAAATATATAAATATCCTGGAGGAGATGGCTGGGTCAATCATCAACCAGCTAGCTAGCCAGATGTTAATGCTGACCGATGGTGTTTGGGTTTATGGAGTGAGATAGCACTGCCACAACAAGAGAGCAAGTTCAACTGTTAGTCACGTGTTTTTGAGCCATCTCTTGTCCCATTGCATTTTACTATCATAGAATTGTCCCATCAGCAACAGTTGTTCTATTTCATGCCATACTGTATGCCTGTAATTATTTGTAATTAATTGCAGAAAAGAAAATGACAGGAGTACTGACTCTTTTTTGAACCTGATGATGATTCAGTTCTCATTGGTGTGTTTTTGCATTCATTCACTTGTCTTATGCCAGTGAATGTTGAAGTAATGGAAGGCTCCTTGTTTGGTCATTTTTAAGTTAAGTAACTCATTCCTTATGACTGCTATGTTCTGCTTGTTTAGGATGGACAGTTACAGCAGGAATCAACCTCAGTGAGACAGGAGGGAGTTACCAATAATGTTGCACAGGTGAGCAGATAAATAAAATGAGGTTTAAGATCTGCCCTCATCTTTCAGGAAAGCTTCTAGATACAGCATACTTCAGCAGCACACTAAAAACATCCAGTGGTGAAAACAATCCAGCAGCTGGTTCCAGAAAACATCCCAGAATTATTTAAAATAACCCAATAAAATGGCCCAACAGCCTCAACACAGCATTTGGCTTGAAAAAACAACCACACACATGCTTTCCTTATTCTAGGGACAGAAAGTTGTGTGTGTAAAAAGAAACCCACCATTCCACCGATTCTGATCTTTCGCCTCCATTGTCAGGAAAGGCAAGCTCCAGCCCTAGAACACATCAACCACTTTTAATCGTTTATAGAGCCCCACTACAAATCCAGGCCACTTTAATTACCAAGAAAGAGAATAACAGTGCTGTCAATAATAACAATCTCACATAAAAGCTGTTTGTGAAAAAGACAAAAGAAGGCACACTGTGACAAATTTCTGTAGTTTTCACAGCATTTTTACTGTATAATGAACAAATGCTTCCTGTAGAACCTGTATACAGTACATTAGGGGAGAGTGGGGTAATGTGAGACATCGGGTAATGTGAGACACCCCTTGTATCTAGGCAACAGAACACAATTGTGGTCATGTGACCATTATGTTTTCAAGCCCCTCCCATTCCCCCCCTTGCCAGGAAGGTGAAGTTGGTGCTGTGGTATGTTTTTTTTCACAAAAATGTGTTTTTTGCATGTAAAAGTAAATTTTCTTCCTATGAACTTGATCAACTATTGTGTCAAAGCAAATTGATTCAGGTAGAAAATATCATACATGTTGATGAACTTCCAACATGGAAAACCATGTGATTGATGCTAGTTGAAGATTAGCCTGAATTGCTAGAAATGTTTGTAGTGGTTCAGTGTTGGTGGGTGGAGCACAGAGGATGGCAGGACAGAGATCGGGTTCCCCCCTTGACGGGAGAGGAAGTCTGCCACGACCATCTGCGCCCCCGGCCTGTGGACCACCTTAAAATTGAAGGGTTGGAGTGCCAGATACCAACGGGTGATCCGTGCATTGGCATCTTTCATGTGGTGGAGCCACTGGAGGGGCGCGTGGTCCGAACAGAGGGTGAAAGGGCGCCCCAGCAGGTAGTAACGGAGGGCGAGGACTGCCCACTTGATCACCAGACACTCTTTTTCTATGGTGCTGTAGTGCCCCTCACGCACCGACAGCTTCCTACTGATGTACAGGACGGGGCGGTCCTCCCCCTCCACCTCCTGGGACAAAACCGCCCCCAGCCCTCTGTCCGACGCATCGGTCTGCAACACAAAGGGGAGAGAAAAGTCAGGGGAGTGTAAAAGTGGCCCCCCAAACAGTGCAGTCTTTACCTCAGAAAAAGCCCGCTGGCATTGCTTCGTCCACTGGACCGGATCTGGCGCCCCCTTTTTAGTGAGATCAGTCAGCGGGCTGGTGACGTCCGAATAATTAGGTATAAACCTACGGTAATAGCCAGCCAGCCCCAGGAACTGTCTCACCACCTTTTTGGTCTTGGGCCTCGGGCAGGCCGCAATTGCTGCCGTCTTATTAATTTGGGGACGCACCTGCCCGTTGCCCAAGTGGAAGCCCAGATACCATACTTCCACCCGCCCAATCGCACACTTCTTTGGGTTGGCTGTGAGCCCCGCTCACCTCAGTGACCTAAGGATGGCCCTCAGATGTTCGAGGTGCCTCGGCCAGTCATTACTATAGATGATGATATCATCTAGATAAGCGGCAGCATAAGTGGTGTGGGGACGGAGGACTCTGTCCATCAGCAGCTGAAACATAGCGGGCACCCCAAACAGCCCAAATGGAAGGGTGACGAATTGGTGTAAACCAAACGGTGTGGAAAAGGCCGTTTTTTCTCGGGATAGTGGAGTCAAGGGGATCTGCCAATATCCCTTCGTCAAATCCAGCGTTGAATAAAAGCAAGCAGTGCCGAGTCGATCGAGCAACTCATCAATACGAGGCATTGGGTACGCATCGAATTTAGACACTGCATTGACGTTTCTATAGTCCACACAGAACCGGACCGACCCGTCGGCCTTGCGTACCAAGACCACCGGGCTGCTCCAGTCACTGTGGGACTCCTCGACGATGCCCATTTCGAGTATGGTCTCAAGTTCTTCCCGAACCACCTTTTTTTTGTGTTCGGGTAGCCTGTAAGGGCGGCTACGCACTACCACCCCTGGGGCGTCTCTATGTGGTGCTCTATGAGGTTAGTGCGACTGGGCAGGGGCGAGAACACATCCGAAAACTCGGTCTGCAACTGGGCGACCTCCGTAAGTTGGGTCGGGGAGAGGTGGTCTCCACAGGGGACCGGAGAGGTACGTGATGCCAATGCCCCTTTTTGAACCTCCGGCCCCAGCTCCGCCTTCTCCGGAACCACCGACACCAACGCCATGGGGACCTCCTCATTCCAGAGTTTCAGCAGATTGAGGTGTTAAATTTGTAGCGCCCCACCCCTGTCCATTCGTGTCACCTCGTAGTCGACGTCCCCGACTCACCGTGTGACCTCAAAGGGTCCTTGCCACTTGGCGATCAATTTGGAGCTCGATGTGGGCAACAGTACGAGTACCTTATCTCCTGGTGTGAACTCCCTAAGGCACGTACCCTTGTTGTACAGGCAGGCTTGCCGTTCTTGGGCCTGCCGCAAATTCTCCTGGGTTAGGTTGGTGAGTGTGTGGAGTTTTGCGCGCAGGTTCATAATGTATTGGATTTCGTTCTTACTTTGTGAAGGTCCCTCCTCCCAATTTTCCCGCAGCACATCTAGAATGCCGCGCGGCTTACGCCCATATAATAATTCGAACGGGGAGAACTCCGTGGAGGCTTGGGGGACCTCTTGCACTGAAAACAACAAGGGCTCGAGCCACTTATCCCAATTACGTGCGTCCTCACTTACGAATTTTTTAATGATATTCTTGAGGGTGCGATTGAATCGTTCCACTAAACCGTCCGTTTGTGGGTGATACACGCTGGTGCGGATCGGCTTAATCCCCAATAACCCATAAAGTTTGCGCAGTGTCCGTGACATAAATGTGGTGCCTTGATCAGTCAGAATCTCTTTCGGGATTCCAACTCGGGAGATAACGCGGAAGAGCGCCTCTGCAATACTGTGTGCTGAGATATTGCGCAGAGGCACTGCTTCCGGGTATCGTGTTGCATAGTCCACCAGAACTAATATAAAGCGGTACCCTCGTGCTGACCGATCTAATGGCCCGATGATATCCATCCCAATCCTTTCGAACGGGGTCTCGATTAATGGTAGAGGGCAGAGGTGGGGACTTGAGACTTGGGGACTTGGACTCGAGTCGACTCGAGTCACTGTTTTCATGACTTGTGACTTGAAAAAACATGAAAATACTTGAGACTTGACTCGGACTTGGAAGTTTAAGACTCGGGACTTGACTTGACACACGATGACTTGAGTGACTTGAGTGTTATTTCCATCATGTTTTTATTGTGAAAATAAAATGTAATATGCACATACTTCAGTAATTTTGATTGCACTGCCGTTGCGTTGTCACCGCCCTGTCCATCAGGCACGTTCTCTGCATGGGCTATATACCGGCACGCCCCATGCCACGATGTGTTCACATATTTCACATCATGTCAGCCATCCCAAGAGTAATCACTTTCAGCTTCAAGGGCTACTGCCTAGAAGGTAAACAACGAACAGCGCAGTGCAAGATTTGCAACGTGACGATTTCTGACAGCCAGACCACGACCTCCAATTCCGTCCGGCATTTGAAGATCCATTCTGCCCAGTAAGTTTATTAATGTGTTGTTATTTGGTGATAGCAGCTAAACTCCTCGTTAGCCAATGTTAGCCACGAGAGTGAGCGGTAGGAGGATTTTAGCCGTTGCAGATGTAGCTAGGGATTCAGTTTATTATTGTGAAATTCTTATGTGAATGCTGGTAAGCAATGTAGTTACGTCAAGTTTAATGATATTGTATATCAGTAGTAGTAAGTTGATTGTGCACTTTGCAGTCGTGATGCTGAATAACATAAGCAGCTTCCTACCCTGTTGTTCTGTTTCAGGGTTAAGCTAATGGTCAGCTTGTGAACATGTACACGTTCATGAGCAGTACAAATTCGTGTACGGTAAGTGTGTTCGTGTACATTAGCCAGACTGTCCATAGGGCATAGAGGCAGGGGAGTTTATCATAGCCGTTTGAAATAGCAGTGCAGCAACCTGCACATTTTTTTTCGTCACACTACCCGATCAAAAAAGAAAAGAAAACTCCGTCCCACTGCCTATCATGCACTATTGAAAAAAGCGCCACAATTTGGATTCCCCGGCATGCCACTCGCTGTTTGAATACAGGCTAGCAGCAATACTAAACTCTGCAAAATAGGCTGACTGTGCGCGGGAGTCTCGGTTCCCGCTGTAACACAGTGTTATGAAAATAAATTGTGCAGTCATCCAAACCATGAATTTACATTTAGTATATCAGGCTACCAGGCCGCCAAAACAATGGTTTGAATGACTACAATTTAGAGAGCACAACTCTGTAACTGAACAGGTGCATTGGATATTTCCCAGTGAGGTAATTTAAAAAGTCAAGTTCAAGGAAAGATGAATCCCGCGCACTGTCCTTTCCGTATTGTTCCCGAAACGTTGCACTTGTGGTAAGGAGGACAGTGTGTTAGCCACGACCGAAACGCTGTGAGCAAAGTTCCTGTGGAAAGGAATGCACGGGATGCATATTTCATTTAACATTTATTTTCGTAACAATCTATTATAGCGGGAACCAAGACTCCCGCGCCAAAGTCGTTCTATATGTTCCCGCTCCGCACAGGCTGAGGCAGCCTCGGAGAGGGAGAGAGCGAGAGAGCGCTTTTGCACACACCTCTGTAGCTTGTCATATGGGGTAAGATGATGTCACTTTTGCACGGGCGAACAGGTCTTCTTTTTGAGACCTAAATTATGTCTGACACATTTCTCTATCCTTTGGGTTTTTTTTTTTTTACTGGCGCAAACATACATCGAAGTCACTTCAGGTTTCTCCACGTGTATCTTATTAATAATAATCATCTCATCTGACGTGATTAGAGATTGGAGGAGCTCATGCCCCTGTTAACCCAAGGTGTTGTCCTACCCTCTTTTAACTACGCACATAACAGAATGCCAATTCTCTGTTTATTTTTCTTGTTGGCTGATGACAATGTGAGAAATTTAGTTGGCTTTCAATCTTGCAATCAATTTTGCCATCAATAAATAACTTTGACATTATTACTGTTTTGTTTTATTCCATGATGTATTTTACAGAACATGAGTATTTAAAATGCAAATATTTAACAGGTTGGGCACATGTGCCAGGGATGTTTACTGACATTTACTTATGTATTGCCTTTTCAATGTATTAAATTCATATTCTGCTGCTAAAATTATGCCAATATGCCTAAGGTGACTTGACTTGACTTGACTTGACTTATTATAGGACTTGACTTGACTTGACATAGCCTGTGACTTGACTTGACTTGACTTGACTTGACTTGCCCAAGACAAAAAAGACTTGGGACTTACTTGGGACTTGAAGGTTAAGACTTGAGACTTTCTTGAGACTTGCACATGTGTGACTTGGTTCCATCTCTGGCAGAGGGTGCAAAGGCACTTTTGGAATGGCCGCTGGATTTACTAACTGGCATTCGTGGCACACCGTACACCACCTACGAGCATCGCCGCGAATCCCCGGCCAATAGAATCGGGCCATTATTCGGGCTAGTGTCTTATCCTGCCCTAAGTGTCCAGCCATGGGATTAAAGTGAGCCGCCTGGAATACTAATTCCCGGCGGCTCTTTGGAATTAAAAGTTGCATGACTCGCTCTTTAGTTTGAGTGTCCTGCATCACTCGGTATAACCTATCCTTCATAATCGCGAAGTAGGGGAAGGGCGGGGTGGCGTTCGGCTGGAGCGTTTGACCATCGATTACTCTCACTTGGTCAAATGTATGTCGCAGAGTCTTGTCTCGTGATTGCTCTAATGGGAAATCTGCGAGGGATTCCCCAATAGAGAGAGGAGGGGCTGGCGGCTCCTCACTCTGATGCGGAGATGACGTAGATGGCTCTGTGACAGCTGCTCCCGCCAAAGCGACACCGGGACCTCCCCCTGTTAAATGGCAGGACCCACTCTCTATTAAGCGTGTCATTAAACCCCGAAATCCCAGCCAATCAGTCCCCAAAATTAAAGAGTGGGTAAGGCGAGGATTAACTGCCGCCTTCACTATAAATTTTTCCCCTCGGAAAAAAATGTGGACTGACACCAAAGGGTAGCTGTGAACGTCCCCATGCACACACAACACCTTCACCCCCTGTGTTCCCCCCAATGCCTCATTTTGCACCAGGCTTTGGTGAATTGAGGTCTGATTACAACCAGAATCCACCAACGCCTGATATGTATCCCCTTGGATACTCACCGGTATGCTATACACTCCGGCCCGATCGAGGGCGGCTTCTGGTGCATCAGGGATCCGAACCATCGCGCCCACCTCCATTGCCATGCACTGCTGTTGGAGGTGGCCCAGTTCCCCGCAGCGCCAGCAAACCGGCCCAGGCTTCCTCTCTGCACGGGTGTTCTGGGGCTCACTCACCTGAGGGGGGGAGAGACAGACACAGAAGGGAGAAACGGGAGGGCACCGCGGGTGCGGCGGGCCGGCTGGGGTTGTGCCGGCCCCCGCCTCCGCGGTGGGGGAATGGGGCAAGGACGGGACACAGGAGGAGGGGGAGAGAGAGAGAGAGAGAGAGAGAGAGAGAGAAGAGGAGAGGAGAGAAGAGAAGAGGCAGTTTGCTTTCCTGCCGCCGGAACAGCCGCCAAATGGTCGTCCGCCACACTGTAAAAAATGTCCGTAGAATTAACAGTGAATTTATGTAAAATCATGACATAAAAAAACTGTAAATACAAAAACAATGAAGCAGTGTGTAATTTACATCAATATACTGTAAAACTCCTAACCAAATGCCACTGTTAATTTAACAGTAAGAATATGTTGAATTGATCATATTTTTTTGTATAATTTACAAATTGTTGTAGTTTAAACACAGACAAACTGTAAGACTAAAACAGAATGTGATGGTTAAAATTACATCATTGCCCTGTTAAAAAAAACAAACACATGCCCACCATTGTGGCTCAGTCAACTAAGGCGTCATACAATGAATCTGGGGACCTGGGTTCAATTCCGACCTGAGGTCATTTCCCGATCCCTCCCCGTCTCTCTTTCCAGCTCATTTCCTGTCTCTGCACTGTCCTATCCAATAAAGGTGAAAAAAGCCCCCAAAAAATTCTAAAAATATATATCTGTCTAGTAGATCATTGCTTGTAACCATCATTGTTTATTGTACAATGAATATCCGTAAAATTAAGAGTTATGTACTGATTATTGTACATTGAATACCTGTAAAATTGAACATTTTCAAACTGTTGTTTTTACAAGTGTTGATATACCTTACCGTAAAGCCATATACACTGTCACTGTATTTTTTACGGTGAAAAAATGGCAACCACAGCTGCCAGTTTTTCACTGTAAATTTGACAAGATTTTTTTTTACAGTGCAGCTCGATGGCCTGATCCAGCGACGCCGGGCGGTGGCACTGGACCCACTCCGCGGTTTCTGTCGGCAAGCGCGCGAAGAACTGCTCCAGCACCACCTGATCGACGATCTCCTCGGTGTCGCGATTGTTGGCCCTCAGCCACCGCCAGCAGGCGTCCCGGAGTTGCTGGCCAAACGCGAACGGGCAGCCGACTTCCTCCAAGCGCAGAGCGTGGAAGCGCTCATGCTGCTGTTCGGGGGTGCACCCCACACGCTGGAGGATGGCCCGGCAAAGGTCCGCGTAGGCCAGCTGGCAGTCGGCGGGGAGCTGTAGCGCGACCAGCCGTGCCTCTCCCGTGAGCAGGGGGAGGAGGCGTGCTGCGCGCTGGTCCATTGGCCACCCCGAGGTCTCCGCGAGTTGCTCAAAGAGCGTGATGAAAGCCTCGGGGTCATCCTGCGGGCCCATCTTTGTCAGGGTGAGGGGGGATGGGCCCGCGATGGAAGCGTCGGTTGTCCCCGCCGACGCGAGGAGGTGCCGGAACGCCTGTCGGTCCTCTTGCTGGGCCAACACCAGGGCCTCGAAGAGCTGCTCCTGCTCCTTACGGAGCGTGACTAGCGCCTGGTGCTGGCTTTGCTGGGCTGTGGCGAGGGCGTGGACCAGGTCAGCGAACGGGGAAGACTCCATGGAGCTGTTTGGCATTGGTGCTCCAGATCCCGGGTTTCAGCACCACTGTAGTGGTTCAGTGTTGGTGGGTGGAGCACAGAGGACAGCAGGACAGAGATCAGGTTCACAATAGTGTTTATTTCTATACTTTTCAGCCTAACAACCTTTACTCAAAAATAGAGACACACACGACTAGCGTCTTGTCCGGGGATGAGCTCCTCTGCTCTCTGCTCTCCCTCCCTAAATAGGGCGCGGTCACTGGGAAGACACACACAAACACAGGTTAATTGCAGTCACGTGTAGTGATTCTGCCACTTACCTTCCCTGACTCCGCCCTCCTGTCACAGACTGGCGCTTGACCATGCCCCCTCTGCCACAATGTTGTTTTTTCTAAAATGGCGGCTGTGGGGTAAAGTGAGACAAATTCTGTGGGGTAAAGTGAGACACTGTCTCACTTTACCCCACCATGAAGCACAAGTTAAGTTTAGTCTTAAACATGATCCGGATGGTCCACTCCCTGCAGATGAACCACCTGCTGCAGATGATCCACTCAGTGATGCTAATCCATCCACTCTGCGTGGTCCACATGGATGTGCCTCGCCAGCTGACTCAAATGTTCCCAGCCGACCTGGATATGTGTCTCCTTCTGAAATCCTACCACTTCCCAAATGTCCCCCCAGAGCACAAACCAAAAGAAAGCGTGTGAAGACAGCCATCCTAACAGATACTCCTGAGAAGCAGACAATAGAAAAGGCTTATGAAGAGAGACAAAAGAAACTGGCAGAGAAAAAGCAAAATAGCAAAGGAAAAGTGAAAAAGAAAACACCCATAAAGAAAATCATAGATAGCAGCTCTGAGGAGAGTGATGTCCCTGTCCCACTTGATGATGAGAGCTCTGAGGATGAGAGAAGTGATCCTGGAAACACAGATCTGAACGTGGGTGACTTTGTCCTAGTTAACTTTGCAACCAAACACAGGAGTCTCCGTTACGTTTGCATGGTTGAGAAAGTTGAGGATGACGAAATACGTACACAATTCCTCAGAAGAATCCAGGGAAACAAGAAACAATGGGAGAGACCCATGTTTGCTATAAAAGAAAATGATGTGGCACATGTTCCTAAAGGTGATGTGGTGAAGAAGCTGCCTCAACCTAATAGACCTGGAGGAACCACACGGAGAGAGCAACTCTTCACCTTTCCCTGTAACTTTCAGGGCTGGAATGTAGAGTAGGCCTTGTTATAGAGTATGAGGCTGATGTTCTAATCCAGGTGGGTCTAGCCTGTGTCCTGAGTCCCAGGCTGTTCTAGCTGGTTCTGATGGTCCTATGTTCTGAGCCCCAGACTGTGTACTAGCTGGTTCTGATTATGGGTCCATGTTCTGATCCCCAGACTGTGCACTAGCTGGTTCTGATTGTCCTTTGCTCTGACCCCCAGACACTAGCTGGCTCTAAAGGTCTTGTGTTCTGACTCCCACACTGTGAATGTTAATTAAAACATTTTGAATTATATTATGTTGTATTTGATTTACTTTTTAGGACTTTGGGTTACTTTCCAGTGTTTAAAAAAAAGTGCTTAATTGACCAATCCCCATGATTCTGATACTAGTCTGACATTAGTTTTGCAATGTGTGGTTGTCCATCTAGCTGTCAGGATTCTAATTGTTACAACATGTGGTGTTATGGTAGTTTTAAAATGGAAAACGTAAGTGGATCAGTTTACCCCCAACTGGTTCACTTTACCCCCTTGATTTCTCTGGTCTGTCTAAGTTTACCCCTGAGCTGGGGTAAAGTGAGACACAAGACCACTTTTTTAAAAACAATCATATTTTCATTGTCCTTTGTCCTGAAGACATTCTGATAATTTCCATAGCTAGGAAACATCCTGAATTAATAAGAAACGTGTAAATTTTACTGATATATCATTTTAGCTTGGCTAGTGGGGAGCAAATGTAAAAAATGGCTCACATTACCCTGCTCTCCCCTACTGTAGATCTGCAAAGCATCATGGTCTAAATTCTTTGGTGGGTGAATTCTACAGTAAATAGATTTTTCCTGTGAAATACAATGCAGTAATTTTTAGCAGGATTTTTCCCCACCTGCTTTTCTTCATACAATTTTGTTGCAAGAGCTGACTGATAAGATTCCACAATTTCTTCAGCCTTTGACTTCAGTAAGGTAACTTAGCTCGTTATTCTGTAATTGTACATTAATTTAGCAGTTTTCAGGTTCCCTGTGTGTGTAACTTTAAAAGTGCACTGGGAGAGAGAAGAAGAGAGACACGCCTTTATTAGCTAGTCAGCTAGTGTGTATAATATTATCAAAATAAACTATTTTCACATTAAATTTTTATAGATTTTATTATCTGGTGACATTTAGTGGATAACGTTATCAGTTTGATGTGAAAGTAACATTATTGGATAAAAGACAAATTAGAACTGTGTGTGTGTGTGTGTGTGTGTTTTGTATTCCATTTGTACTATGCATGTGTAGAGTTTATGTAGAGTTTATGTAGTGTACTCAGTAGTAGAAACATATTGTGGTATTTCTAATGGGAAGTAAGGAGTCAACAAAAATAATCATAGAGCCGTCAGTTTCATCTATAAATTTCTACGTCAGTGAATAATTCCTTTCCTTCCACTGCAGGGAAGAAGATTGCAGCCCAACCAGAGGATTCCAGCCCAGGAAGAAGAATCCAGTCAGTGTTGGACATTTTCCATCCATCTGTAGCCGCTTATCCTGTTCTACAGGGTCGCAGGCAATCTGGAGCCTCTTGTGTTAGACATTTTATAGTTTAAAATTCTACAGTTTTTGGTGCACATGTCAGTTCTGTGTTTTGATCACAGAAATATGAATGTGATCGTTACTGCAACAGCAATTACACTACTGTGATTATTACTGGAATAACAGTTACAGTATTTTATAGTTACTGTGATTAAATTCACAGTAAACATACAACATACTACAAGTGACTTGACATTTCAGTGTTCTTTTTACAGTATTTATTACTGAATATAATAATAACTATAGTGTTTGATATATTTTTTTAAATTCCTTATGTATAAACAAACATTCTGTTAATTGAATTTAAAACAATTTGAAAATAATCAGTTGTTTTTTGAATTATATTAGAATTTGAATGCATTTTTAATAATTAGACTCCTCATCTCACCTCATCTACCCCTTGACCTATGGGGTCGTTGGGGCATCATGGATGCTTGGGCTACAACCCTCCTCCAACCCAGGCACTGTCCCTTGTAGTATAATATTTGTTAGACCGGCTGCACGTGTGACATGGCCATACCATTTCAGTTTTCTTTTCTTAACTGTCATGAGAAGGGTCTCATGTGGTCCTATAGCCTGTTCAACAGTCTGGTGGATAGTTTCATTCGTGATGTGGTCCCTGTGTGTCATAGACGTCGCCAGACCCATTTTAGGGTAGCTCCAGCCACCCTATCTTATGGCAAAGCCACCCTATATTTTTTGCCCTTTTTTAAATTATTTATATTTTTATTTTTTTTCCCAAAAAAAAAACAAAGGCAGTAAAGCACTGAACATGAGCCATCAAGAACGCAAGTTAATCCGAACAACAGTTTCTGCTTGCTTATTTATTGTTTAATGCAATATTATTAATATCGTTATGATTCCTCCTCATTGGCTCTGTGTCAAGCGTCACGTCGAGTGGTAGGCTAGTAGGACTTAAAAAACTACGCGGGCATTCTGCAGCAGGCGCGGTGCGGGCTTCCATTGAGTTGGGTTTGCAAAGAGTCAGAATTCTATGCTTTCATTTGCAGACACACACGATGAGATTGTAATTTGATGTCAGTGGTTTGCATTTGCTTAACTTTACCTAGGCTATATTGAGTCTTCTGTAGAATGTTTACATGATGATTTGTGAAGCACTTGCCCTCAGTTTGCGCAGGAATGCATGTCACCTACCATTGTTTTTTTCACATTTTTGTAGTTTAGCTGGTGAAGTTGCTTCGGCAAGCAATTAAATGATGAAAGCAATTTTAAAATAGAATAGAAATGGTGGGAAGTGTGTCCCCAAGGTGTGATGCTCTTGAAATAATGAATTGATTGACAGCCTTAGTAGGTGCTCTGAAAAATGTTCGGCGCGCGCTGTGCGCGCACAATACCTTTTCTCCTCTGGGTGCTAAGCTACCCCTGTCTCTCAAACCTAGTGACGTCCCTGCTGTGTGTTATACCGAGGATTGTCCTGTAGCACCTCATTTCTGTTGCTTTTCTTTGTAGGTCTGCTGTGAGTGTCCACGTCTCGCAGCCATACAGGAAAATGGATAAAGCAAGTGATTGTAGGAGGTGGATCTTTGGTCCCAACTGGATGTGTTTATCCCTCCATATGGTTTTTAGTCTTGCTACAGCAGATGTCATTTGTGCTATTCTAGCCATGATTTCTGGTTTTGACCCTTCGTCGGATATGATGGAGTCCAGGTACTTAAACGTTTTCACTGGTTCCAGTGTTGTTCCTTTGATTTTTACCTCAGTGTGGAACCCATGTGCATTATTTGTTCAGCAATTTTGTCTTTTCGGCACTTATTTCCATTCCGTTGGCATCTGAGGTCCTGTCCAGTTTTTCCACCAATGTGTTTAGCTCATCCTCTCTCCCTGCTAAGCCATTGATGTCGTCTACAAAACGCAAGTTTGTGATCAGCGTTCCTCCTAATGAAACTCTACCGGCGTGGTTTTCTAGAGCATCTTCCATTATTCTTTCCAGATATATGTTGAAGAGGGTAGGGGAGAGGAGGCATCCTTGCCGTACTCCTACTGTGGTGTGGAACCAGCTGCCAATATTCCCGTTCAAGTGCACGACACTTGGAGCCTTACTGTACAGTTGTTCAAAAACTCTTATAAGGTTTTCGTTGATATTATATTTCCTCATAGTGGCCCAAAGGGCTGCATGCCATACCCTGTCAAAGGCTTTTTTAAAGTCAATAAACATGTGATACAAGTCTTTTTGTTATTGTAGGTGTTTCTCACATAGTAATCTCAGATTGAAGATTTGTTCTGTGGTGCTTCGTCCTGCCCTGAACCCTGGCCTGTTCCTCGGCAATGGTGGACTCAGCGATAGGTTTTAATCTGTTCAAGATGATCTTCAACATAACCTTACTAGGGTGACTTATCAAGCTTATTGTGTGATAATTTTGACATACTTGTAGGTTCCCTTTTTTTGGCAAGATTATGATCAATTATACGACAACATGTAATAAATATTGTGTATCACACAAAATATCTCAATATCTTTAAATAATGTTTTCTTAAATGTCACATTTTGTTTTTTATGTAAATCTGTCCTGATCAATGTATTTAAGTTTACAGGTGATATGATCATATTTAGGTTGCATTATTTCTAAAACAAACAGTTATAAACCTGCAACACAGCGCCTTCTCTGGCCACAATAGTGCACTGGCGCCATCTGCTGGACAACTGCTACTACTACTATTATAATATAAGATTTCCCTCCAGTTAAACAGCTCAGTGTTTTTTATAAAGTCTGCTTAGTTTTCAGCTCCTTTTAACATTAAATCTTCCTGTCTACAGGAAGTGTGACTGCAGTGTGAGGAAATGAGGCGACAAAATGGACCAGTTTCACAGCAAACAGTGAAGTTTTATTAAACATCTGCAGGATGATTAACAGAGAAATATATTTATATTTCAGAAATACAGCAAACAATACGGTAACTCTCCACTTCTCAATTACATCACATAACTCATTTCAAAACCAGTAAATGTTTTTTCACAGGTTGACCTGTGAAAAGTCATACTATGATTTTTTTGTTGTTTTCTTTTGTTCCGTCACATTTGTTTTATACTCTGTTGTCTCATTGTCCTTCATGTTACTTAATTAACCTAACGTATAATTTACAAGTGCAATTATTTTGTAATGCAGATTATACCAAAAGTCAATAAAGGGAAAAACAAATTTAAACAGATAAAAAGTATGTCATTCTTAAACACAAAATTATGAATAATAAACTGTAGTGGTAGAAGAACAAAAAAAAAAAAACACTTTGGGATGTGCGGTTATAAGAAAATAATCAGCAATCAGTGTATAGCAGTAACTCTGCTTCATCACACCACCCGGTCATTAATTATTTTACTACAACACCACATCACCCACAGTGTTTTATTTCTTATATCATCATTAGAGTTATAAGATCCCTAAAGCACAACACATGATGTGTTTCTGCAAGTGAAGTAAAGCCCACCAAAGCATCTCTGCTTCATGAGAAACATTTTCTTTCTGCAGTAGTCAGTGGAGGAATCAGTTTTAGGTCTGAATATAGACTCCGAGGGATTGAGCTACAAAATTCATGTTAAATACAAACTTCATACAACAAAAATATCTACACTGTTTTATATAATTATATTGATTTATTCAAAGTGTATTTCACTATTAGAATTATGCAAAAATACTGAAAGCAGTGTATACTGAAGTAAAAGCCTTGTAGTGAGAGTCTCCCCAGGGGCCTGAAACTGTTCCTGTCCATTTCAGCTCCCTCTTCCACTAACCACATCTCCGAGTCTCTTTCATTTGTTAGAACTAAATGACTGACGTGTTTACGAATGTGTTGTCTGTTCCCCAACATGGAAATGCAGGAACACCAGAGTCTTCATCACACACACAGATGTTAATCAAACCTGAAACTAAAAGAAAAACATCCAGATTAATCCCCACACACTGGACTGTGGTACTTCATGACCAACAGCATGTAATCATCTCTGCTCCAAGAGAAACATTATTATCTCCTGTTTATAATTTAATTCAACATTTATTCAGTCTTTATATAATATCTGTGTTCTAACACTGAGCTCCAACAAATGAGAACTTGCATAAGATCTAACAGGAAAGTGAGCAGACGTTTCCCATCACATCACTGCTCTTATCCAATCACACGCTTTGGAGCTTTTTAAACAGTAACTAACACTGTGGTGGGTTTGATCTCTTGTTCTACATGTAGATTTAAGTGCAGACTTTAAGAAGAAGCCGAGGTGAATTTTACAGGAACGACAGAAGACACGGTGTGGAGGTGGAGAGCAGGAAGGAGTGTCAGAGTGAGTCAAGTGGCTCCTTAAATCACATATTTGTGACAGTGTGGCGTTAAAGATGATGATTTTACTGAGTTTTGAGGAGAGTTGAGAAGAAAGTGTGCTGCTGATCAGAAACAGGGAAAAGCCGAGATCATCTTATTCAGACAAAAGCAGCAGGATGAAGTCAGAGACAGCAGGGTGTCACAAGGAGACGAGGTGTCCATTTACAATCACTCTCATGCACTCAGACGGGACATTTTGGAGACTGACTGACTCCATCTTCTGCTTTCAGATGAATTTTAAATCAATTTTACTGAACAACAAACAGCATTAAAGACAACTGGGAGGAAAAAGTCGGATTAAATAGAACACAGTGAAAATTTCTAAAACTGGCTTCATTTCATGGTCTGGTCATGTGACATTTACTGAAATTAAAGAAAAATGATAAAGAAATTAAATTATTATCCCCCCAACATTTGCCTAAAAAGATTATTACTTACAGGAGTCTCTGTAGTTTGGAATGTTTAAGAGCAGCGAGCAGCTTCTTTCCTGAGTCTCCTATTTTATTCCTCATCAGATCCAGGTCTCTCAGGTGCGAGGGGTTTGATCTCAGAGCTGAAGCGAGAGCAGCACAGCCTTCATCTGAGACACCACAATTATACAACCTGCAGAGACACAATGACACACACTTCAGTGCCTCAGTTTATGAACATCAAGATTTGTTTTCTGTGCCTTTAAATTACAGAGAGAGAGAGAGAGAGAGAGAGAGAGAGAGAGAGAGTTTGTGTATGTATCCCATGGATGTGGCTTTTCTTTCACCATTCCATATCAAGGAAGTAGCTAAGCTGAGAGCAGAAGAAGGAAGTTACAGCTCACGAGTTACAATCAGAAACAAATTTCAGAAATTAATGTAAATAATCAAACAGGGCGGCATGGTGGTGTTGTGGTTAGCGCTGTCGCCTCACAGCAAGAAGGTCCGGGTTCGAGCCCTGTGGCCGGTGAGGGCCTTTCTGTGCAGAGTTTGCATGTTCTCCCTGTGTCCACGTGGGTTTCCTCCGGGTGCTCCGGTTTCCCCCACAGTCCAAAGACATGCAGGTTAGGTTAACTGGTGACTCTAAATTGACTGTAGGTGTGAATGTGAATGGTTGTCTGTGTCTGTGTCAGCCCTGTGATGACCTGGCGACTTGTCCAGGGTGTACCCCGCCTTTCGCCCGTAGTCAGCTGGGATAGGCTCCAGCTTGCCTGCGACCCTGTAGAACAGGATAAAGCAGCTAGAGATAATCAGATGAGATGAGATAATCAAACAGAACTTTAGATTTACAATTTATCTGAAATATTGCCAGATTATTCCACCACTGCAGGCTCCAATATGTTTCGGTTTGAGATGTCAATCATGTTCTTTCCTGATTTATTGAATGGCAATCGGTTACAAGGCTCCACCCCTTTGAGAGATTGACCAATCATAATAAGGAGAAGCCGTGCGTCCAGGCGGAACAAAAAGGGGAAACAAAACCCACATTGTCCAGTCCACAGTGAGATTTTTCCCCCTGTGAAAACACACTCGCCCACACTCCATTCCCTCCCAGTGAAGCGGTGCGTCTGGGCGGGGCTCAAAATGATGAGATAGACACTTTGGTGAAATAAACAGTGTGAGTTTAATGAAGAAACAGCGCAATATTGCAGTGAGATACTCCATCAATCTGATTCACTACAATACTGAACGACACCAAGACTGATGAATAAAATAGACACTTTGGGAAACGTTTCATTGCTGCATTTTAATGAAATGTGAGGGGAAGCCGGGCTTCCAGTGTCGCCTTAAAGCAAATCACCACTGACAGAGATGGACTGGAACATTATTAACCATTAACATTTATTATTATTATTATTTTTATTAAAATTCAAAATCAACAAAAAGATTGTTGCCATGGGTTCAGTTTATTGGAAGTTCTTTTCTCCTCCTTTTTAGTTTTTATTAAAAGTCATTTTTTTTAATCTATTTCATTTTTTCACTGCATCAGTTCTCTGGCAGTAATGTCTCATTTTAGTTTTTAAACTCTATATTCCTGAGATCATTTCCACCATGTCACTGCTGCTTTTAAACCCTGCAGCTCACACAGAGGGCAGTTAGTTTGAGTCTCAGGTGCAGTTTGTGTGATTAGTTACAGTGTTGTAGTAAATTTCACAGTGAGTTCAGACACATTGCAGTCGGATCAAGTCCCGTTTTGTACTGCAGCTTCTCACATACGTCCATCTGACCCAAAGACTCTGTGACAAATCATCAGTGTGCAGTGAACAGAAACAATCTTCCTCCTCAGGACACTGATGATGAAGCTAAAACCTCTGCTTCAGTCTCACTATTAGAGAATGGGTCTTACTGAGGAGCAGGTCATGTGACTCTCAGAGAGATGATCTTACCTCAGTGTCTCCAGTTTACAGTGAGGATTCTCCAGTCCAGCACAGAGACGCTTCACTCCTGAGTCTCCCAGATTATTATTATTCAGATCCAGTTCTCTCAGGTGTGAGGGGTTTGATCTCAGAGCTGAACTCAGAGCAGCACAGCCTTCATCTGAGACACCACAATACCGCAACCTGCAGAGACACAATGACACACACTTCATCAACAGATTTCCATCTTGGTGTAATAGTGGTTGTGAAGATGATGTCTCTCATGTTGGACTGTCTCTATTCTCTTCACCAATCACAAGCTATTATTAATAATGACTCAAACATTCCCACTGTTACTGACATCAAGTTTACTCGAGGTGCAAATGATTCAGCAAAAAGTCAATAACTTAAAGGTTTAAGTGAAGAGTCAGGTTTTGTAGAATTTATCTCTGCTTGACTGGATTTTTAATGATCACATATTTAATTGTAAAGACACTATTTCTTTAAAGTAAAAGTGACTCTGAGGAGAAATGATCACTTCATGACTAATATATTTGTTCTGCATGTTTTACTTTTACAGAAAAGTTTAATTGATAAACAAGACTGTATACAACTATTAACTGCTGCTTTAGTGAGTTATTGTGACTCTCAGAGAGATGATCTTACCCCAGTGTCTCCACTTTACAGTGAGGATTCAGTGAGAAAATGTGTAATTTTGGGAGCTGTTTATGATGGAATCAAGAAGATTTGGTACCAAAAGAACATTTGGGATATGAGAATAACAGTTCAAGCCTTGCTGTTGTTAAGATGCATTGTACGCGATCCCAAGAAAGCATTTTTCAAAGCAAGATGGCCAAGTTTTTCTGTGATTTTTATCTGCATAAATGTGTTCGGGGTTGAGAATTCAGTGTAATTTTGGAATCGTTATTAGAAGGAGAAAGCTGAACATGCGCAAACAGTAAGTAAATCGTATGAGAACTCGTGTATTGCTTTTGGAAGAGAATTTTAACTTGTATGAAGTTAAAACTTAGTGATTTATTTTATGAGTATAATTAAAAACATCGTTATATAATGTGTGTTTTGTTGTTTTGCTTGAAATCTTTAATTCTCGAGTTCCATATTCTCCAGTTTGGGTCTATATTATTAGCATAATAGTCAAAGTGTAAAATTCATTCAAAAATTTAAGAAAAAAATGTATGCATTTTTTAAAATATTGAGCAAAACTTTTGTTGGTGAGCGGCTTTCATGTTACTCGTTACATCGGAATTTAGCTCAATTTTCCAAATACTAAAATCACTTTAAAAAAAAAAAAACCTTGATTATATTCCTGACTTCTGGTAACTGGTGTGAGCCGTACCGATTTTATTGCCCTCTTCGTTGTTACATATTTTAACAATATATATACACGGTACACAGCTTGTACCCCTGGATCCTGCACCTGATAATGGGTTTAATCCTGCTGATCCACTGAGCTGCTTTTGTAGATCTGGCAACCCTGTTCAGAGCAGTGAGACGGAGACGCCCTGAGAGAATATTTACCACTTTACCCATTTATTACTCTATTAGACAGTGGCAGAACAACTGCACACAAGGCCCCGGGCAAAACATCAAATCAGGGCCCCCCATGGCGAAACTGCAAACAAACAAATTAGAAGGCTTGCAGCATATAGGCCTACTCAGGCTATATCTAACAAAAAGCAGTTTTTAAAGGTGCCCTTCCACCAAAAACGTTTAATACTGGCTCTTTTTGAAATACCATAGTTTACTCTGAGTTGCATATGCATGCTGCATGTGAAAATGTAATTCTAATCCCATTCCCTGTATTATCTGATGAAAAAAAATAGTTGAAAAAACGAGCGGATCAAAAAAAGCCATACGAAGTGACGTCACTTCGAAAATTAGTATTCATGGCCTCGCCCACCTTGGCTTGCGACCGCCGACAGGAAGAAAGCGCGAGGAGAGAGATGTAATTCGCCCCAAGGAGCGGCGTGGTGCTCCACATCAGTTTTGTTTCTAACAGTGGCTCCAGCCCGACTTTCCACGCTCATAACTCGGGCAGTGGAGGTCCCAACCTCCCCAGACTTGGCAGCCAGCGGCCTCTGCCCTCTCCCGAACGAAAGAGTGCTCCCAGGGCAGGCTCGCTCCGTGCCACGGGATGTAATTCGCCCTGAGGCACGGCGCGGTGCTCCGCATCAGTTTCGTTTCAACAGCGGCTCCAGCCCGACTTTGCACACTCGTAACTCGGGCAGGGGAGGTCCCAGCCTCCCCAGACTTGGCAGCCAGCGGCCTCTGCCCTCTCCCGAACGAAAGAGTGCTCCCTGGGAGGGCTAGCTCCACGCCTCAGGACGTAATTCACCTAACCCTAACCCTAGGTCCCAGCCTCCCCAGACTTGGCAGCCAGCAATCCCTGCCTTCTCCTGAACAAACCAGCGCTGCCAGGGCCAGTCAGCTCCCAGCCAGGGGACGTTATTCCCCCCCACACACCCCGAGGCGAGCTCCGCTCCGTGCCTCGATGAGAGCCGCTGCCGCAGGGAGTATTCAATTAAATAAATAAATAAATGAATGAATGAATGACTCCCTCTCAGTCGCTCGCGCACACATAAGCGTTCTGGTTGGGGAGAGAGCTCCCTTCCTCTGCTCTCCCTCTCCTCTTATAGGGCGCGGTCACTGGGGAAGACACACAAACACACATTAATTCCCATCAGTTGCAGTGATTCTGCCACTTACCTTCCCTGACTCCGCCCTCCATTCGCAGACCGCCGCTTGGCCACGCCCCCACTGCCACATCTACACTGTTATTGGTCAAAACATCGATGTCAAGACCATAATAGCCAATCTAAACAGTTTTTACAAAGACACCCACATCCGCTTGTTCTGACCAACTGGAGGTAGTGTCACAGTGCTGTTAGCCAATCAGAGGTAACACATTTACTAGGGTGCATCAGTTGGCCTCACTTTCATAAAATCTGATGCATTTTTGTTTGGGTGTTCCTTTTCACCAATAAAGACATCCTGTAAAATTTTTTGACCATATTCAAAAGTCTAATGGTGGCACCATGAGGTTCAGTTTTTGCCAAAAAAACGCTTATTTTATGTTTTCGCGTAAGGTTTGAATCACCGCGGGCACAGATAGAGGGTGGGACGGGTGGGATTCGTCCCACCCAGATTTAAATTCACCTCGTTCGGTCCCCCCCACTTATAGGGAGGAAAAAACGTCTATGCTGTCTTTCTTTGCATAAGGCAAACCTCATGGAAAAATCAAAAGACTAATTACTAGGGCTGCACAATTAATCGAATTTAATCGAAAATCACGATTTTGGCTGCCACGATTAAATTAAATGAAAATCGCGATTTATTTCCATTTAAAATGCGAGCTCTGCTGCATATCTGATCAAGCACTTTTTGACCAGTACTCCGCCAAACCATTAGGGGGCGAACCGACGCATGTAAGGTTTCATTACTCCGCCTAAATAAGCAAGCAAGCCAAGTGCGCAGAGCTTCGTTGCAGCGGTATCTTCTTCAAGGGGTGATAGCGTGAGAGTAGGTAACAGATTGAGGTGAGAGAGAAAAGCTAACTATGTCAGAACAACAGACTATTTAGCACTGGAGGCAATGTTGTGACCTGCCTTCGCTCATGTTTAAAGCCAGAGCATGTTGATAGGCTGCTCTTTCTAGCTAAAAACTTGTAGGCCTCACTCAGTATAATGCTATGTAATTGTTGCAATTGAGTTTTCAGTTCCTTCATCCTTTGGTAATTTCTTGGATAAATTTCATTTATTTGTCATTTGGAAATCAGAATTTCTCTTTTAAATTTCATTCTGCACTGAAAGCTGTTCATATTGTTTGTTTGAATATAGTGAAATAAAATTTAAATGATTTCCCTAACATCAAGAATAATTGTGATTAATAATCGTGATTACAATTTTGATCAAGATAATCGTAATTATCATTTTTTCCATAATTGTGCAGCCCTACTAATTACCATTCGGTTTATTGAGGTGCACAGCAGTACATACATAGTTGCAACAACTCACATAAAACAAAACAAAGACTGATATTCGGTTGGTTGAGTTGCGCAGACTGCACAGGTTGCGAGCTCGAGCTTGGTTGCTATGGTTACCCACAACAAGTTTGACAGGCATATCGGGGACAGCTCCTAGTTTAGGACCCCAACACAGCATGATGAAGGGTGCCAAACCGAAAAGGCAGAAAACGATTGCATTGTTTTTTCAAAAAACAACGACTGTAAGTAAACTGTGCCTTACTTTATCATATCACCTAGCAATTTTTTGATAGTCTGTTCAAAGTAATGTCATAGTGAAAGTAAAATTGTACGGAGTAGAGATGCCTTTCTGGTAGCCTCCTTCTTTCGGTGGTAGCCTGTAGATACAGTGCTCAGAAGGCAGTTTTAAGGGCATCAGAGTATATTCCTCGCACAACACATGTTGGGGTTGGGGTTGGTTTGCTGGCAGCTTTGTCCCCCCCAGTTCAAAAAATGTATCTGCGCCCCTGTGAGTCACAATGTTGGACTCCATTTATTGATTTCTTGTGACCCAGAGATCATGTTAAGAACCTTTGAAAGGCATTGAGAAGCATTAATGTGATTCATAATACATTTGTATTGTTTAAAAGTAGTTGAACAATGATTCAATGAACAGCTAAAACTCAAACTGTGCTTGATAATATATTTAGAATATGTACTAAAAATGTTATTTGGTATACTCTATAGGGTGCCATAATGTTTCATGAAAAGTGATCGAAATTTTGTCAAGTCATAAAATAGCAGCTTTTTCCATAACTTTGAGCTCCTGGTGCCACCATTAAACTTTTGAATTTTGTCAAAATATTTCACCCAGTGTGTTTTCTTACCAAAAGGAACATAAAAACAAAAATGCATCATGATTGGAGGAACTTTTCATTTTTAGGGGGCAACTGATTCACCCTAACGTTTACTGATTGCTGTTAGCCAATCAGAGGTAACACGTTTACATGTCATGAATATTAATGAGTAAGAGCTGAAAGCCTGTCGTTCTCCTGCCACCCACTCCCCCACCAAACTACAACAGCCTGAAACAGGAGAACCACAGCATTTTTTTCACCAAAACCGGCTCACAGGGCATTCATTCAGACTAGAGACCACCGCACAATTAATGAAAAAAACGATGCAAGGGGACCTTTAAGAACGTAGCCTTTGGACCTTGCCATGGCAAAATTGCAAACAAACAGAAGGCCTGCGGCATATAATCAGGCTATATTAGAACAGAACTTGCTCAAAGTTTTATTTTTTATTATTACAACCCCGATTCCAAAAAAGTTGGGACAAAGTACAAATTGTAAATAAAAATGGAATGCAATAATTTACAAATCTCAAAAACTGATTCACAATAGAACATAGACAACATATCAAATGTCGAAAGTGAGACATTTTGAAATTTCATGCCAAATACTGGCTCATTTGAAATTTCATAACAGCAACACATCTCAAAAAAGTTGGGACGGGGGCAATAACAGGGTTTCCCCAGGTTTGACCACCATAAATTTAAGACTTTTTTAAGACCTTTTTAAGACCACTTAAATGAGAATTAAAACCTACATCGCAGAACACCAGATCAAATTCCCAATAATGACAAATGTTTCAAGTAAAAATACTTTTATTATAAAGGTTATATACTTAAAAGTCATTATGTGCATTGCTTGTCGAATTCACATTCAAGACAAGCAAGACCGAATTTTGTTATGTAAGAGGTTTTGTTTTTTCCACAGGAGAATGTTGTAGCGACTTCCGAGTCTGGGAACACAGCCTTAAAGAGTTCGCTTATGCCCTCATTCGAGCTGTACAAGTGGTGTCCCGTAATTGTTTTTAAAATCCAGAGCACGAAGTGTCGGGGTTCCACCAACACCCATCATGCCACTGCTCGGCCCTTGTGTTGTTGCTAGCCTTTGCCGATGATGTCTGGCTTGGCTGATGCTGCTGACGTTCGACAGTGGTGCTAATGCCAACTCCAGGTGCATTCGGAGATTGAACCGTGCAGAACTGAGTGATGGGCTGGTGGTGGTGGAGGCAGGGCTCTACACCAACTTTTTTTTTCAGGAGCACACGTGCTCCTAAGTTAAAAATTTTAGGAGCACAGGGAAAAAAATGGGGGCACAAGCACAAGTAGGTTTTCATTTTAGAGGTTTATTGCAGCGCAAACCTTAGACACACCAACACATAAAACGCAAAATTCAATTGAGAATGAATGAATGAACGAATTAATAAAATGAATAACGAACAACTGAATGAATGAACAAACAGTAGCTAAACAGAGAGCAGAGCTCAGCAGAGCTAACATCATCATCAAGGACAGCTCCCACCCTGGCTCTGAGTTCTTTGACTTGCTGCCCTCAGGCAGGCGTTACAGGTGCATCAAAGCAAGGACCAACAGACTCAAAAACAGTTTTTTTCCCACAGGCCATAACCACCTTGAACAATTAGCCTTTTTCACATTACGTCACTTGCAGGGGAACTCATATCCGTTTTCAGCCTTTTGAATGGAAGAAGAGGTATACGGCGGCAACATATGTTAACAAAACTGTGTCTTTCACAGATAAGATTGATAATAATATTGCACATTGTTGTTTATCATTACGTATTCTTAGCGACCATTCCAGTCACCTATCTGCCTTGTTTTGGAGAGGAAGTTTACTGACTTTCTATGGTTGCTACTTGTTAGCCAGCAGATTAGCATGCCGCCTCTTCTTCCATTCAAAAGGCTGAAAACGGATGTGAGGTTCTTCTGCAAGTGACGTAATGTGAAAAAGGCTAATTACATGCACTGACTGATGCCACTTCTGGCAGGTGCAACAATGCACCAACAAGGACCTAAAAGGACAATATTCTCACACTTACCTGATACAGTGCAATACTTATTACAGTGCAACCTCACAGACCAACTTTTTAGTTTTTATAGCTTTTGTATATTTTATATTTATATTTCTAAACTTTTACATCCATACCCAATACAATACAATACCAAATACAGTGCAATATCCTGAGTTTTGTAGCTGAACTGAGTTTCTATAACTAATGTGCAATTAACATCTGCACCTCAACACGCCCAGTTGTGTATAAATATTCTTTGTTTTTCTGCTGTGTTGTGACATGCACCATTTGTATATACTGTATATTATTTGTTTTTCTGCTGTGTTGTATGTTCCCATCTAAATGTTTGCACTGGGGTGTGTGCTTTCCATCTCATTATATAATTTTCCCGCACCTTCTCCCATCGTTCTAGCCTTCTTCACGACACTTTCTTCCTCGTCCGTTCTTTTATTCTTGTTTCCACCAACATTGCTTTTAAAAAATGCTGTTATTCTCTGCATAGCGAATATATTTCTCAGCTCGGTCTGAACCAGCTCTCAGTTATCTCTCAGTTGAATGATCTGATGAATCCCTAAAAAGCACTTTTCCCACCTAATGCCACACCCACAACATACAACCGTGGGAAAGAGGGGCAATCACAGAAAGATGTAGTCTAGTCGTGATCCCCATAGGCCCAATAGTAAACCCAGAAATGTTGAGTACCCTAAAGTTTTATTGCATAAATGTCATCTATAGGCCTATTGGATGGAATTTAGCTTGGCTGCCCAAAGTTGCACTTTGAGCAATTTGCATAATTAGCATAAATAGGTGATTAATGTGAGATTATTACAGGTGAATAGGCAAAAAAATTTAAATAATAGATATCACCATGAAACTCTCTCAGTTGATTACTCATATTAAGATGAGAAAAAAATGTATTGCATGTTTTTGTAATTGATGTTTAAATATGCAAATGAGGCCATAAATCAACAAAAATATGCTAATTAGCATATAAACAAAACTAAATTCGTTTGATAAAGCCAGGGTCAAAAAAGGTTTCTAAGGGTAAATATGTGTACTTGGGGGGTCTGAGTTGGTGAAAACCTTTTGAGGAATCTAGTAGACAGTAGTAGTAGTAGTAGACAGCCATAAAGGCTAAAGGCCAATTTATGCTGACAACCCAGTCCTCGCAGACGGTGTCGCAGATGGCGTCTGCGTAGCCCCCCCACCTTCGCAGACGCTCTGCGTGCACCTCCCAAAAATTGTGACCACCGCAGAAGCCTCGCAGACAGCGTCGCAGACAAGAGGGCTCTGATTGGTCCACTCTACATCCGCTGTACATGCACTTCCGCTTCCCTACTTTCCCGGTTTGTTTTGTTTTCATGACCGCCATTTTTAAAAACACGAGCGAAGATGGAGCAGCACGAAGAGCGGTTGATCGAGGAAGTACATACATCTATACGACTCCAGTTCTAGTCATTATAAGTAACCGGAGGATAAACACTCCACTAACCACACCCACCAACTACTCCTAGCGATTTCGTGAGTTCGCGCCCCCTTGCATTGTGGCGGTGAATAACATCGCGCACACCTTTTACTCCCTGCTCAACAATAAATTACAATTGTCTGCGAAAAGCTATCTGTGAAAGCCTTGTCACAAGAGCATGCAGAGGCCCTAAGTCAGACCAAAAGAACTGCCGAAAGTCGCCAGAAAAAGGATTCTGACAATTCAGCTCCACTATCCCAGACATCTGTGAAGAACACAGTTCACCAACTACACTTTTTACCACAGCCTACATTCTGTGCTTGTGTCAGTCATCATAAGCATCCATACACATGCATCCACCTAGATCTTGCTAGTGGAAAATAAAGCTCTGACTTGTCAAATTCAGGACATTAATTAAATGTTAAAAACCGAGACTGGGCTGAGAAAGAGAATAAAAGTCTCATTTCACTGACCTCTCCAGACGCTCAATCCTGATTTTCTGCTATGGTATTACACATTTAGCTTTTACTTAGTTATTGTTCTATGGTATTACATAATTAGCTTTTACTTGACAGTAAAATATTTAGTCCAGACATTGACACATTCACTTGCTACTTGACTCTCTACTTGATCACTTTTCTCTCCCATGGTGAATGACTATACCCCTAACATCGACAATTCCATCTGGACTGGATAAAGTAATCCAAGTGTAAAGAATCTACAGTATGTTGGAAAATCTAAATTAATGCCTTACCAGATATACTGTAGTGGATACTGTAAGTGTTTCATTAAAGTGCAAGCAATTGTTTATCATTTGCTTGTATGGATAATATGAATGTCATTCATGCAGTATCTTTAACTTCCCTGATGCAAGGTCATATTTTGTTGGTATAACACCTAGAATCAGACTCAAACAATATTAACGACTTGTTTTTGACCCATTCCCTCATTCATGGTCAGTATGGACAGCAAAACAGTACACTGCTTCTTCACGCCATGTAATGGCAAAGGTCAATGTCAAATTTTCAAAAGCTCAGCCATCAACACAATTATCTCTCGAAGCAAAGAGAACGGAGACGACCTACACACAATTTTAGCGTCCTGTGTTGCCTCTGAGGGGGAAACTGTTTCTATTTTAGCACATAAAACCTGCTATTGCAATTACACCTCCAGATCAAGGCACATTCATGTGAAGAAGAGGAAGGGTTCTGTGTCAATTAATCCTGGTCATAGGCCACTCAAATCACAGACTCAACCACTTGAATTTAAAAGAGACTGTCTGTTGTGTGGAAATGAATGCATGCCTAAGGATCCAAAGAACCCTGAGCGTTGGAAGCACGTGATTCAGTGCCAAACAGTTGATGGGGGAAAGGAAAAAGAACATTCAAAGAGGTGTTGGAAGACATATGTGATGAGCGGCAAGATGCCTGGGCAACGGCAGTGTCTCTAAGATTAGCAGGTGTACGAGGAGATTTGCATGCCAGCGATGCTCAGTACCACAAAAGCTGCTATGACAATTTCCGCAAAATTCGACTAAATTCTGTGCCATGTAGGCCAGCAATCGATGAAGCTTTGAGATTTGTGGTTGAGGAAATGAAGGGGAAAATGCAAGAGACGTGGACCATGACTGAGCTGTATGAAATATACATTGCAAACTCAGGTACACTGACTCGGAACCAAATGTTCGCAAACTTATCTGACTATTTTGGTAAAGACATTGTAGTGTTGAATGTGGAGGGCTGTGATACAGTAGTTGGTTTCAAAAACTACTTAGCTAAAACATTGAAAATGGTGAAGCGGTCAAACATTGATGATGAATATGAACTGGACAGGCTCATCAGGAGGATCAAGTTAGAGGTGGCCAGTATACGTAAGCCAAAAGATTACGATCTGAGTGACTTCTCCTTTGCAAAGATCATAAAGGACACAAGTGCTACGTTACTCTCATTTGTTTCAAAACTGGTTTCTGGGGGATCAACAACCAAGGCTTCACTCAGTCTCACACAGTCCATCCAGCAGCACATCAGTGGCAAACACAATCAAACAACATTAGGACTTGCTGTGAAGCTCCACCATAAGTATGGTAGCCGTGAGCTGATAGAGTCCCTCAATGATCATGGCTTTGTCACCAAATATGATGAAGTTCTTTGGTTCCGAAAATCTGCAGCTCAGTTTGTAACAAAGGACCCAGCTGAGTATAACAAAAGTCTTGGTTTGACAACTGAGTTGGGCCCCATATTCAGCTGGGCAGACAACTATGACCTCTATATTACAACTCCGAATGGAATGAAGAGTACGCATGCAATGGTTTCGGAGTTCACACAACATCCTGCACCTGGCACCATTATGACTGGCAACACTGGAGTGATGCAACTTAAGATCCCAAGGTTAAGGTGGACTGAGGAAAGGTCTTTACGGCTCACTCATCAGTCTCTTCAACTGGAGCACTATTCTGGCCCCCCTAAGTTGAAACCACCAGCTCTTCCTGTGAAAAGTCCTAGTCCGGAAATGCGCCAGGTTTCCATCAGCTTGACACAAGCAAAGGAAAGAGATGCTGCTTGGCTATCACAGCTCTTCTCCCACTTAAATCCAGTGGATTGGGCAGGCTATAACACATATGAAGACAGGAAATCACAAACTACCACCAAGCCTAAAACAATTGCAGTGTTTGGGCCCCTTATCGATTCTCCACCTTCACACCCTGATACTGTGCTCACAACTCTAGTCTACCTTGAAAGATCATTGAAGAGCTTTGGCATGAAATATGCACACATCACAATGGATCTTCAGCTCTATATTGTGGCATGTCAAATCCAATGGGGTAACCCAATGAGATGGAAGTCTGTCATCATCCATCCTGAAAAGATGCACACTCTGATGTCATTCCTTGGCTGCATTGGATTCTTAATGAAGGGTTCTGGCATGGAACAACTGCTTGCTGTGGCATTTGGTGGCATTGCAAACATTGTCAATAGAAAATCCTGGACAAATGCACTGCGTGCATATCGGATGCTCTTGGCGGTTCTCCTCCAAGACCTTCTGCAAGAGGGACCACAGACTGATGCTGCCATTACAGAATATCTGGACAAGGCACGTGAACACCCTACAGGCAGGCTTTGGGTGGACTGCCTGATTCGTCCCACCTTCATTGCACTTAATTTTGTTCGTGCAGAGAGACAGGGAGACTTCCTCCTACAGCAGCACTGTCTCAGGCAGATGATACCATACTTCTTTGCTGCTGGGCACCATAATTATGGCCGGTATATCACTTGGTACCTAAGGATGATGCAGAACCTTCCACATGATGCTAAGGAGGACCTCTTAGCAGGAGCTCATGTCTGTCGCCATTCCGATGGTGGAACTGCTGTCCCTGCTGACCAGTTTGGTGAGCAGACCTATATTAAACAAGGGAAAGGACAAGGAGGACTGAAATGCATCTCAACCATTGAGGTCCAAGTTGCAGTGTGGATCAATTCCTATCCCATTTGTTCCCACCTTTCTCAGACAGTGGAGGACATGTATGTGAACCAGGAAAATCCAGAGGAGGAAAATGTTCATGGAGATGTAAAACAGACTAAGACACACAAGGAGGAAGGTGAGAGGAGATGACAGCTTGATCAAGGAGATCACAATAAAATCATGGAGGAGTTCCAGCAACATTCTCATCCCTTAAAAGAGAATCAGCAAAGTCTCTACAACATTGTGAATGGCCAAGTGGCACCAGGTTCAGTGAATGTGCAGAATGCTCTTCAGATTGGTGAACAGCAGAGCAAAGATTTTGCAAATTCCCTTCCTGAAGGCTTCCATAGCTCCATTGGTAAGAAAATCACAACCATGGAGGTGATGAAAAAAGCATTGACTGTGAAAGGCCAGCCCGTCTATGACATGGAGGCCCTGTTTGCTCAACTTTTAGTTGTGGGGCAGCAGCATGGCATAGAGTTGAAAGATGTTTTTGATCATGAGCTCAGTCCAGTTCCACCATCACTCATTGATGAATTTGGCTGCCTAAGGAAGGGTGACAAGTCTGTCCTTGTCCGAAAATTGGGAGTGCCTCATGAGAATGCTTCACTTCCCAATGTTGTTTTAGTTGATGGAAGTCAATTGCTATATCACATTGTCTGGCCAGCGGCAGGTACGATTAAGGACATTGCCTCAAGCATCAATACACGCCTCTCAAATGCCTATACTGTAGCCGGAGTTAATGAGACCCTCATCATCTTTGACCGGTACAATGATGAACCCAGTGCCAAGGATCATGAGAGGAGAAGGCGAGGAGGAATTGGTGCAACTGATTATAAGCTGACAATCAACACACCACTTCCTTGTCGAGAAGCTGTGATGAAGAGCACATCAACCAAAGCCCAGCTATCACGCCTTCTGTGCACTTTTGACCTCACCACTAATAACATCTTGTTTGCGAACGACACAGACTGCATTGTGAAGCATGAAGAGGCTGACATCACCCTAGTTAGCTACATGCTCCATACAGCTGAAGCAGGGGCTCCAATAATACGTATCCTGAGTGATGACACTGATGTATTTGTTCTGTTGGTGTACTGGGCTTGGAAGGCCAATGTCAAATCAACAGTGCAGATGGAGAAGTGGAATGGCACCATACTGGATATAAATGCCACTGTCAGAGAATTGGGTGACAGGTGTCAAGGTCTCCTGGGGATGCATGCACTATTGGGATGCGACACTGCTTCCTATCCCTGTGGAAAGGGCAAGACATCTGCCCTGAAAGTACTCCTAGGGAATTCTATCCCTGGTCTCAATACAGTGCTTGGTGAACCTGATGCTACTCACAGTGCCCTAAAAGATGTTGGGACTGAGTTCTTTGTCGCACTGTATGGGCAGAAGAAGGCCAAGTCGATGAATAGCACTCGTTACCAGATTTACAGTCGCAGCAAAAAGCCTCCTAAACTTAAAAAGCTTCCTCCTACTGATGCCAACCTGATGCTACACATACTGCGTGCTCATCTTCAGGTCATGTTGTGGAAGGCTGCAGGTCAGAGAGAGCCACCTGTAGAAGCAAGAGACATCACTAAGTTTGGATGGGAGGTTGGTGGAAGGGTTATCATGCCTGCTCTTGCCATCTAGGCAGTGGCTCCAGTACAGCTGCTTGATGTCACCAGCTGTAGCTGCAGCACATTGAAGGCCTGTAGTAAAGGAAACTGTAGCTGCCATGCTGCAAGTATCAGTTGCACTGACTACTGCAAGTGTGAAGGGGATGAGGTCGGCTGCTGCAACCCATTCACAGTTCATACAGATGAAGATGATGAGACTGAAGGGAATGAAGAAACAAATTATGAAGATGGTGAAGGCTATTAAGTGGGATGGTGTGGTTGTTCATGCATACTATATATAGTTATTTTACAGTTTGTTTGCACATTTGCAGTTCATGTACATAGTTATTGTGTTATTATTCTTTTGGGTTAGTTTGGGTGTGTTTGTGCATGCTGGATACTTGTTCTGCATGGAACACTCCTTAATCTATCCATACAGTAGTCCAAACACTGCCACCTGATCAGATTCCTTAAACGTTTTCACCAAATCATACCCCCAAGTATACATTTTTACCCTAAGTAAAATTATTTTGACTCGGGCTTCATCAATGAATATGATTTTGTGTGTATGCAAATGAGCGCATATTTGATGGTTTATGGACTCATTTGCATATTTAAACATTAAATTACAAAAACATGCAATACATTTTTTCTAATGTTAGCATAAGTAATCAACTGAGAAAGTTTGATGGTGATATTATTTTTTTTTAGCCTATTCACCTGTAATAATCTCAGTTTAATCGCCTATTTATGCAAATTATGCAAATTGCTCAAAGTGGAACGTTGGGCAACCAAGCTAAATTCTATCCATTAGGCCTATAGATGATATTTCTGCAATAAAACTTTAGGGTACTCAACATTTCCGGGTTCATGAAATCACGACTAGACTAATGTGGCAGAACGCCAAAAAAAAAAGTAACTTTTTCACTCCCCCCCCAGCTGCCATGGGAACCACCGCAGGTGCAAGACGGGGCAATGCACGCAACTACAGACAGGGAGCAAGGCGCAGGCAGAACACACACACACACACACACACACACAACACTGAACACACACACTTGCAACAATACAGGCCATTACTCGTTATACTATATTAGGTAGGCTATCCAGAGCTGGATTTACATACTTTGCAGTTTAATGTTTGATACATCTTAGAATGTTAAACTCGTCGCATCTGTGCTCAGTGCTTTCCTAAATTGTCGGCCGCAAGAAGCCCT
Organism: Neoarius graeffei; assembly: GCF_027579695.1. Lineage (NCBI taxonomy): Eukaryota > Metazoa > Chordata > Actinopteri > Siluriformes > Ariidae > Neoarius > Neoarius graeffei. The sequence goes on from NC_083590.1 coordinate 11,079,376, forward strand.
CGCACGAATGCGCGGTTTTTTTTTCGTCGTTCGCATGCTGAAAAATTCGCTCGCAAATGCGAGTGAAATGTGCGCACTGTAGAGCCCTGGGTGGAGGGCAGATGCAATGTGCTTTGAGCTCTTCATGTGAGACTCCTAAGCGAAATGACCTATAGTGGACAACTTGAAGGTCTTTCGACAAACACAGCATCTTGCTTCAACGTCACTTCCAGGAACCTCCCTCACCCAATCACGATATCTTTCATCTGAAAGCCACTGCTGATTAAAACGACACTTCCCCATGCTGCGATTCGTGGAGTCTCCTCTCCACCACGGACTCTGACGATTGCGCCAGCGCGAAAATGTATCAATATTGTTTCTTTCTTTGCGCATACTCCAAGAAATTCACTGATGTTACGCAAAACCCACGTTTTCACATTGTAGAATAGTATGAGTAAATTTAAGACCTTTGTTTAAAAAATTAAGACTTGAGCAAAGCAATTTAAGACTTTTTAAGGCCTTAATTTTGGAATATTAAATTTAAGACTTTTAAGACCCCGCGGCTACCATGAATAAGAGTCTGGAAAAGTTAAAGGTACAAAAAAGGAACAGCAGGAGGACCAAATTGCAACTCATTAGGTCAATTGGCAATAGGTCATTAACATGACTGGGTATAAAAAGAGCATCTTGGAGTGGCAGCGGCTCTCAGAAGTAAAGATGGGAAGAGGATCACCAATCCCCCTAATTCTGCGCTGACAAATAGTGGAGCAATATCAGAAAGGAGTTCGACAGTGTAAAATTGCAAAGAGTTTGAATATATCATCATCTACAGTGCAGAATATCATCAAAAGATTCAGAGAATCTGGAAGAATCTCTGTGCGTAAGGGTCAAGGCCAGAAAACCATACTGGGTGCCCGTGATCTTTGGGCCCTTAGACGGCACTGCATCACATACGGGCATGCTTCTGTATTGGAAATCACAAAATGGGCTCAGGACTATTTCCAGAGAACATTATCTGTGAACACAATTCACCGTGCCATCCACCGTTGCCAGCTAAAACTCTATAGTTCAAAGAAGAAGCCGTATCTAAACATGATCCAGAAGCGCAGACGTCTTCTCTGGGCCAAGGCTCATTTAAAATGGACTGTGGCAAAGTGGAAAACTGTTCTGTGGTCAGACGAATCAAAATTTGAAGTTCTTTATGGAAATCAGGGACGCCCTGTCATTCGGACTAAAAAGGAGAAGGACGACCCAAGTTGTTATCAGCGCTCAGTTCAGAAGCCTGCATCTCTGATGGTATGGGGTTGCATTAGTGCGTGTGGCATGGGCAGCTTACACATCTGGAAAGACACCATCAATGCTGAAAGGTATATCCAGGTTCTATATCAACATATGCTCCCATCCAGACGACGTCTCTTTCAGGGAAGACCTTGCATTTTCCAACATGACAATGCCAAAGCACATACTGCATCAATTACAGCATCATGGCTGCATAGAAGAAGGGTCCGGGTACTGAACTGGCCAGCCTGCAGTCCAGATCTTTCACCCATAGAAAACATTTGGTGCATCATAAAACGGAAGATATGACAAAAAAGACCTAAGACAGCTGAGCAACTAGAATCCTACATTAGACAAGAATGGGTTAACATTCCTATCCCTAAACTTGAGCAACTTGTCTCCTCAGTCCCCAGACGTTTACAGACTGTTGTAAAGAGAAAAGGGGATGTCTCACAGTGGTAAACATGGCCTTGTCCCAACTTTTTTGAGATGTGTTGTTGTCATGAAATTTAAAATCACCTAATTTTTCTCTTTAAATGATACATTTTCTCAGTTTAAACATTTGATATGTCATCTATGTTCTATTCTGAATAAAATATGGAATTTTGAAACTTCCACATCATTGCATTCCATTTTTATTTACAATTTGTACTTTGTCCAAAAAAGTTGGGACAAAGTACAAATTGTAAATAAAAATGGAATGCAATGATGTGGAAGTTTCAAAATTCCATATTTTCTGCATTCGTCATTAAAAAGGCATTCAACGCACCTTGCGCTCCGCAAATTCGTTGACTATTTGAGGGATGTTAAGCGCTCTTGCTCGCTCATTCTCAATTGATAAAATGGCCAATCCACAGAGTCTCTCTTGACCCATTGTGCTTCTGAGATAATTTATCAATTTTAATTTGGAGAAAGAGCGCTCTGCTGTTGCAACTGAGACGGGGAGAGTGAGAAAAAGCAAGAAGGCCGTGCACACCTCACTAAATGTAGAAGTTACTGCTGGATGATCTACTACCAGCAACCTGGCCAGGCTAAGCACAGATGTGTGTCTCGCTATCTGCTCCTTGAAACAAGCCCTAAATGACACTAGTTGACCAGGAAAGCTGGAGTCAATATCCCGACTATAGTGATCACACAGTCGACGGGCCATTTCGTATAGCTCCTCGCCCTTGGCATGCTGGAGCGTATTTGGATGAATAGCCTCAAACAAATGAGCAGTCCGACTTAAACTGACAAACCTTTGTGACAACTGCTGAATGATTACATCAAGGCATGCATAGAACACATTCACCCGAAAATAATGCTCTGCATCGGAAAGCCGACCGTCTTCGCTAAGGTGATCAAAGTGGCGCTTCACTTTTTTCAACCTGGTGGCTACAAATTGCGTTTGACTGCCCCATTTCACAGCCAATGCCAGAGTGGAAGCCTTTGCCTCATCAAACTGCTCCCTGTACTCCTGTAGAGTTCATACAGCATTCTGCAATAATGCAGACGCTTTGAGGAGATCAATGGTCTTCTCCTGCAGTAACTCTGAGATGGCATTAGTGCACTCCAAAATCTTTGTCTGAAGGCTGATTAAAAATATGAACTGAAATTTAGTAATGGCCTTTTTAAGTGCATCTGCCTCATCTCGTTCATTCGTTTTCTCGCTTGTAAGTGAGAGCTTGTCGAGAGCTTTAATGACGTCTCCATATCTGTACTTTAACACAACAAGCGCATCGTAGCGGGAGGACCAGCGGGTTGGACAGATGCATTTCAAGGTTATGTCCCTGCTCTCTGGGCTCAATAAGTCTCCAAGTAATGCCCATCTCTTAACACTGTTGGCAACCACATCATAAAACTGTCTAATCTCTGGGATAGTTTTGACAGAATCATTCAGTACCAAATTCAGACAATGAGCCACACAGTGCACGTACAAAGCAAGGGGCTCCCGCTCCGCTATTCTCGCTTGAACACCAGAATAAATTCCGCTCATGGTCGCTGCGCCGTCATAACCCTGTCCACGGCATCTGGAGAGATCTAAGCCATTCCCTTCAAGGCAAGGCAAGGCAAGTTTATTTATATAGCACATTTCATACACAATGGCAGTTCAATGTGCTTTACAGAAGTAAAAACAAAAACAGTAAACAATAGAGAAATAAAATTACATAAAATAATTTTATCTTTATTCTAAAATAATTAATTAAAAGAATTAAAAGAATTAAAAGAAAATAATAAGAATTAAACAATAGTAGAAATAAAATATTAAAATGCCAAAAAGAAAAAGGAGAAAAAGAAAGAGAAAGAGAAAAAAAACCCTAGCAGAATAAAATAGAATAAAGTTAAAATAAATGTAAAACATGCAGAGAAAAAGATTATAAAAAATGTAAAAATATTAATTATTTAACAGAAAGCATCTGAAAACAGCTTGGTCTTTAACCTAGATTTGAAGCTGCCAACAGCAGGAGCATTTTTGATGTCCTCTGGCAGTTGGTTCCATAGCTGTACTGCATAGGAGCTAAAAGCTGCTTCACCACACTTTGTTTTAACAACAGGTTTTAATAGTAAATTTTTCTGTTGCGATCTGGTAGATCTGATTGGGTTCGGCCGCTGCAACATATCAGAGAGGTAATTGGGCCCTGTACCATTTAGAGATTTGTACACCAGCAGCAATGCTTTAAAGTCAATTCTGTAGCTTACTGGAAGCCAGTGAAGGGACCTTAGAATTGGAGTAATGTGCTCTGTTCTTTTTGTTCATGTGAGAACCCTAGCCGCTGCATTTTGAACCAGCTGAAGTCGTTTGATGGTCTTTTTTGGCAGGCCTGTGAAAAGGCCATTGCAGTAATCAACCCTACTAGAGATGAAGGCATGTATTAGTTTTTCCAGATCATGTTTTGACATAAGTCCTCTTAGTTTGGAAATGTTTTTTAGGTGATAAAATGCCGTTTTAGTGATTGCTTTCATGTGACTGTCAAAGTTTAGCTCGCTGTCAATGAAAACACCAAGATTTTTAACCATTTCTTTAGTTTTAATCCCTTTTGTGTCAAGAATAGTGGTAATCCTGAGTCTTTCATCTTTTTTTCCAAATAGAATTATTTCTGTTTTATCTGTGTTCAGCTGAAGAAAATTTTGTGACATCCAGCTATTGATTTGATCGATACACTGGTAGAGACATTCAAGGGGGGCATAATCATTTGGTGATAGAGCAAAATAAATTTGGGTATCATCTGCATAGCAGTGATACAAAATTGAATTTTTATTGATAATTTGCCCAAGTGGGAGCATATAAAGGTTGAAAAGTAATGGTCCAAGAATCGACCCCTGGGGGACACCACAGGTCAAGGGCATTGACGTTGAGGAACAATTTCCCAGGGTAACAAAGAAGCTTCTATCTTTTAAGTATGATTTTAACCAATTGATAACTTTACCAGTCAATCCAACCCAGTGTTCAAGTCGATATAGCAGTATGTTGTGATCAACAGTATCAAAAGCTGCACTGAGGTCCAGTAATACCAGGACCGATGTTTTGCCTGCATCAGTATTAAGACGTATGTCATTTATAACTTTAATCAGCGCTGTTTCAGTGCTATGATTGGCACGAAATCCTGACTGAAAATTATCAAAACGGCTGTTTGATATCAAGAAGGCAGTTAATTGATTGAAGACAATTTTTTCCAGGATTTTCCCGATAAATGGTAGATTTGATATTGGCCTGTAATTATTTAACACTGAAGGATCCAGATTATTTTTTTTAAGAAGGGGCTTTACAACAGCTTTTTTTAGGGACACAGGAACAACACCAGTCTCCAAGGATGTATTTATAATTTGAAGCACATCTGTAATTATAAGATGAAGAACAGACTTAAAAAAGTTGGTGGGCAGAATGTCCAGTTCAGATGTTGAGGAACTGAGATTTTGTACAGTTTTTTCAAGAGTCTCATAATCAATTAAACAAAATTCTGACATTGTGTTAAAGTTATCTATCTGTGTCATTGGTGATTGCAGTTTTTCAATTTTTTGCAACTGAGATATATTATGAGAAATATTCTGCCGTATTTTATCAATTTTACCTTTGAAGAAGGATGCAAACTCATTGCATTTATTAACTGCATTTATTAACTTCAATGCAGCTAATAATTCAGCCCTCCAGTTCAGAAGCGGATGCGTTCACAGTTCTCTCGAATCCAAGAAAAGCCTCAACTATCCTGATTTCACAGGGTTTTATTTTATTTTTTATTTTTTTAACCATGATAAGAATGTGAAAATGAGAGATATATCAGTCAACTAGTCTGTAATCATGTGAAAACTTGTAGGTTTCAAGGAATTTCCAATGAAATCGCGTAAGGCACATTTATTGGGAGGGCCTGAATGTCAAACGACGGGGCCCTGTACAGCTAGGGGGAGGGCCCAAGGCCCAGAGGCAATGGCCCCGCCCACCCCCTTTAGCTCCGCCCCGCTATTAGATTATTACTACTACAAATGTTTATTACTGTAATAACTCACTGAATTACTGAAACTCAACAGAAGGATTATTGTGTTTTTTTCTTGTACTTTTTTCATGGTTTTTACTGAAAAGTCAATTTTTAAAATCTATTTATTTTGTTACCCCATCAGTTCTCTGGCATTAACGTCTCATTTTAGTTTCATATTCTATATTCCTGAGATCATTTCCACCATGTCACTGCAGCCCACACAGAGGGCAGTTAGTTTGTGTCTCAGGTGCAGTTTGTGGGATTCGTTACAGTGTTGTAGTAAATTTCACAGTGAATTCAGACACATTGCAGTCGGATCAAGTCCCGTTTTGTGCTGCAGCTTCTCACATACGTCCATCTGACCCAAAGACTCTGTGGCAAATCATCAGTGTGCAGTGAACAGAAACAATCTTCCTCCTCAGGACACTGATGATGAACCTAAAACCTCTGCTTCAGTCTCACTATTAGAGAATGGGTCTTACTGAGGAGCAGGTCATGTGACTCTCAGAGAGATTATCTTACCTCAATGTCTCCAGTTTACAGTGAGGATTCTCCAGTACAGCACAGAGACGCTTCACTCCTGAGTCTCCCAGATTATTATAGGACAGATCCAGGTCTCTCAGGTGTGAGGGGTTTGATCTCAGAGCTGAACTCAGAGCAGCACAGCCTTCATCTGAGACACCACAACCCCACAACCTGCAGAGACACAATGACACACACTTCATCAACAGATTTTCATCTTGGTTTAATTCTTACTTTAAAGATGATGAGTGTAAAATTAATGTTATTATTCAGAATGTCATGAGGATTTAATATCACCTGTTTATTCTCATTAACAGTGTAATTAATAATGATAATACTGAGTGTAATATTGAGTTTCTCTCCTCTGTTGTGTGTGATATTAAACCATCAGCAGCTGAAGCTGAACAGAGAACAGCAGAGAGACCATGAACTTTAATCAGAGAGAGAGAGAGAGAGAGAGAGAGACTGAAACTCAGATGGTTCTCTACTAGACTTATAGTGCACTACACAGGGGCAATAAACTTGTTTCTCCAGAGTCTACAGAGTGCATTTATAGAACACTATAGATTTATATTATTGTAGAATCAGAGAAGTAAACAATGATTATTCCATATAAGTCCTACAAACATTCAGCCACTCGTTCTTGAGACAGCGTGCGAACAAGAGTTTCAGAAAAAATGGGCAGAAAACCCGAAAACATACCGGTTTCACCTCTCAGTGTCGGAGGCATAAAAATGTTAGTGTAATTTATGACGATGTTCATTTGTCTAATTACTTTTTCATCCTTCAAAAAGAGGGAGCACATCTAAACAGTGCTATAATTTCAACACCAGTCACCTGTCAGCAGAGGTGGACAAAATACCCAACTGCATTACTGAAGTCAAAGTACAGATCCCACTGGTCAAATGTTACTCTGATACAAGTGAAAGTTGCCCAGTCAAATTTTTACTTAAAGTACTGAAGTATTTGCTTTTAAAAATACTGAAGTATTAAAATTAAATTTTCTATCAATGCATTGTTGTATTATTGTCACAACGCTGACAAAAACCTAATGCCTCTGAAGCAAGCGACTGGATTTACTGACTAACTTCTAGAACCTGGAGAATAAACACCTGGTAGAACGTTACAAAATGAAACACGACTTACAATCAAGCAGAAATCATCAATAAGATGCTCGCTAGGTTCTCTCTTTGTCTACTGGTAAAAAACATGTAGTAGCTATAGTAATTATGTAAGGTCACCAAAGCTACAACGTTAACGTTACCAAAGACAGAAATGTGAATTCACAAAATGAACGCATGCTGGGTCATCATGGTGGTTTAACGTTAAGCTAGCTAGTCAGTGAAGCTCTTCCTGACATGCTAGCAAACTCTTTTCAAACTCAAAATCATATTGGGTAGCTAACGCTACTAGAAAAGAAAGATTTCTACATTCTATTTATTTGGCAAAATTATGCTAAACATATTTTTGAAAGGACTTCAGATAAGTTATGTTAGCATAATTCCGTTTTTACATGCTAACTAACAGTGTGCAAGTTAACGAGCTGTGTGTTCGCGTTAGCCGTGGACAAGGCTATGGCAACTTGGTGGGCAAATCCATAGAAAGTCATTTGACTAACCAGACTGCATCGCTATCGCAACATTATCACTAACTCTAAAAGCACAGACAACTTCTTTACAAGCTTTCTCTTGGAATAAAATGTTTACATATGCTTCTGCAGATTGGACCGTGAGTTTTTGGAGGCCATAATGTGGTTTGTTTTAGGCAAACAAAGCAAACATTTAAAATGAAACAAATCTTTATTCCTTTCCCCAGAAGAACCGCCTCCTTCCATTCTGCCATCAACTGATCATGTTCAAATAATGCAGCGGAGTAATTGAACTTGATTTTATAGTCTATGGACATGACATGACCCTAGTGATTACTGACCGGCTGTCTCAGTGTCACCTGCGAAAAAACCAATCACGTTTTAGAAAAGAAAAAATATCCACTTTCTAAACTGCTTCATAGTAACGAGTAACGAGGACCTTGACAGAAATATAGTGGAGTGAAAAGTACAATATTTATCTTTCAAATGTCGTGAAGGTAAAGTCATAAGTTTAAAAAAAAACCTCAAGTACAGATGCTCAAAAAGTGTACTTAAGTAAATTTACTTGGTTACTGTCCACCTCTGCCTTTCAGTAACGCGATCGAGAGCGCCACTTCCAGTCAGACTACAAACATGGCTGATCTGAACTCCAACACCCAAGAACCACAGCACCCTCTATCGCCTGTCTATTAATTACACCTGTCACTCATTTCCTGGTTAATCAGCCCACGCTTTATAAACACCTCTGCCACACTCACTCCATGCGAAGTATTGTTCAGTGTCTTATCCGTCATACCAAGCCTTGTTATTCTGTCTGCATACATGTCAACCTATATGGAATGTCCGTATTTTATATGGATTTGATTCAATAAACGTAGTATACGGGCGTATAAATATAGTTATACGGATTCTTTAAAAAAAACTTCAATATTTATTTAGAGCTATAATCAATTCCCACGATGATAAAAGAACGCATAACATTTACAAACGTACTGTACAGAACAGACAGCCAGTAAAGAGTCTTATGAAATCGCGCGTTATCTTGTGGTAGTGAGACTTCGTTCCACTTTTGATCATGCGCACACCACATTGCGAGAATCCCGCCAACCGTGAAGTCATATTATAAACATAGACGCCGCCTTCTGCGTAGAATCATATGTCATCCTCGCCGCTATATTGGATGTGGCAAAGTGGAGATTCTTCAACCGTCTCTGGTATAGCGTCTAGACAGTAGCCGAGAATAAAGATGCCTCATTCATGTGCTGCGTTTAACTGTACCAACAGGTTTACCATCCAAATGAGATCACATGGGATTACCTTTCACAGGTGAGACTGGAAAAATACTTTATTGTATTTGGTCATTATAACGTAATTTTACGAACAGATTTTCCTGACTTTGTGGCTAATATGAAGTCTCGCGCATAATAGCCGCTCGGTGAAACCTGTCTCCAAACAACGAAGTATTTCCTTCGTAACTACACTGATAACACTTTGTGTTTTTGTCAAACATTGGAGCTTTGTATTCATTCTGAAGGTTTATTGTTATTAATATTGAATAAAAAGTAACTGGGATATATCATTGTTAATTATCATTCAAATTTTCGGTAAATTATTTTAATTTGCATCTTATACGGATTTTATAAGGGAAATACGGATTTTGGAGGTTGGTTATACAGGTTTGATTGACCAAAGGTTGACATGCATGTGTCTGCCTTATCGTGTTCTCGACCCTCGTTATTGTCTCGTTAATCTAGACCTTATTACTCTGTCTGCCGATCTATCAATCGACCCCTGCCTGTCCCTCGACTTCGATTTGGTCTAGCGTTTAGGATTTGTTTGCCAGTCTGCGTTCCCCGCTCTCCCCTACACATACATCTTTAAGTGCCTGCATCCTGACATCACCCAACCTGGATGCAAATTCCCTCAAAATAAAGCTGACGGTCTGCACTTTGAGCTCATCTTCATTATTTAATTTCATCAACATGCTGTGGAGGAGCAAAAAAAAATCATCCACGTCCTTGCTGGATTTAGGGGGGTCCTGGGTTCAATGTTAAAAAATAAATTTTATATATCTCATAGTTAAACTCGACATTCCACACCATCAATGAAAATTTCATACAACAAGAAAGAAAAGTTAAAAAGAATGATGAATATAACTTTGTAATGTTTTTCTGTCGCACTTGTTTTGACAGTAAAATTCGAGCCACGCTGCCTGTTAAAAGCCTCAATGTCTCAGAAACTAATGCAGATACAAGCCTGGAATTTTACACCCTATTTATTTGGAAGAGTGACTTGGTGTAGAAAGCAAATCTGAGCTGGTCAGTTGGCAACATTTTTTATTCTGGTGATAATTCATTTTCATTAATTTCTAAAGTAAAGTAATAAATTTCAGACAGTGCAGTCGGATCAAGTCCCGTTTTGTGCTGCAGCTTCTCACATACGTCCATCTGACCCAAAGACTCTGTGACAAATCATCAGTGTGCAGTGAACAGAAACAATCTTCCTCCTCAGGACACTGATGATGAACCTAAAACCTCTGCTTCAGTCTCACTATTAGAGAATGGGTCTGACTGAGGAGCAGGTCATGTGACTCTCAGAGAGATGATCTTACCACAGTGTCTCCACTTTACAGTGAGGATTCTCCAGTACAGCACAGAGACGCTTCACTCCTGAGTCTTCTAGTTTATTCCCAGTCAGATCCAGTGTCTTCACAGTCAGATGCAGTTCTCTCAGACTGGAGGTTTCTGAGTTGAGCACTGAGACCAGAGCTTTAGCGCTTCTGCCTTCAACTTTCTTACAACTGATCCTGAAGGAAATAAAATAATACATAATAAACTCACACAAATGATCAAACAGGTCCTCAAATCTTTCACTGCACCATTTCATTTTCATAAATGACAAAAGTACAAACTCCGAGTCGACAATACACTGAAATGCTGTAACAGTAATTCACAGTTCGAGCTGTTCGGATTTGAGTTTTCTGCTGCACACGTCATCACTGACACATGGGATAAACACGCAACATCAAATCTGATCACCAAATCGGGAAATAAGAGTCTGATCTAAAATATTGATAAGAGAAGAAAGGAAAAGAGTTTCAAAAGTCAGGTTTAGATGAAGCAGGCAGAGTTCGAGGCAGAGTCATATTTATCTGAACAGATCAGACATTTGATTTGTTCTCTAATTAGTGAGCGACTGAAAGTTTTATGGAGATACTCATGATGAGCTTGTTGGCTAACAGTGCATGTGTGTGTGTGTTGCCAGGTGCTCCTTATTTGTTCCTGGTGCCAGTGATTTTCAGACTGGACATGTTCTTCCCCTTACACTCTGTGTGTGTGTGGGGGGGGGGGGGGGGGGGGGGGGGGTAAAGGTCACCCAGAAAAGGCCACTGAAATTTGAGACAGAGGTTTTTGTTTCAGAGACAAATAAATCCATCAAAGAGCTTCAGCATGAAAAAGAATAAAAGCTGTGAGGTCAAAACAACAGAAAAAAATTGCAATTTATAAAAGATGTCAGGACATTACAACAACAGAATAATTAGCATGTAATTAATTTATGTTATGATGTAATAAAATAAATAAGACGGGTGTTTCTAATGAGTTCTCTGTGAAAAGCTGTTTTGAATAAAACCTTTTATCAGGTCACAATAAAGTTTTTGGGAATTATAATTTTGTTTTACTGCAAACTCCACATGGTTCTACAGGCCCAGTGTCTGCATCATTACATTTCAGCGAGAACACACATTTAATGTGGAGACATGTGAAGAAGAAAAAAAATTCACACTACACCCAGTGAAGGTTTTGTACAGAAGGGAAAAAAACAAAAACACCTCATTTATTGGACACTGGAGCCTGCAGTAGTGGTGTAAACTGTAAATAAACTATGAGTATAAAAGTTCTGTTTGATTATTTGCTTTATTTTTGGAAAGGTGGTGTTTGTGAGTCGAGTTAGCCGGCCGTTACTTCCCTCTTCATCTCACAGCTTCTTGGGACAAAATGGCAGAATGAGAGACGTAAATGTTTTTCTCCTTAAATGGCATCAACTGGGCGGCACGGTGGTGTAGTGGTTAGCGCTGTCACCTCACAGCAAGAAGGTCCGGGTGCGAGCCCCGTGGCCGGCGAGGGCCTTTCTGTGTGGAGTTTGCATGTTCTCCCCGTGTCCGCATGGGTTTCCTTCGGGTGCTCCGGTTTCCCCCACAGTCCAAAGACATGCAGGTTAGGTTAACTGGTGACTCTAAATTGACCGTAGGTGTGAATGTGAGTGTGAATGGTTGTCTGTGTCTATGTGTCAGCCCTGTGATGACCTGGTGACTTGTCCAGGGTGTACCCCGCCTTTCACCCATAGTCAGCTGGGATAGGCTCCAGCTTGCCTGCGACCCTGTAGAAGGATAAAGCGGCTAGAGATAATGAGATGAGATGAGATGGCATCAACTGATTTCCACTTATTTAATAGCTGAACTTCAGTTTTATTCAATTCTACATGCAACTGTTTTCCCCTCATTTATCTACTGATCTATTTGTATTAACACACTCTGGATCACCTGAAACTCAAACCATCCCAAAGTGGGTTTCTGTCAAAGTGCTTTCAGTTTCTCTCTTTCTAACAGTGGAACAGTAGAACAGTTCTATTCAGCTTTACTTACACGGCTTTTCTGGATGCTGCAATCACAGGCATCACCTTCACAAGAACCTCATCTGTTATCTTCTCTGTACTGATATATTTACTCAGGTCAAACTCCTCCAGCTCCTGTGCTGAAGTCAGTAACACAAACACCAGAGCAGACCACTGTGAAGGAGAGAGTTTCCTTCGTTTTCCAGATTTCAGGTAGCGTTGGATTTCCTCCATGAGAGAATCGTCACCCAGTTCATTCAGACAGTGGAAAAGATTGATGGATTTTTCTGCAGGAAGATCTTCACTGATCTTCTCCTTAATGTACCGAACTGTTTCCTTTTTGCTCTGGGAGCTACTTCCTGTCTGTGTTACTAAGGCATGTAAGAGTTTCTGATTGGACTTCAGTGAGAGACCCAGAAGAAAGCGGAGGAACAGATCCAGATGTCCAGTCTGACTTTTTAAGGTCTGATCTACAGCACTCCTGTGTACATCTGAAATTGTCTTAAAGGGCCGACTCTGATCAAAAACATTTCTCGTTTTCTTCATGAAGGTCAGATGCACATACAGAGCTGCGAGATGCTCCTGAATGCTCAGATGAACAAAGCAGTACACTTTACTCTGGTGAAGTCCAACCTCCTCTCTGAAGATCTGCGTACACACACCTGAGTACACTGCTGCTTCTGTCACATCAATGCCACACTCTCTCAGGTCTTCCTCATAGAAGATCAGGTTGCCTTTCTCCAGCTGCTGAAAAGCCAGTTTTCCCAGTTTGAGCAGCATTTCCCCATCACTCTCCTGCTTCTTTGAGTACTTTCCTCTGATGATGTTTGTCTGAATGATGAGGAAGTGTGTGTACATTTGAGTCAGAGTCTTGGGGATCTCTCCACTCTCTGCTTCACCCAACATTCTCTCGAGAACAGCGGCTGAAATCCAGCAGAAGACTGGGATGTGACACATGATGTAGAGGCTTCTTAATGACTTCAGGTGTGTGACGATGTTCTCAGCCAGGCTCTGATCATTGATCCTCTTCCTGAAGTACTCCTCCTTCTGAGGGTCATTGAACCCTCGTACCTCTGTGACTCGATGGACATACTCAGAGGGGATTTGATCAGCTGCTGCTGGTCGGGAGGTGATCCAGATGAGAGCAGAGGGAAGCAGATTCCCTTTGATCAGGTTTATCAGCTGCACGTGCACTGATGCTGATTCAGTTACATCACACACTCTCACTGTGTTCTGGAAATCCAGAGGGAAACGACACTCATCCAATCCATCAAAAATGAACAGAACCTTTTCCAACCTGGACATTTCTGTTTCTTTTGTTTCCTTAAAACAGACATGAAGGAGGTCCATCAGACTCAGTTTTTGGTCCTCCATCAGATTCAGCTCTCTGAAAGGAAGCGGAAATATGAGGGGGATGTCCTGATTCGCTTTCCCTTCAGCCCAGTCCACAATGAACTTCTGCAAAGAGACTGTTTTTCCGATACCAGCCACTCCCTTTGTCACTACAGTTCTGATGGGTTCGTCTTCTTCAGATAAGGGCTTAAAGATGTCGCTGCATTTGATTGGTGTTTCCTCTGTTGTTTTTCTCCTGGACGCTGCCTCAATCCGTCTCACCTCATGTTCTTTATTGACATCTCCACTGTCTCCCTCTGTGATGTAGAGCTCGGTGTAGATCTCATTCAGGAGCACTCGGTTTTCCTGCTTTATTATCACTCCATTTAAACACTGAAACTTCTTCATCAGATTTAATCTGAACTTTTTCTGGAATTCATTTACAGCAGGAGATTCTGGGGCATGTCTGTGTGACAGGGTAAAATAAGAAGACATGGTGAGACCTGGGCTCCAATTATTACAGTTTAAGATCACAGTTTTTCTGACTGGTTTCCACAGATAACCATTCTTTATGATGCTAACACTATGGATTTACCTGATTTGACTATGTTTTCTATAATCTACTCCTGTAGATAATAACAGCAGAGAGGTTTATAATACCAGAGCGTCAGTGTCTCAGTCATGGTGTTGGGTTTGATCTTACCCTGTATCTGTGATGAAGATCTTTTCTCTTCTGTCTCCTGCCTTCTGTAAAACACTGGGAACAAAAATAGTTGCTGTTAAAGACAATAACTTTCATCCCTTTCATACTGTAGTCTCAGCGTTAGCCTGAATTTTACTGCAATAAATGGAGCAAGTGAATAATTATTTAGAGAACACAGAACTAAAGACATCAACATTGTGGACCTGGAAAAGAAAAAAGAAAAGAGAAAAAAGTGTCCCTGTTTTAATTTTAGGTTTTAGCTTTTGACAGAAGAAGTTCGCGAGTTGTTTTTGTTGACACTTGGGCATTTAAAGATGTCATCCCGCGGCATGAAATGGAAGAAAGCCAAAGACTGTCCTGGGCAGAAGAAGAGGACTTCTTTTTTCTGTCACAAAGCGTATAAAGATGTTTCCGATGGCGGGATCGCGACAATCGAGGGATCGGTCCGTGCTGCCGGTTCCAGGGTCTCACTGAAGGATGCGCCAACCAAGCGCTGTGACAGCAGCATCACGGAATCCATGACGAACGAAGACCAGATGTCTTGCTCTGATGAAGGCACCGAGTGTTCAGTGGAAAAGCAAAATGAGAAAAAGGCCGAGTTCCAGGAAAAGTTCAACTATGTATTTGTGGCAGCGGGGGCGTGGTCAAGCGCCGGTCTGTGACAGGAGGGCGGAGTTGGGGAAGGTAAGTGGCAGAATCGCTACACCTGAGTATAATTAACCTATGTTTTGTGTGTGTTCTCCCCAGTAAACCACGCCCTATTTAAGGAGGGAGAGTGAGAGTGGAGGGGAGTGATTATCCAGAGGAGACGACAGTCTGTGTGCGCGCGCGAGTCAGTCTCTGAGCGAATGAATTGAATGTTAAACTGAAAAGTTTGGCAATAAAAGCCGATTGTTTGCATCCTGATCTCTGTCCTGCCGTCTTCTGTGCTCCACCCACACATTGTACCCGCTACAGTGGTGCCGAAACCCGAGAAGGTGGAGCACCTGTCCTGCAGCCCCATGGAATCCTCCCCGTTCGCGGACTTGGTCCACGCCCTCGCCACGGCTCAGCAGAGCCAGCACCAGGCACTCATCACGCTCCGGAAGGAGCAGGAGCGCCGCTTCGAAGCCCTGGTGCTGGCTCAGCAGGAAGACCGAGAGGCGTTCCGGCGCCTCCTCGCGTCGGCGGGGTCCACCAGCGCCCCGGCTGCGGGCCCATCTCCCATCACCTTGACTAAGATGGGCCCGCAGGACGATCCCAAGGCGTTCATCGCATTGTTCGAGCAGGTCGCCGAAGCCTCGGGGTGGCCGATGGAGCAGCGCGTGGCACGCCTCCTCCCCCTCCTGATGGGAGAGGCGCAGTTAGCCACACTACAGCTCCCCGCCGACCACCGGCTGGCCTACGCCGACCTTCGCTGGGCTGGCCTACGCCGACCTTCGCCGGGCTGTCCTCCAGCGCGTGGGGCGCACGCCGGAGCAGCAGCACCAGCGCTTCCGCGTGCTGCGAATGGAGGAAGTCGGCAGCCCGTTCGCGTTCGGCCAGCAGCTCCGGGACGCCTGCTGGCGGTGGCTGAGGGCCGAAGATCGCGACGCCGAGGGGATCATTGACCAGGTGGCGCTGGAACAGTTCATCGCCCGCCTACCCGCCGGAACCGCGGAGTGGGTCCAGTGCCACCGCCCGGCGTCGCTGGATCAGGCCGTAGGACTGGCGGAGGATCATCTGGCGGCTGTCCCGGCGGCAGGACAATGGATGACATCATCTTCTCTCTCCTCTTCTCTCTCTCTCTCTTCCCCCTCCTCCCATGTCCCGTCCTCGCCCCATTCCCCCACCACGGAGGCGGGGGCCGGCTCCACCCCAGCCGGCCCGCTGCACCCGTGGTGCCCTCCCGTTTCTCCCTTCTGTGTCTGTCTCTCCCCCCCCTCAGGTAAGTGACCCTCAAACCACAGCTGCAGAGGGGAGGCCCGGGCCGGTTTGCTGGCGCTGCGGGGAACCGGGCCACCTGCAGCAACAGTGTGCTGCGATGGAGGTGGGGACTGATTGGCCGGGATTTCGGGGGTTGATGGCACACCTAGTAAAGAGTGGGTCCTGCCGGTTAGCAGGGGAGGGTCCCGGTGTCGTTTTGGCTGGAGCTGCGGTCGCAGAGCCATCTACGTCATCTCCGCGACAGAGTGAGGAGCCCCCGGCCCCTCCTCTTTCTATTGGGGAATCCCTCGCGGATTTCCCACTGGAACAAACGCGAGACGAAACTCTGCGACACGCGTTTGACCAAGTGAGAGTAATTGATGGTCAAATGCTCCAGCCGAACGCCACCCCGACCTTCCCCTATTTTTCCATTTTAAAGGATAGGTTATACCGAGTGACACAGGACACTCAGACGAAGGAGCGTGTCACCCAGTTGTTAATTCCAAAGAGCCGCCGGGAATTGGTATTCCAGGCGGCTCACTTTAATCCCATGGCGGGACACCTCGGGCAGGATAAAACACTCGCCTGGATAATGGCCCGATTCTATTGGACGGGGATTCGCGGCGACGTCCGTAAGTGGTGTACGGCGTGCCGCGAATGCCAGTTAGTAAATCCAGCGGCCATTCCAAAAGCGCCCTTGCGCCCCCTACCATTAATCGAGACCCCGTTTGAAAGAATTGGGATGGATCTCGTCGGGCCATTAGATCAGTCAACATGAGGGTACCGCTTTATATTGGTTCTGGTGGACTATGCAAAGCGATACCCGGAAGCGGTGCCTCTTCGCAATATCTCCGCACGTAGTATTGCAGAGGCCCTCTTCCACGTCATCTCCTGGGTCGGAATCCCGAAAGAGATTCTGACTGACCAAGGCACCTCGTTTATGTCACGAACACTGGCCGAACTGTATGGGCTACTGGGTATTAAGCCGATCCGCACCAGCGTGTATCACCCACAGAAGGACGGTTTAGTTGAACGGTTCAACCGCATCCTCAAGAATATTATCAAAAAATTCATAAGTGAGGACGCACGTAACTGGGATAAGTGGCTCGAACCCTTGTTGTTTGCAGTGCGACAGGTCCCCCAAGCCTCCACGGGGTTCTCCCCGTTTGAATTATTGTATGGGCGCAAGCCGCGCGGCATCTTAAATGTACTGCGGGAAAATTGGGAGGAGGGACCTTCACAGAGCAAAAATGAAATTCAATACGTTATGGATCTGCGCGCAAAACTCCACACGCTCACCCACTTAACTCAGGAGAATTTGTGGCAGGCCCAGGAACGGCAAACCCGCCTGTACAACAAGGGCATGCGCCTTAGAGAGTTCACTCCGGGAGATAAGGTACTCGTCCTGTTGCCCACGTCGAGCTCCAAATTAATCGCCAAGTGGCAAGGGCCCTTTGAGGTCACACGGCGAGTCGGGGACGTCGACTATGAGGTTAGGTGAACGGACAGGGAGGGGGCGCTACAGATCTACCACCTCAATCTGCTGAAGCTCTGGAACGAGGAGGTCCCCGTGGAGTTGGTGTCGGTAGTTCCGGAGAAGGCGGAGCTGGGGCCGGAGGTCCAAAAAGGGTCATTGACATCTCGCACCTCTCCGGTCCCCTGTGGAGACCACCTCTCCCCGACCCAACTCACGGAGGTCGCCCAGTTGCAGGCCGAGTTTTCGGATGTGTTCTCACCCCTGCCCGGTCGCACCAACCTCATAGAACACCACATAGAGACGCCCCCGGGGGTGGTAGTGCGTAGCCGTCCTTATAGATTACCCGAACACAAAAAAAAGGTGGTTCGGGAAGAACTTCAGGCCATGCTCGAAATGGGCATCGTCAAGGAGTCCCACAGTGACTGAAGCAGCCCGGTGGTCTTGGTTCCCAAGGCCGACGGCTCGGTCTGGTTCTGTGTGGACTATAGAAAAGTCAATGCGGTGTCTAAATTCGACGCATACCCAATGCCTCGTATTGATGAGCTGCTCGATCGACTAGGCACGGCTCGTTTTTACTCGACACTGGATTTGACGAAGGGATATTGGCAGATCCCCTTGACTCCATTATCCCAGGAAAAAACGGCCTTTTCCACACCGTTCGGCTTACACGAGTTCGTCACACTTCCGTTTGGACTGTTTGGGGCGCCCGCTACGTTTCAGCAGCTGATGGACCGGATCCTCCGGCCCCACACCACCTATGCGGCCGCTTACTTAGACGACGACATCATTTATAGTAATGACTGGCAGCGGCACCTGCAACACCTGAGGGCCATCCTTAGGTCGCTGAGGCGGGCGGGGCTCACTGCCAACCCGAAGAAGTGTGCGATTGGGCGGGTGGAAGTACGGTATCTGGGCTTCCACTTGGGTAACAGGCAGGTGCGTCCCCAAATTAATAAGACAGCAGCGATTGCGGCCTGCCCGAGGCCCAAGACCAAAAAGGGGGTGAAACAGTTCCTGGGGCTGGCTGGCTATTATCGTAGGTTTATACCTAATTATTCGGACGTCACCAGCCCGCTGACTGACCTCACTAAAAAGGGGGCGCCAGATCCGGTCCAGTGGACGGAGCAGTGCCAGCGGGCTTTCTCTGAGGTAAAGGCTGCACTGTGTGGGGGGCCACTTTTGCACTCCCCTGACTTCTCTCTCCCTTTTTTGTTACAGACGGATGCGTTGGACAGAGGGCTGGGGGCCGTTTTGTCCCAGCAGGTGGGGGGAGAGGATCGCCCAGTATTATACATCAGCCGAAAGCTGTCAGTGCGTGAGGGGTGCTACAGCACTATCGAGAAAGAGTGCCTGGCGATCAAGTGGGCGGTCCTTGCCCTCCGTTACTACCTGCTGGGGCACTCTTTCACCCTCTGTTCGGACCACGCGCCCCTCCAGTGGCTCCACCGCATGAAGGATGCCAACGCGCGGATCACCCATTGGTATCTAGTGCTCCAACCTTTCAACTTCAAGGTGGTCCACAGGCCGGGGCCGCAGATGGTCATGGCGGACTTCCTCTCCCATCAAGGGGGGGGGGGGGGGAGTCGGCTGCAGGCCGGACGGGCGCCCGGCCTGAGTCGGGCGGTGGGGGTATGTGGCAGCGGGGGCGTGGTCAAGTGCCGGTCTGTGACAGGAGGGCGGAGTTGGGGAAGGTAAGTGGCAGAATCGCTACACCTGAGTATAATTAACCTATGTTTTGTGTGTGTTCTCCCCAGTAAACCGCGCCCTATTTAAGGAGGGAGAGTGAGAGCGGAGGGGAGTAATTATCCAGAGGAGACGACAGTCTGTGTGTGCGCGCGTGAGTCAGTCTCTGAGCGATTGAATTGAATGTTAAACTGAAAAGTTTGGCAATAAAAGCCGATTGTTTGCATCCTGATCTCTGTCCTGCCGTCTTCTGTGCTCCACCCACACATCGTACCCGCTACAGTATTTTTTTAGTGCGCTTACATTTTTTGCATGGTTTCAAACTTTGCGATTTGGGTTGGATTCCAACTTTACAATGTTTACTTTTTTAGTTTCCTTTCAAAGGGCTGATGACACGTTTTTGACATTTTTGGCGATGTTTTATAACATAAAAAGTAATTCCCGATGATCCATATATTAATTCATGAAGGCACCTATTTTACAAGTTATGATAAAAAACGTGGCTATTTGGGCAAATTTGACGGGGCTGCAGCACCCAGGAGACGAAAGAGGAGGAGGGGCTATATGACATCAGCGAAAGAATCTTCCTCCTCACTTACCAGTTTGTTGTTGATACGAGAGGTGTTCAGTTTATCATTATTAGTATTATTATTATACATTATATATATATATATATATATTAGTGCTGTCAAGCGATTAAAATATTTAATCGCGATTAATGTCGCGACTGTCATAGTTAACTCGCGATTAATCGCAATTTAATCGCACATTTTTGTCACATGAAAAACCATTGTAATTCTCTTATCAGCATAAAAAAGTGAATGGGCTTGCTCACCGTTCGAACTACGGGGGTACACAGGGGATCCGAGATCCCCTGAAACAGACATGAGATCCCTTGAAAACATGATTTGGGAAATGTTGGGGGGTCTCTAAAATATTGGCAAAATGATGTTTATTGACATAGCAATCGTGTGTAACGGGAAGCATTTGCATATCCGAAGTGAGCGCACGATGGAGAGGCGCAAGCACCCCCCCCAAGGGAAAATAAGGGACCCCCCGAAAATATCGGCATAGTTCGAACACTAGTTGTACCAATGTTTTTTTTTTTATTGCAGAGCATAACACGTCTTGTCACAGCCACTGCAAAGTGGGGCCGCCGATGGGAAAACGAAAAACTTAAGCCGAGCACCGTGGCGCTTCGGGGGAGGGCAGAGGACTCTGGCTGTGCGGGGCGTGGCATCATGTCACAGAGCGTTAATCTCGTGATAAAAAAATTATCGCCATTAAAATTCAGTCAAGTTAACGTGTTAATAACGCGACATTTTTGACAGCACTAATATATATATATATATATATATATATATATATATATATATATATATATATATAGTTATTATGCCTTCGCGTTGTGTTGCCGGTTTTTGCTCCAAAATCCACAAGGATGGGGTAAGTTTATTCAAGTTTCCCCGAGACACCCTTCCCAGCTTGACACCCTTCCCAGCTTAAAGGAATCTCTTGGGTGTGCAGTTCAGCACAAACGTGTGCTGCTACCATCAGCAGTACCTACAGTATTCCGGAGGGGGTCTACTAGTAGCTATGCCAGATCCATCAGTCGCCTGGGACAAGGCAACTCCTCCAAAGACAGTCCAACTGTCAGAACATGTGTTGAGAAACAACATAAGATAAAGGTACGTAGAGCTATAGAGTGCTCTGACATGATGCTAAAAATAGTAACCATGCGGTCCGCACGGCCATCTTGGAAGTGACTCGCTCCAGAGCGCTCATAGAGTACACATCATAGAGGACACATCATAGAGTACACATTCATGATAATCATAAATGTAATCAAAAAGTCGGCGTGATATCAGTCATGTATTTGCTTGTGAAAGCTTGTTTCTCGAAGCAAACACTGAGGGAAAGCTAACTTAGCCAGACAAGTAGGCTACAGATTGTCATTTGCTTACGCTGATGTAGGTTATCAAATATTTTGCTTCATTCAAGGATAAAACTAAGAAGCCATAAACTTGAAGACGTGCCTGCCAATATTATCCTAAATGTATCACGGATCAGGCATAGTCGTAAGCTTATTATGTTAGCCGTTTGCATGCTCCATTAGGAACTATGTATTCAGTGTAGCATACAGCTTACATGATATAAGCAGTGTTTACACATGCAAGACAACAATACACAATATTAAAATATTGATTCCGTAACATTTTGAACAAATACGGGTTGACCTAGTTTCCCCGAGACACCCTTCCCAGCTTGACACCCTTCATAAATACGGGTTGACCTTGTTATCCAACCTTGTGGTGTTCAATGCTGGGCTGTCTGCCTGTCCGCTGTCCATCTCGGAATCGGAGTCGCTCTCAGATTGCACAGTAACAGGTTCAAACCTGTACGGTTGGATGCACCCGTGTTCGTCATCACTTGATTCTTCCGATCTATCCAACTCACAACACAATTCTAGACTCCCAGAAGAGGAAGAGCTAGAGAGTTCACCGGCGTTTTCATGCACCATTTCCATTGAGTAGACAGCCAGTGAACCGCAGTGTGTTCTTCCGCTGACATCACCGCGAGCCACGGACCCAGTTTTCTTGCGCTGTGCAATTAAAAGTTGGATATTCGCGTAACAACAGCTTCTTTTCACATAATTATAACAGAAATCTAACATGTTTGCCATGTTGTATAGTTTATTTAAGAAATTGCGTAGAGTCATGTTCGTGTCATCAGCACTTTAAAGAAAATAATTTTGCTCTGGAATTTTTTTTTTTTCATTTTGAACAACTAACTCTGCCTTATTCTAGGATAAGAAAACAACAGATTTCTCTGGTGAATGTTTAATACTTTGTAAGTTTGATTCATGTGAAGTTGAATCATAAATTTGAATCATGAGGAATTAGTATTATGTGTAATTTGAATTATGAAGTATTAGAATTTGAATTAAGTGTTTGTGACAAAGTTTTATTTTCTTTTTCAAATAAACAATTTGTTACAATTTCCCTCTCAGATAGCCTCAGAATGTCCCATTGTAGACTCAATTTTTCAAAGGCTTCACACGGTGGAAGGGGAAACACCCCCCCCCCCCCCCCCCCCCCCCGGTTACCTATAAGACATTTTCACCTGAATAAATGTTTACACTATTTCCTCTAAAGCATTTCAGTGTCACTAAACACCAAGTAACTATAATATAAATCACAATAGCTGCTAATGACAGTGGAGCACATCCATTACTGTGACTAATTGTGAGAATTATGGGATGTTACCTGTGTACAGGTGAGGGGTTTCCATTTTTAAAGTTCCAAGGTTGACCCATAGACGCATCACTCTTCATGGAGACACAGCTGAGTTCTGGAGAGTCTGATCTCTTTCTCTGGAGTTCACTGTACAACATTACAGACAGTTCATTATAGAAACCAGTTACAGTTTTTCACTGATTTGTTAATTTGACTTAATTTCACTAACAATGAACAGCAGAATGTGTTATTATTGGTTATTTAAAGGATTCTGTTCACCATTACGATCACTTTTATTGTTCCATCCAGATGAATTTGCTTCCTTATCCTGTACGTGACACTGAAACACTGAACTGCACAGTTACTGATATTAATTACTCTAAATTGTTCAGTGACAGTATTGGAGCAGCATAAGGACCTAATTAAAGTATCACAAACTGATAAATATCAAAACTCAGCTAATGATCTGGACTGGATAAAGGAATGTGTAACACGGCCTTTCACTCTACAGTGACGCTAACTGTAAGAATTATGGGATGTTACCTGTGTACAGGTGAGGAGTTTCCATTTTTAAAGTTAAAAGGTTCAATCATAGGCCGATCACTCTTCATGGAGACCCAGCTGGGTTCTAGTGAGTCTGATCTCTTTCTCTGCAGTTCACTGTACAATATTACAGAGTGGACATGAGACAGTTTTTCTTCCACAGAATTCCGACATAAAATACCGCCGAGATGAATTTGTATCATATCGTATTTCACCATATTTCTGTTCAATATTCATTCTGACCTCCACCTCTTCTTACACACTTGGCAGCAGCAGCAGAGGGAGTAGCACACGTGATGACACTCATTTGTTATTTTAATCATTTAAGGCACAATTTACCCTCAAACAATCTTTCTACATTAACAACGGTGCCATGAAATAGCTTTATTACAGCTCCACTGAAAAAGATAAAAATAAGTTCAGAACAGGGGAAAAATACACCTGATATTATAAATCCTGATCTACTTTTCTTCTGCACTAAACTCCAGCAGCGACTTCACCGGCTCTCCAGATCTCTGGGCTTATAGTGTAGCTATATGTCTAGTAGCTTTCTAACAGAAACAGGAAATACTCATCGTCCCAATGAGCTAATCCTGTTTCTCAGCACAGCTGCTGTAAATGTGAATAAACAAAGGAACCCATTCATAAACAGTAGAATAAATGTTATTACCTCATAGTGCTTACACTTCAATAGTTTCTGTTATCCCTTCTTTTTCCTACAGAAACATCCTGTTCTAATTATTGGTCTTAGTCGATAGGATATGAAAAAAAGGGAATGATAAACTTTAATGGATCTTCAGAGTCTCCCAGAAATGCTGATGTGTCAGAATGTGAGTTGAACACTCCTACTGTATTGATACTGCAGTGGTGTGATTTGTGTCAACACCGTCTCACCAGTCTGGTCCAGTGAAGCCTGTATTGGGATACGACTCGTATCGTGGCTTTAGTGTATCGTCTCATACCTACTCTTTACTCTTTAACTGCTTTATTATTTTATAAGAACATCATTTTACTGACAGTGAACAGAATCTGAATGTTTAAAGTGGGGACTGATAACTTTTCATTCTGAGGATAAATTTTTGTTCAGTTATTCTTTTCATATCTACTCACTCCATATTTCAGATAAGAACAGTTAATGACTAAAATATTAGAACATGGCAGCTTACCGCTTTTCTGAGGGTGGGGTCACATTATCTGTGTCCAGATCACGGCTCTCCATTTTTGAATATTAGTGTATGGACACACAGCTCATGGACTCACTGCTGATTCCTGAAGACACTGATCTCTTCTGCTGGAATTAATTTCACTCCTAGAAAAGACAAAATAAACATGCAGTTAAAACTGGGGGGGGGGGGGGGGACCCTTCACATCTGAAGGTGACTAAAAATCATTTGTAATTAATCGAAAAGCTACTTCAAGTCTAATACTGTTTATCAGCATTAATTTTTTTTTTAGTTGAAATGACTAATTTCTGCCCAGGTCATTAAAAGTGATGAATAAATTGTGACAAAATGGAGTAGTTTGCACTTTTTAGCGACAGTAGAAACTATTTTGTGTAGTGTGGGTTTGGTATTAATATAAAAAATCATGAAGAAACTTTTGTGGTTATTTTTGCGTTTTGAAACCATTTAATATGATTTTGTTTTTTTCTTTTCCCTCCTCACACGCTCCTTATATAAGACTTTTTTTGCCTTCAAAATTTTATTTAGAACATATAGTACAAACAAGGCACTTCAAAGTCACATACAATTCCTTCTTTTGGTTGAGCAAAATAAAAATAATAAAGTAAAATAAACAAAAATATAAAGGGCTCTCGCATATTAACTTAAAGGTATCAAGTAATGAAAACAATTTAAAGGAGATACGCAGAGCCATGGCCTCACTTTCATTTATAAATGCCTTGAGACCTCAAGAATGACACAGGAATAGTTTTAAGCGCTAATAATAAATCTAATATAGTAATTTTTACGATTAAAGTGACTTATATAGGTAGTGGTCTGAGTGAATGACCTTGACATCTGTGACGTCACAGCACGAAGTCTATCGGTCGCATCGCCATTTCCGCTAAACTAAAACACAGAGCTGACTGCAACTCTGATCCTCCATTTTGAGCTAATTTATCGCCATGCCACGTAGATGTGTTTTTGGACGGTGCAGCAACATGACAGAAGGTGGATTTACGCTGCATTCATTACCCAAGAATGTTCAAACTGCAAAGATTTGGACGCGTTTTGCGAGAAGTTCACGGGCACATTGGGCGCCTATGAAGTGGTCTCCCCTCTGCTCTGCACATTTTACTGAAGACTCGTACGAGACCTCTGATCTGTTGAGGAGCGTTGGCTATAAGCCCGTATTGAAAGAGGGTGCAGTACCAACAATTAAAGGAAAAGAAAACTACAAGAAAAGGAAAGTATTTATTTTATTTTTAAAAAGAAAGTGAGTTCAGCTGCACCAGTCCTCCCAGAGTGAGCCGAGGGTTGTTGGTAAAACCCGGGATGGAACGGGACGGGACATATCGCTCGGGCAGTGACCTCCCCGCAGTTGTTGCTAAAACCAGTGACATCCTGTTCCATCCCGGGTTTTAGTAATTGCCTGAGCCCAGCAGTAGATTAGATAGAACTTTATTGATCCCTTTGGGAGGGTTCCCTCAGGGAAATTAAGATTCCAGCAGCATCATTACAGGATAAACAGAGAATAGAAAATAGAGAAAAACTTCTAGAGAAATTAAATTAAGTATTTACATATGTAAAAAAAGAATAAGATATGGGGAAGAGGGGAAAAAAAGTCTATCAGGAGAGGTATTGCACATTATATTGCACATTGTCCAGTACAGGGGCGTGTTTAGCCTATTTTTGGGGGTGCTCAAGCACCCCCAAAAACGAGCTCAGCACCCCCTAGCTCAGCACCCTCAAAAACACTGCTTTTGGACGTAATTTTCAGAAATAAGTGCCCTTGCGCACTGCGCAATGAATGTGTGCGTGGGCGTGTGTGTGTTCTTGAATTCACCTGTTACGTGATAGTTCTATGACCAGTAAAATCCCTCTCCTCCTTGCGTCCCCTCTGATTGGGTTGCCTGTCCGCGCGAGTGCTTGCTACGACATGGTGTTTTTTTTTAACTGGATTCCACGCCGATGAGGAACTCGAAGTAGCACCTGAGTATTACTGGCATAGCGAGATGTGAAGGTATGGACTGGAGTTACAATTGTTAAACACAACACAATAATATGCATAATGCAATATTGATGTTCCCTGGTCTATGAACAGAATGATAAAAACGACATTTATCATCAATATCGAGATACTTTTGTGCAGAGCTGTACAAGTGCTACGGTGCTAGACCACCGTGTGTTAGTCAATTTTATTTAATGTAACATAGCGTTTACGTTTGCTTATCATTCACAAATCCAAACCCTGGTCATTGTCTGGGGAGACAGTAAGTGTGGTTTGGATATAGCCTACATTTTCAAAGCTTGCCAAGCCTTGTGAGGCCACACAGCCAACTCGATTAATTAAAAAGTTAGCTGGCTAGTGAATGTTCATTCACGTAGTCTGGAATCATGACCACATAAATTTAAGGTTTACAGTACAATCCCAGTCAGATTGTATCTCATTCTCAGGTAATAATTGTATAACAAATACCTTGGTCAATATGCCATGGTTCATTACAGACCCCATGGATTGTTAACTGGAATACTGGGAACATCTGACCCATTATCTGTTTTTGATTCATAGATGGACATACGTTATTTTTTTAAGAGCAAGGGCCTACTACAGTCAACTTCAGGTGAGAGAAAATGGGTGAAATAGTTTGGGCAGTTTTCCATGGTGAAAATAGTGCCATAGTGCTTAATGTTGATTGCTGTAGCTTCTTCTAATACATTTTAACAAAGACTACTTTATGAATGCAAGGAGGAGAAGGTGGTGGTCAGGAGAGAGAACCCAATGAACCAGGTGAGGAAATGGTAGCCTATTTCAGAAAAGCTTTGTGCCCCCAATTATTGGGTCAGATTTAATGTTGTGTCTACAAACACAGTTGCACTATAAACTTGATATGACAGTGAGCAGCATGCATTTGACATTGTAATATTTGAATATTACTAGTACACTAAAAAAAAAACATTGGATTTACTTAACCGAGTTATGGCAACCGGTCCCACGAAACTGTGTTAATTTAGATGTATTGAATAAAGTCATGTTGAGTTTTTCAACACATAACTGTATTCAATACATCTAAATTAACACAGTTTCGTTGGACCGGTTGCCATAACTCGGTTAAGTAAATCCAATGTTTTATTTTTTTGAGTGTAGGCTCACCACAGAATGTTTGTATGTGTGCAAAGAGGGAGACAGGAGGACAGAGGGAGAGCAAAGCTCACAGTTGGAATTTAGAGAGAGAGAGAGAGAGAAAGAAGGAGAGACAATGAGAGGGAGGAAGATGTACAAGAAGCAGGTAAGAAAATGAAAACAGGCCATATTTGTATTTGTCCCAATTCAATAGTGATACTGAATAGAGTTATTTTCTCTTTACATATCTTTTTTTTTAATTATCTTGCTATACAAGGTATATTCACTTTTTTCCTATAAAATGTTCAATTTGTGGCATACTATTAAAGACAGTTCTCTGAAATAAAATGTGTTTTGGTCATATTATCAAATAATGAGGAAATGCAATGGGGAATTTTCCCTACCTGCATCAGAGGAATTATTGCATTTGAGTTTTTCTATCAGTAGGTTGACTTGCAGTGAGCCAACCACCAGCTACTAAGGACAAAGACCCTAGTGGCCTTATGGGTCTCACCACACCACTAAAACACTCAAAAACAAACACAGTGTTTTCTCTACATTGACATGGATTGTGAGCGCATTATTACTATTCACTTTCTGAGAATGTTGACAACCCAGGTGCATATAGGCCTCTTCCTACTTCCTACCTATATCCACCTTTACCTGTGTCCACTACTGCCCTCATGTGTCTAAATAACATCATAATAATTAGCAAATTAATCAAAACAGACACTGAAACGTACATGCACGAAGCAAACAATTAAACAAATGACTATCAAAAGAACACTACCAAAATATAACAAATATAACAAAAAATATAAACTAATGTAAACTAATGTAAAATCATAATAATACATCTTAAATTAGCCAGCCCCAGAATTGCAGCATTGTTGTCTATTTGCCTCACAGGACTGATGACACATGGGGTGCTACCTGACACTATGCTCACAGTTACCGGTACATTATTGCCAGTTATAAAGGACAAGGCAGGTAAAATAGGTAGTTTGGACAACTACAGGCCCATTGCCTTAGCCAGCATTCTTTCCAAGGTTTTAGAGAAGATGCTACTAGACAGACTGTGTGAGTTTATCTATACCACAGAAAATCAATTTGGTTTTAAGCCTATGCACAGTACAGATCTCTGTATATATATGCCTTGAAAGAAACTGTTGAATCCTATAGGAAAAATGGCTCAACAGTATTTCTGGGGTTTATTGATGCTTCTAAGGCATTCGACAGAGTGAATCACCATAAGCTCTTCACTAAACTCATGCTTAGAGGTGTACCTGGATGCATCATACGTATTCTGGTTTATTGGTACGCTAGACAACATATGCAGGTGAAATGGGGAAATAGTCTATCCTCTCCCTTCAGTGTCGGTAATGGAGTGAGACAAGGGGGACTTCTATCCCCTGCTCTGTTCAACCTTTACATGGACAGTTTGTCCAAACAACTGGGTATGTGTAAGACAGGATGCCTGATAGGGAATACTGTCTTAAACCATCTGATGTATGCAGATGATCTGGCTATTATGTCACCCAGCACTGTTGGGTTCCAGCAGCTCCTGAATATATGCTCTGAGTATGGTGTTGAGTTTGATGTACAGTAACAATGCAAAAAAGAGTGTTGTGCTGATATGTAGGACCAAGGAGGATCATAAAGTGTCCTTTCCAACGTTTTACCTTTCAGGACAATTATTATGTGTATCAAGCTGTATAAAATATCTTGGGCACATCATCACTGACAAGTTGGAAGATGATGATGATATGTATAGGCAGAGACGAATGTTGTATGTCCAAGCAAACATGTTAGTAAGAAAATTTCACTACTGTTCTGATGATGTGAAAATAAGCTTGTTTCGTGCCTATTGTACCCCTATGTATGCAGCCCCATTATGGGCCAGTTACAAAAAAGAGACTCTTCGCAAACTCCAGGTAGCATATAATGACTGTCTGAGGATATTGCTGAAAAAGCCCAGGAGTTACAGTGCTAGTAAACTGTTTTGTGATTCAGGTCTAAGCTCTTTACAGGCTCTCTTGAGGAACCTAATGTTTAAGTTCATGTCTCGGCTGGATAAGTCTCAAAACTGTATTATAATGACTCTCACAAGCCCCAGATGCAGCTCTGTCAGATATCAGTCATATCTGTGGAAACATTGGTATGGATGCCTGTTAAGACTGTCATAACTGATAATATGTTTGTATGTATCTGTCTTTTTTTTTCTTTTATGTATATGTATGTCTTGTTATTGGGCCTAGAGCCTGTAATAAAGTTTATAATACACACTATTATTACACAATACACAATAACACATTAATTAACAATTACCACTGTTCAAAATGAATAGCTCCAACATTACAAATGCAGTAGTAGGTCTTGTTTAGTTAAAAATATAACGTAAATATTTGTGTCAGTGGTTGTAAATGTGTAGATATCATAGTTTATTGGGTCAGCTTCTGTTAAAACATTGCATAAGTCTAGTCTTGTCTAGTCTAGTCATCTTGTCTAGTTAAGTCTAGTCTAAATGCGGAGTAAATGTGGAAACACTGTCATTCAAGCCAGGTGCCTCTGTCAGCTCTGGGGGCTAAGCACCCCCAAAGATCAGATGCTAGAATCGCCCCTGGTCCAGTATTGCTTATTGTCAGGCTAGGCTACTGCTCCTTCCCGTCCTGTTCTCCTGTTACCCCTCCTCCCCCCCCCCCCGAGAGGAGTTGTACAGTCTGATGGCGTGAAGGACAAAAGAGTTTTTGAGTCTGCTCGTCCCAAAAGGAGCATTCTGTCACTGAACAGGCTCCTCTGGTTGCTGATGACGGTGTGCAGAGGGTGACTGGCATCGTCCATGACGTTCAGTAGTTTGTCCATAGTCCTCTTCTCTGCCACCGTCACCAGAGAGTCCAGCTTCACGCCGACCACAGAGCCGGCCCGCCTGATCAGTTTGTCCAGCCTGGATGTGTCCTTCTTGGATGTGCTGCCCCCCCAGCACACCACGGTGTAAAACAGGACACTGGCGACCACGGAAATGGCGGAATACACAGTATGAAGAAAAGTGAAAGAGTGGAGCAGCCAGGGCCGGAGTGGGCCCTGTTTTCAGTCCGGGAGTTTAATTCACATTCAGGCCACTTTGAAATGGAGGAGGAATTTGAGTACATTAAAAAAGATAAAACAAATAACTGTTCTTTCACAATACTTTTTATTTGGTTTAAATTCAGGTAGTGACAATGTATGTTGTTCGTCGTTCTCTGCATTACTTTAGGGTTAATAAAACTTCCATTACGCGGTAGTTTAATGACCACAAACGTAATGCAGAGACTGACGAACGATTTCATCTAGTATGAGACGGGGCTCCACTTAAAATTGGATGGTGTGTGGCCACGTGTCTAATCCGCATATACATTTATCTGTGTCACCAACATGTCCCAAAGTTCCTTAGTGAAAATATTTGAAAACACATCCAAAGGACATGCATCTTCAGAAATCGGCATCTTCGGCCCGGGTGTGGGAATGAACTTTTACGTCGGGGGCGAAATCCAGCTGACTGCCACTCCAAATAGCAAAGCAGCGAGTATGGCTGATTGTTTCGCGTTATTTAAGACGAATTACACAACACATTTTTAGTCACTTAGGCTACGTTTACACTAGACCGTATCTGTCTCATTTTCTTCGCGGACGCACTGTCCGTTTACATTAACCCCCCTGAAAAAGCGGGGAAACGGGAATCCGCCAGCGTCCACGTATTCAATCTAGATCGTATCAGCTCCGGTGCTGTGTAAACATTGAGAATACGCGAATACGCTGTGCTGAGCTCTAGCTGGCGTCTCATTGGACAACGTCACTGTGACATCCACCTTCCTGATTCGCTGGCGTTGGTCATGTGACGCGACTGCTGAAAAACGGCGCAGACTTCCGCCTTGTATCACCTTTCATTAAAGAGTATAAAAGTATGAAAATACTGCAAATACTGATGCAAATACTGCCCATTGTGTAGTTATGATTGTCTTTAGGCTTGCCATCCTTCCACTTGCAAGTAATAAGTGATATGCGCTGGGATCTCACACACAGCGGCTCAGTCCCGAATCGTGGCTTGTTCACTTCACTCGCGCGCTCTGTGAGCTGCGCAGGGCCGGAGTGCGCACCCTCCAGAGGGCACTCGCTGTTCAGGGCGGAGTGATTTGGAGCGCAGGATGCCTGCGGAGCCGAGCGTATCCGCGTATTGGTGTTGCTGTGTGCACGGCTAACGGTTTTAGTGTCAACGCGAATCGTTTTAAGAACGTTAATCTGATGATCCGCTGATTCGACGTAATGTAAACGTAGCCATAGTCTTAAAATAACGAAAGCACCCATCTCGCGTGCATTTGAACCAATGCTTGTGCATTACATGCCGCATACGCCTCGAAAATAATGGCAAATCAACAATGCTGGGTACTCAGCAACCGGCAGATAAAGCGTGAGGGCGCATTAGGCAACTCAAAAATGGTTAAATGAAATGTAGGCTAAAGCAAGTGTTCGATTCTGCTTAGAATATTGGCATACGCATACACCTCTTCTAAGTTATATATTTAACAACAATTATTTAACATCAAATATGACTTCTAGGCCTGTGTGTTCATAACCACAATGTGCGCACGCCTGTGGAAATGCACGGTGTGACAGCAAGATGAAATAGGCTGGATGAGGAAATAACGCGCAACAGCACATTTGGGACCTTATCTCATCTCATCTCATTATCTCTAGCCGCTTTGTCCTTCTACAGGGTCGCAGGCAAGCTGGAGCCTATCCCAGCTGACTACGGGCGAAAGGCGGGGTACACCCTGGACAAGTCGCCAGGTCATCACAGGGCTGACACATAGACACAGACAACCATTCACACTCACATTCACACCTACGGTCAATTTTAGAGACACCAGTTAACCTAACCTGCATGTCTTTGCACTGTGGAGGAAACCGGAGCACCCGGAGGAAACCCACGCGGACACAGGGAGAACATGCAAACTCCGCACAGAAAGGCCCTCGCCGGCCCCAGGGCTCGAACCCAGGACCTTCTTGCTGTGAGGCGACAGCGCTAACCACTACACCACCGTGCCGCCCACATTTGGGACCTGTTCATCTAAAATTGTTAATAAGTGGGATGTAAAGCAATGTCCGGTTCTTCTTAGAATTAAGACATACACCACATCTATACCGTGTAAATTGCGAGATTTCACATGACATCAAAAAGCTGAATTGACATCGCAAACTATCGACACATTATAGGCCTAGCATAGACTGATAAAATCGACAAACAGGGTTATCATACTCCATATCTTTCGTAACCTACCAGCTGGTCTTGAGAACATATCTGTCAATTTGGCACATTTTGCTGCCACCTCCTTCCTTTTTTTAAGCTCCGCCCTTTCGGTTCCACCTGGCCTCTTTCTGCCCTCCATCACTGACGCGCGCTGTTTCGCGCCAATGTTGTTTAAGTTCCCCGCAATACAGAGGAGGAGTCTTGGACCAAACCAACTGCAATAGAGGGGAGGGGAGAATTTTCTTATTTGGTAGCGCCTATTTAATCTGCTGCGATGCTGTCGGCGTCTGGGCTGCCATGTGAAAATGCAGAGTGCAGTTGAATTGATGATTAATGCAAGAATAAGATCAGTGACCAAAATTAGTGAAAATTATTTTCCCCATGCTCCAAGCAGGCCACCATTGATGGTTTGGGCCGGGGATGGTCCCGGCTAAATATAGGGCCACCCCGGCATTGGGAGCAGCCGTCTGATTTCTAAACTGGATATCGCTGCCATCTCGCCCTTACGGGGAAGAAGTGAATGAACGGAGAACTGAAAGTCAGATTGTTTCTGAAACAGTCGGCCTTCAAGAAGCGAGAACACAGACGGGTAAACTCCGACTCTCATCTGGATAAAAACACCGCGTTGTTTCCCTGCATTTAGATTAAAACATGTGACTTGTATTGTGTGTTTAAGTTAGAGGTGTAAGATTATTTAATTTGCTTCAGAATGTGATTGTCTCAGTTCATCTGATTATTTAATGAGCCTTTTACGTTTTATCAGTGAAAATGCATGCATGTCCATGTATGCTGCATAAGTTATAGCACCCATCCTGCTTTAATGAGACTCGACCCGCAATCAGTGACGTCACGCGCTGAGGGCTGGCTGGCTCAGCTCCAATAACAACTTTGCGGTGGATTTTAACTCTCAAAAATATATATTTTTATTCCCATTTATGCAGCATACAAGAGTCACGGACGGAGATCCTATCCACTCATAAACTTATTTAAAAATAAAGGCTCTGCGTATCTGCTTTAAGGTGTCGATAATTGTAGCCGCCGCTCGAGTTTACACTCTTAGCGACAGTAGAAACTACTTTGTGTCGTGTGGGTTCGGTATTAACCTATAAAGCATGAAGAAACGCTTTTTTGTGGTTATTTTGGCGTTTTGAAACCATTTAATGTGATTTTTTGTTTTTCTTTTCCCCTCAGCACATCAACACACACCGCGGAGACGCCCAGAAAGCCCAGCTGCGCCATTGCATGCGCTCCAGTTACACTCCCCCAAACTCTCTGAGTGTTTAATAGATGAGAAACTGAAGAGAGAAACTCGAATATAGAACACACAGCCGATAAACAGCAGCTTTACAGGGAAGATGATTTCAGTTGCGCAGTTTTACTGCTGTTTTTACACGAGCTCAGTCAAATACAACCACATTTCTCTCCAACACAGCACTTACTTTTACTCAGCACTCCATGCTGGGCTTCATTCATCTCACCGCTTCTGCCTGGAGTTGGAGTTTTCTTATTTTTCCAACACAAAATATTGTTGAGGTTGAAAGATCAAAGATTGTTGTCAATACTCCTCTCTAAATCTCACACACACTTCTGTCTGCCTGCTGAGGGAGAAATATGCCACACCCTGCTCTGTACCTGCACTCAGTGCTCCGGAATCTTTGCCGGAAAAAAAAAAAAAACCATGAAACTCGAGTTCTGCAACATTCCTGAGAGTGAAAGTGTAACCATGGGAACAGGCGTCACACCCGGGGGATGGGGGTGTTGGAACTGAGACACAGGTGTAGTTAGATTCACAGAATGGCCATCCAGCCCATCACAGCCAATTCATCAGAGGCAGAGAAGAAAGAACAAATTCAAATTCCACTGCTGTATAGGCCACACATCTACCCTTACATACGAGAAAAAAAGTTGAAACTGTGAACAAATTTAAGGTCTCACTGTAAAAAATAATTAGGTGGTTTAACTTAATTCTAATTTAAAAGCAGCTGCCTCAAAATTCCAAGTTTTTTTAACTCATTGTTTCATGTTGTGCAAACCTTTGAATTGCTTTCCTTGAGTCAACGTAACTGTACTGCTACTGTTGTTCCAACTTTGCTGTTTAAGTTCAAAATAAAGTCAACACAATTATGCGAGTCAACATGATGGTTATTGTTATTTTAATTTTGCTGTGGAAGTTCAAAATAAACGTTAACTCTGTTTGAAGTATTCTGTTCACTTATCCCCATTAGTTTTGCCAACTCCATAATTTAATCTAGAAAAGTTTTAACCATCAATATACATTCTATACACTTATCTTAAGTGCATTCATTTCATAATTTCAATTAAATGTCTTAACTGAATCACCACAAATTTTTTCGAACATTGGCTTTAATGAAAAATACTGTAATGTCAGACAAAATTTGCTTAGAGCCATAAGCAACTGCTTTGTAGTTTTCCTTAAAGAAACAATACACCATTAGTCATC
Source organism: Neoarius graeffei (assembly GCF_027579695.1). Classification (NCBI taxonomy): domain Eukaryota; kingdom Metazoa; phylum Chordata; class Actinopteri; order Siluriformes; family Ariidae; genus Neoarius; species Neoarius graeffei. Next base: position 11,114,692 of record NC_083590.1, read on the forward strand.
TGTTGATAGTATTGTAACACTTCCTTACTTGTCCTCTCCAGAACCAAGACAAAATTTGCTGTATAGAGCAATAAGCAACTGGTTTGCAGCCGTCCTTAAAGAAACAAAATACACCATGTCATTTAACTGTATTATCACACTTGAATGTCTCTCTCCAGAACCTGACATTTAAAAATGCCTGAGTAAAACAAAACATCTCCAGCTCCAGACATGTACAACAGCTGTATATAGCAGCTTAAAAGTGTCAACCTTACATAGTCCAGAAAGGAATAAGGAAGTATGAACAAGTGTGAGGCAAGTGCACGCCTGTCTGTGTGTGCATGTGTGTCTGTGTACGCATATGTTTGCGCGTCGGTCTGCCTGTGTGCGCGCGCGCGCCCGTTTGCGTCGGTCCGTCTGCGCGCGCGCGTGCATTTGTGTGCTGGTCTGTTTGTGTGAGCACGTGTCGGTCTGTCTGTGCGCGTGTGCATTTACATGTCAGTCTCTGTGTGTGTGTGGCTCACGTGGGAAGGCTTCCTGGTTGTCACCTTCATAGCCTATCAGTAGGCCAAGCTGCATGTTCTTCATGGCTGCCTCCAGAGTCTCACCATGGGCCTTGAAAAAAAAAAAAAAAAAGAACTGTGTAAAAGTTTAGGTCAAGACAAACATGGTCTGCCAAGGTCTCAGTCATCCTTAACCTTGACATGTTTTCAGGCTAATAAAGTCTCTTTGCTATTAGTCGTAGCTCTTTGAATTTTGGTGTGTAATCATACATTTATACTTGTATTTAGCCATATTAAGAATAAGCCAACAGCACCAATACATTTTTAATAATCTAATGATGCACATCATTATCCTTGCTGTAAATGTGAGCACCTTAACCAGGATGCAATGAAAAAAAGACCATTTGCTCATTAAAAATGTGTGAAATCCATGTACTGAAGTAGGGCTGTGCGATTAAGGAGAAAAATCACGATCACGATTATTTTGTTCAATACTGAAATCACGATTATTCAAACTATTATTTCACGTGCAAGCATATCTACACGACTATGTCGGTAGGACAGCCAGTCAGTCCATCGGAAACCAGTTTGGTTTTTGGGGGGGTCTGTACGTGAATTAGGTCTGTTGGTCTTGTTTAGTTACACTATGCAATTATCATAAAGCATAAATAGTTAATAAGCTATAAAATTACGTCAGGTTATGCGTCTGGATCTTTGATGAATCACCTGAAATGAACTGATGTATGTTTCTTTCAGAAATTCTGTAGGCTAAATAAAAATGGCAAATTAATCGTTTCAACTCGATTATTTGAGTGTGGTTCGATTGTCACAGGCAAATCGTAATCACAATTAAAGTTCAATTAATTGCACAGCTCTATACTGAAGTTTACTGGGGGAGGAATCAAATTCAATCAGTGTTTAAGGTTGTGTGCGCACACAAGTGTGGTACATGTGGGTGGGTGTCCCCGTATGTGTGCCGTCATACATGAAACACTTACTTCACACATCCTAATGATGTTTGTAGGCTCTTCGGAAAAGTAGTGTGGCAGACCCAGCAGAGCAGCAGTCCTTCTCCTTTCATTTGTGCTCTACAGAACAAAAGTGAAGAATGTTGAGATTTTGTTGTAAATCTAGGACCTAATTATACAATTCTCAACTCATTCACTCACATCTTTCTTCAGACTGTCCAAAATGGCTTTCAGTGCAAGTTTCTTCCCAGACTTGATGGCAGCTTCGTACAGTTCGAGCAATCTTGGAGTTAGGTCATCAAGTCCGTCGAGAAACGGCTCAAGGAGGTCTGTGCCCACTATTCTTTTAAACTCGGCCCGAACCTGAGACGAAAAAAAAAAAGGATTAAGGGCTTAGAGAATAGCGATTCAAAACAGTCACCATCAGGCAAGTGTTGTGAAAGGCTTTTGTCCACTCAGTTCTACTAGACACTTGCACATTCCACTCCATACACAAATTCACAACCTCAGAACAGTGCCAGTACAGTATCAGCCATGTTGTTTGGAATGAAGGTACAAGACTCAAAATTGTAACCAGTTCTGTTACCTCCTGGAGGGAGGCTCACACACCGACAGCCATTAAAACAAAATTGGATTAAGTGATTAATCTCAGTCTCAGTGAGTGTTGTCTGTTGCTGTACCTGTCGCTCACAGAACATGGCCGGCCATTTGGCCATAACATCCCCAATGAGTGGTTGATCCCCCACAATCTCCTTTCTGCGCATGGAAAACGTGGCAGACATCAACTCAATCTGCTTGTGATCTGGGTCTTTTTTCAGTACTTCCACCTGCATTGAATTGCACAGTCACAAAGGACACATGAGACATTAAGCTTCAAAGACACAAGAGCAAAGTTTGTCACTATACTACAGGCAAGTATGTATGCTGTAATATTAGACAAGAATGATGTGCGTGTGTGCATAATGTACCTCAACCATCCTCCGCTTTTCTTCCATGTCCTCAGCACTCAGTCCTTCAGGGGGATCTGGACAGTAGTGTAGCTTGCCCTTCTTGGACTTCTTCAGGTATGGTCCCTTGGCATCTTCTTTTCTTTTGTTGACCCTCACCTCTGGGCATCCAGCTGCACTCAACTTTTGCCGATAATTTCCAAGCTTAAATTTTAGGCTGTGGAACCAGCCATACCAACCCTTCCCAGATCCTGGCTCTCTGAGACTGGGATGCTTCTCCACAAGTGCTTTAGCAACATTCTCATAATGTTGCCTCTCCAGATAAGGAGTAATCTTTGACATGCTGTCTGCAAGTGTGTCCAGGATATCAGTTTTCATGCCTTTAGGAATCACCATAACAGACCCATCCTTTGCATATCTTCCATTCACTTCTTGCAGTGTGAGTTCCACATCATGCGAGAACTCTGGAATGGGAAAGGGCTCAGGCCATTGCTGGGAGTCAGATTCCCCACCACTGAGAGATGTAAGACTAGTTGTATCCAATGTGGAATCGGAGACAGCTGTATCCGTTGTGAACAACACTTTTAATGTTGCTCGCTCCTTAGGAAGGTCTCAGATGTCCGTCAGGTTGGTCAGCTGATCCTTGAACTCAGGGTCTTCAAATTGCAAAACAAACCCCCCTCTCAGGCCAAGGTTTGTGCGCAACACCTGGCAGAGTTCATCAATACTAGTGGGGGTGTTTTCAATGTAAAGATGCCTGATATCCATCTCAGATAGGACAATTCGAAACAGCATTGTGGAGCACTTCAGCCTGAAATTGGAGGAAAAAAAAAGGTTTAATTAATTTTATACAACCCCGATTCCAAAAAAGTTGGGACAAAGTACAAATTGTAAATAAAAACGGAATGCAATAATTTACAAATCTCAAACTGATATTGTATTCACAATAGAACAGACAACATATCAGATGTCGAAAGTGAGACATTTTGAAATTTCATGCCAAATATTGGCTCATTTGAAATTTCATGACAGCAACACATCTCAAAAAAGTTGGGACAGGGGCAATAAGAGGCTGGAAAAGTTAAAGGTACAAAAAAGGAACAGCTGGAGGACCAAATTGCAACTCATTAGGTCAATTGGCAATAGGTCATTAACATGACTGGGTATAAAAAGAGCATCTTCGAGTGGCAGCGGCTCTCAGAAGTAAAGATGGGAAGAGGATCACCAATCCCCCTAATTCTGCGCCGACAAATAGTGGAGCAATATCAGAAAGAAGTTCGACAGTGTAAAATTGCAAAGAGACGCCGTGTCATTCGGACTAAAGAGGAGAAGGACAACCCAAGTTGTTATCAGCGCTCAGTTCAGAAGCCTGCATCTCTGATGGTATGGGGTTGCATTAGTGCGTGTGGCATGGGCAGCTTACACATCTGGAAAGACACCATCAGTGCTGAAAGGTATATCCAGGTTCTAGAGCAACATGTGCTCCCATCCAGACGACGTCTCTTTCAGGGAAGACCTTGCATTTTCCAACATGACAATGCCAAACCACATACTGCATCAATTACAGCATCATGGCTGCGTAGAAGAAGGGTCCGGGTACTGAACTGGCCAGCCTGCAGTCCAGATCTTTCACCCGTAGAAAAGATTTGGCGCATCATAAAATGGAAGATACGACAAAAAAAAAAAGACCTAAGACAGTTGAGCAACTAGAATCCTACATTAGACAAGAATGGGTTAACATTCCTATCCCTTAACTTGAGCAACTTGTCTCCTCAGTCCCCAGACGTTTACAGACTGTTGTAAAGAGAAAAGGGGATGTCTCACAGTGGGAAACATGGCCTTGTCCCAACTTTTTTGAGATGTGTTGTTGTCATGAAATTTAAAATCACCTAATTTTTCTCTTTAAATGATACATTTTCTCAGTTTAAACATTTGATATGTCATCTATGTTCTAGTATTTTGAATAAAATATGGAATTTTGAAACTTCCACGTCATTGCATTCCGTTTTTATTTACAATTTGTACTTTGTCCCAACTTTTTTGGAATCGGGGTTGTACATACAGATAGAAAACACAACAATGATGGTAAAACCATTGCTGCAAGAGCAAACAAACATCTGGATCACTGCAGGCGGTTTGCCTGTGTGCGCGCGCGCGTGTTTGTGTCGGTCTGCCTGTGTGTGCGCGTTGGTGTGTCGGTCTGTCTGTGCGCGCACGTGTGTTTGCATCAGTCTGTGTGTGTGCGCGTACGTTTGTGTGTCTGTCTGCGTGCTCGTTTGCATGTCGGTCTGTGTGCGCGCGTTTGTGTCGGTCTGCCTGTGTGCGTGCATGTTTGTGTGTTGGTCTGTCTGTATGTGTGCACGCGTGTCTGTCAGTCAGTGTGTGTGTGTGCGCGCGCTTGCATGTCGGTCTGTCTGTGTGTGCACGTTTGTGTCGGTCTGCTTGTGTGCGCGCGGCATATCAGTCTGTCTGTCCGTCTCTGCTTGTGCGCGCGTTTGCGTCGGTCTGTCTCTGTGCACGTTTGCGTCGGTCTGTCTCTGTGCGCGCGCAAGCAAATGTTTGAATGTCGTTCTGTCAGTGTGTGCGCGTGCTGCAAGAGCAAACAAACATCTGGATCACTGCAGGGTGGAAAAAAAATTAAACCATGCAAGGGTTAGTATTTGTATCAGGCTATTAAATGTTATAGCAGCCCAAAACCTCGGAGAAAGATCCTAGAGAAAATTGTAAGACAGTTAATTGTTCTAGAGCAAGGTCGCAAGTGTTTTGTACTATAGAAAAGATTTGTTAACATTGCAAGAGGGTTAATTATGCAGGATTACAGTTACAAGCTGTCTTGGGACCAGATTTGTGAGAACAGTAGTTATTTACACTATAATACTTACCGCAGTGTTACTTCAGTAAAAATGTTCTTGGAGTGACGCACAGACGGTCCTGGACAAGGTATGACACAAGTGGCATGTAATCATTCAGATCCTCTGGATTCACCAAGAGGCACTCAGCAGGGCTTTTCTTCACTAGATGGTAACTCCTTAAATGCTCCACATAGTAAGTCACAAATGGTTCAATGAAGAAACAAACACGGCCAGCCAGCACAATGCATATTTCCAAAATCCTTCTGAAGTCCGGTAGTCCACTTGTGCTTCCCACAGAAAGTATCATTCCCTTTGAATACTGCGTTCCATTTACGTAGACATTAGGGGTGAGTCCAACAGTGCCAACATCACTGAACTTATTCAAGACTGCTTGTACAAGACTACCATCTAAAACTCCCAGGCACACATCTGTCACTTTTCCAGTCTCAGTCTCAGGCTTGAAAATGCTGGGCATTTCAAGATAATAGGCCAACATAAGTTGGTGCCTGGAGCCAAGAGAAAGCAGAATGTTTTTAAAGTTATTGGCATCACGCACTACCTTTTTAAAGAAAGAATGCTTGGCCTCAAATCTGATTGTCCAGAACTCTATTAAGGGTCCAAACCTTTGAATTAGGCACGGATAATGTTCAATAAAATGATGCTTGGGGGCGTAACTTGTAATTTGTGAAAACTGTCAGTAGCAAATGTCTATGATCTGATATTTTTGACTGCAAATAACAAAGTGAGTCTTCGGTGTAAGATGGAGTTGCCAAGAGCTCAACCAAGTCTTTCAGCTCAAGGATTACTTCCCATGTTTGATCCCCTTCTGGAACACGGTGGCCAATGAGGAAGGGAAGAAAACGCAGAAGACTCCAATTTTCATGTCCGTTACCACCTACAGTTCCAGTCTTTCGAAAAGTTGAGGGAATTTTCTGAGGACAGTTTGTTTTATCAGAGAATTTAAAAGGGAAGCACTGTATTTCACCATTAAGCTCTTCTAGTGTTAAATAGTTCTTTGAAATCAAATCAGCAAGGCACAGGCTAAGCTCCACAGGTACAATCCCTTCCAGCACATCGTGTAGAAAATCTGGTGGAAAGCCTGTGCATGTGTGAAAACCTGCCAGGCTGTTGAGAGGACAGTCTCGTTTAACACCATCAACAGAGGCAAGGTCACTCTGCTTTAAAACATTCACAGCTTCGTCAAATGATTCTGGTGACCTTAAAACAAAGTTCCCCGATCTAACATCACGCGTCTGTATGTCTTCACGGCTAGCTAGACAAAACCTACAAAACTTCTCAACATTGAAGGACTCTTGCAATCCACCTAAGGAATGGGCTGCCAAGTTGTCAGCAGAAATGAACAAGATGGTGCCTTTCACATTATACCCTAGTTTCTGTACAAAAATACCAGTCGTTTCCAAACATTTAATATCTTCTATCAGTGGCTTCAAAACACAATCATAACCATAAATCTTAACATGTTCAACCTTACACAGTAACGCAAGGTATATCAATGACAATGCTGACTTGTACCTAGAGGGTAAATTGCCAATAACCCAATACACACCGCAGACTTTTTTTTTTTTTTTTTTGATGTCCCCAAAGGATTACAGATTTCAAAATCATCAATATACAATGTAATAGCTACACTTACTTTGTCACCTGAGAGAATTCTATTTGATTTATACAACTCTCCATCCAGGAAAGACCTGTAGTTGCCAGACTGTTCAACAGGTTTGCTTTTCGCCAATGCTTGCACCACCTCTTCCCTTTTAAGAAGATCCGAAAGTAACTTAAGAATAGGAATATAAGTAATTGTATGACACTTCTCTCTATTCAAAAGATATTCGACAGGTTCAATAACAGAAAAGTTGTTTTTGTAATATGACTGTCTTTTGTAGTTAGTGCCTAGAGAACCTTCTCTTGAAAGCAAATTAAGTGGGTTAGCTTGTTGAAATAAATCTGTCAATGATGTCAAACATTCCTCAGAAGAACAATTATACTTCTTTAAAACACTGTCAATCGACTCTTTAGGTATATGTCCAGCACATTCACCAATATCAAACAAATCGTCCACTATTTCTTGAATTGCAGACTGACACGTGAAGGATGGCTTGCAGTCGAAGGAAAAGGCATGCAAACCTGTGCTCAACTGATTTTTGTGTAGGATGGGTATCACGTTCAGTCACTAAAACATCTGGTGACTATCTCAAAAGTTATCCTGTTCATCAACAGAATTTTGACTTTGAAAATGAAGAATAAGTTCAGGTTTGAAATTATTGAATGTAGAAGACTGATGATATCTGGCTCTGTGAGCAGTAAAAGTTGAAACAACTCTTGATTTAAAAGAGCACCCCAAAAATGGGTAATTCACAGCCTCTCTTTTTATCAAATGTCTCTTTAAATGGAGAAAATAATGTTTAAGGTTGCTTGGTGCTGAAAAATTACAAAGTTCACAACGAAGTTTGGCAACCGGACTGGTTCCTTGTTTGTGGCCCTTCAAATGTTTTAGAAGTTCAACATGGGATTGAAAGACGGTAAAACAATTAGCAGGGATGTGATTTGGGGCTGGTGAAATTATCTGAAAATTTTAGCCGGGGGTCTGGGGGCCACAGGCCCCCAGCTGGTCCAGGGCAGCGGCCTGGTGGGGGACAAGGGGGGGGAAGCCCCCCGAAGCTCCTGGGGTTTTCTGACTTAAAAATTGTACTAAAATGGCAAGCAAACACACAAGAAAAAACTTGTCATGATTAACAAATTCAAGCCAATTTAATGGTCAACATGCAACTCTGACACACACACACACACACACACACACACACACACACACACACACACACACACACACACTCTCGCTCACACACTCACACACACTCTCTCTCACTCTCACTCACACACACCCCAAAGAACCAGCGCGAGCAGGGCCCGCTAGCCCCGCGCCTTGTGACGTAATTCGCCCCGAGGCGAGCCGCGGTTTTTCTACAACCATTCCCAGCGGAACTTTTTTTTTCACTATTCTGTCGATTTCTTTAACTCGATTTGCATCTTTACGCTCGATCACGGAGGCTGCCATCTTTCAACTCTTTGTTTGAAGCGAGCTTACGTACAGCTATCTAACAAGCGTGTTCATTGGTTGTTACAGAGCGATGAGCCAATCACGTACCTCGTTTCATCTCATTGACGCAATTACGTCATTGAGATGAAACGAGGTACGTGATTGGCTCATCGCTCTGTAACAACCAATGAACGCGCTTGTTAGATAGCTGTACGTAAGCTCGCTTCAAACAAAGAGTTGAAAGATGGCAGCCTCCGTGATCGAGGTGTAAAGATGCAAATCCGAGGCTGCCATCTTTCAAACAAAGTCGGAATGAATAGGATACGAATGTGGATGAGGGAAAAATCGGAAAAAATTTTTTTCAAGTTTTGAGGTGAAAAAAGCGGAATTCCGCGAATTCGCGGAAAAATCACATCCCTGAATTAGGGTAAATACAACTAAATCCAGTTCTTCCACGTCCATGCTTGTCCTTGTAATGATTAACTATAGTCTTTTGAATAAATGAGGAAAAATTGCAAAACTTACAAGACCACTTCATAAAAATATCACTGAGGCAGGTTATCACAATGTACCTGAAAAACAAAACATAAGAAAAAAAAAAGGTTTTAGTACAAGTGATGTACAACTCAAATGAAGAGTATACATTTCCAGTCAAGCCTAACAAATTGGATTCATTGACTATCACCATGACTGCACAATTATTGCACACTGCAAAAATGTGAATGTAATAAGATTTGTCTAGTCAAGTGAAAAACATGTCACCCTTGATACGAGAGAAAAACCGCCCAAAAAATAAACTAAAATCACCCAAAATAAGAAATTATTTTCAGATAAAGACTACTCTTCAGACTTTTTAAAACTAATTGTAGGACTTTGCCAGTGGTTCAAGTGAAATTTACAAGTTTTTTGCAATAGCCCTGAAATAGATTCCCGAAGCCATCGCCAAGATGGCCGCCGACTACACGGACTTCATACTGAACGACTTTAGCCTCATCAATATCGTTGTGTAAATTCAGAACACAGTTAACTCGTTAACTTACAGTCTGTCAGTCCTCATTAGTGGTTTCAGAACAGCATCTTTCATTAAGAATCTTTTAATTTGTTTTAGTTTCTTAGACAATACAAGATTGACCGCAAAACTCGGGCCAAGTGGCATTAGCTAACGCCATCACTGTTCAGAAGACGTGCTAATCTCCAACCACGCATGGCCATGGAAGCTAAGTAACGGTTTTTTGCTATAGTGAAGAACCCCAGCCCGTAAGACTAGCAGTTATCCAAGTGCATAGTTATCCAAGTGCTAACGTTTAATTGCTGTGACCTTTATACCTATCCAACGAACACCATTGAACCGAAGACCAATGTACCTTTCCCACAAAAAAAAAAATCTCATTACAGATTCGTAATATTAGCAACCAAACCCCAGCTCGAACGACCGCCTAAATAGTTAACCAACATTAGGTGGCTTTAACCTTGCTAATTACCTAGCAACCACCGCTGGAACGAAGCTGAAGGTATTTTCCCCGCAAAATTTCTCTCAAAAGATTCACCACGCACACGAGTGACACTGGCAAGCTAACTTAAGCCCAAACGATAGTGAACCGGAGGCCCACCATGCAGAACGGAGTTTCCCTCATAAAATGTCTCTCTCCATCGGTCGTCACGCACATGTGTGAATAGCAGCAAAACGTTGCTGCACCTGCAGCTTGAATTTAACACGTGATTCACTTGGACCCCAGAACATGAACCTACACCAGCCTCAACTGCTCTTAATTGTTGGCCATTAAAATGTACCTCGCTAAAATTTGTATATCACCGGTGTTAACACTTCGCAGCGCACAGATCAGACGGTAACCACAGCTGACATTAATCATGTTATTGGCGTAAGGCATAATCATCTAGCGAAATTCTAGGCTACAAAACTAAAGAGGAACACTTACCAAAAGCGAACTCGTCCAAACCACTGAACTAGAAGAAGTTCAGTGGTCCAAATCGTCTCTCGTGCAAAACACACAACCGACTCCAGTTGAATTTGGCTGCAGATTGATGGCTGGCGCGTGAATGGCGGGATTGAACTGTAGATCAGGGGTGTCAAACCTGATCCATAAAGGGCCGTGTGGCTGCAGGTTTTCATTCCAGCCATGCAGCAGCACCCTGATTTGGCTTATTCAATCAACTGACACAACCACCCTTTAATCAAGGGTGGGTGTGGCTGCAAGTATTTGACTGTGTGAAGACAGTTCAGTTGATTGAATGAGCCAAGTCAGGTGTGCTGCTGCATGGCTGGAATGAAAACCTGCAGCCACAAGGCCCTTTATGGATCAGGTTTGACACCCCTGCTGTAGATAGTCACGCTACTCGCGCATGCGCAAAGACCCGTCCTCTCCCGTTGCGACAGCTGTACCCCATTTAATTTAAAATAGCAAGTTAATTCATCCACCTTGTATTTCTAATTCATTGAAGTAACTTATGGCCGTAAGTCAGAATGATGACAACTCAGACAATTGAGTTGAAATTTCACAAAACATAATTTCACGTCAGAGTAAATTAAATATATATTCAATCATAACATATTGATGGGATATTTTTTACAGTGGAATGATATTGTATCAGGCTGTGTTGATACTGTAGTCAGTAATGTAGAATTTCCTTTGCAGTGGTGTTTTACTGAGTGATTCCAGCTCACATTATCCATGGAAGAATATAAATATCCTGGAGGAGATGGCTGGGTCAATCATCAACCAGCTAGCTCACCATACGTTCATGCTGACCAATGGTGTTTGGGTTTATGGAGTGAGATAGCACTGCCACAACAAGAGAGCAAGTACAACTGTTAGTCACGTGTATTTGGGCCATCTCTTGTCCCATTGCATTTTACTATCATAGAATTGTCCCATCAGCTACAGTTGTTCTTTTTCATGCCATATGCCTGTAATTATGATGCAGAAAAGGAAATGATAGAGGAGACTCCTTTTTGAACTTGATGAGATGATTCAGTTCTCGTTGGTGTGTTTTTGCATTCCTTTACGTGTCTTATGTCAGTGAATGTTGAGATAATGGAAGGCTCCTTGTTTGGTCATTTTTAAATTCAGTAACTCATTCCTTATGACTGCTATGTTCTGCTTGTTTAGGATGGACAGTTACAGCAGGAATCAACCTCAGTGAGACAGGAAGGAGTTACCAATAATGTTGCACAGGTGAGCAGATAAATAAAATGAGGTTTAAGATCTGCCCTCATCTTTCAGGAAAGCTTCAAGATACAGCATACTTCAGCAGCACTCTAAAAAAATCCAGTGGTGAAAACAATCCAGCAGCTGGTTCCAGAAAACATCCTAGAATTATTTAAAATAACCCAATAAAATGGCCCAACAGCCTCAACACAGCATTTGGGTTGAAAAAACAACCACACACATGCTTTCCTTAGTCTAGGGACAGAAAGTTATGTATGTAAAAAGAAACCCACCATTCCACCGATTCTGATCTTTCGCCCCCATACAGGAAAGGCAAGCTCCGGCCCTGGAACACATCAACCACTTTTAATCGTTTATAGAGCCCCACTACAAGTCCAGGCCACTTTAATTACCAAGAAAGAGAATAACAGTGCTGTCAATAATAACAATCTCACATAAAAGCTGTTTGTGAAAAAGACAAAAGAAGGCACACTGTGGCAAATTTCTGTAGTTTTCACAGCATTTTTACTGTATAATGAACAAATCCTTCCTGTAGAACCTGTATACAGTACATTAGGGGAGAGCGGGGTAATGTGAGACATCGGATAATGTGAGACACCCCCTGTATCTAGGCAACGGAACACAATTGGGGTCATGTGACCATTATGTTTTCAACCCCCTCCCAATCCCCCCTTGCCAGGAAGGTGAAGTTGGTGCTGTGGTATGTTTTTTTTTTCCACAAAAATGTGTTTTTTGCATGTAAAAGTAAATTTTCTTGCTATGAACTTAATCAAATATTGTGTCAAAGCAAATTGATTCAGGTAGAAAAACTTGTATCATACATGTTGATGAACTTCCAACATAGAAAACCATGTGATTGATGCTAGTTGAAGATTAGCCTGAATTGCTAGAGATGTTGTTTTTTTCTAAAATGGTGGCTGTGGGGTAAAGTGAGACAAATGCTGTGGGGTAAAGTGAGACACTGTCTCACTTTACCCCACCATGAAGCACAAGTTAAGTTTAGTCTTAAACATGATCCAGATGGTCCACTCCCTGCAAATGAACCACCTGCTGCAGATGATCCACTCGCTGATGCTAATCCATCCACTCCGCATGGTCCACATGGATGTGCCTTGCCAGCTGACTCGGATGTTCCCAGCCGACCTGGATATGTGTCTCCTCCTGATATCCTACCACTTCCCAAATGTCCCCCCAGAGCACAAACCAAAAGAAAGCGTGTGAAGACAGCCATCCTAACAGATACTCCTGAGAAGCAGACAATAGAAAAGGCTTATGAGAGAGACAAAAGAAACTGGCAGAGAAAAAGCAAAATAGCAAAGAAAAAGGAAAACTGAAAAAGAAAGCACCCAAAAGGAAAATCATAGATAGCAGCTCTGAGGAGAGTGATGTCCCTGTCCCACTTGATGATGAGAGCTCTGAGGATGAGAGAAGTGATCCTGGAAACACAGATCTGAACGTGGGTGACTTTGTCCTAGTTAACTTTGCAACCAAACACAGGAGTCTCCGTTATGTTGGCATGGTTTAGAAAGCTGAGGATGACGAAATACTTACACAATTCCTCAGAAGAATCCAGGGAAACAAGAAACAGTGGGAGAGACCCATGTTTGCTATAAAAGGAAATGATGTGGCACATGTTCCTAAAGGTGATGTGGTGAAGAAGCTGCCTCAACCTAATAGGCCTGGAGGAACCACACGGAGAGAGCAACTCTTCACCTTTCCCTGTAACTTTCAGGGCTGGAATGTAGAGTAGGCCTTGTTATAGAGTATGAGGCTGATGTTCTAATCCAGGTGGGTCTAGCCTGTGTCCTGAGTCCCAGGCTGATCTAGCTGGTTCTGATGGTCCTATGTTCTGAGCCCCAGACTGTGTACTAGCTGGTTCTGATTATGGGTCCATGTTCTGATCCCCAGACTGTGTACAAGCTGGTTCTGATTATGGGTCCATGTTCTGACCCCCAGACTGTGCACTAGCTGGTTCTGATTGTCCTTTGCTCTGACCCCCAGACACTAGCTGGCTCTAAAGGTCCTGTGTTCTGACTCCCACACTGTGAATGTTAATTAAAACATTTTGAATTATATTATGTTGTATTTCATTTACTTTTTAGGACTTTGGGTTACTTTCAAGTGTTTAAAAAATGTGCTTAATTGACCAATCCCCATGATTCTGATACTAGTCCGACATTAGTTTTGGAATGTGTGGTTGTCAATCTAGCTGTCAGGATTCTAATTGTTACAACATGTGTTGTTATGGTAGTTTTAAAGTGGAAAACATAAGTGGATCAGCTTACCCCCAACTGGTTCACTTTACCCCCTTGATTTCTCTGGTCTGTCTAAGTTTACCCCTGAGCTGGGGTAAAGTGAGACACAAGACCACTTTTTTAAAAACAATCATATTTTCATTGCCCTTTGTCCTGAAGACATTCTGATAATTTCCATAGCCAGGAAACATCCTGAATTAATAAGAAACGTGTAAATTTTACTGATATATCATTTTAGCTCGGCTAGAGGGGAGCAAATGTAAAAAATGGCTCACATTACCCCGCTCTGCCCTACTGTAGATCTGCAAAGCATCATGCTCTAAATTCTTTGGTGGGTGAATTCTACAGTAAATAGATTTTTCCTGTGAAATACAATACAGTAATTTTTAGCAGGATTTTCCCCCACCTGCTTTTCTTCATACAATTTTGTTGCAAGAGCTGACTGATAAGATTCCACAATTTCTTCAACCTTTGACTTCAGTAAGGTAACTTAGCTCGTTATTCTGTAATTGTACATTAATTTAGCAGTTTTCAGGTTCCCTGTGTGTGTAACTTTAAAAGTGCACTGGGAGAGAGAAGAAGAGAGACACGCCTTTATTAGCTAGTCAGCTAGTGTGTATAATATTACCAAAATTTATTTACACATGAAATTTTTATAGCTTTTATTATCTGGTGACATTTAGTGGATAACGTTATCAGTTTGATGTTAAAGTAACATTATTGGATAAAAGATAAATTAGAACTGTGTGTGTGTGTGTTTTGTGTACCATTTGTACTATGCATGTGTAGCAGTGGCGGCTGGTAGTCTTTCAAACAGGGGAGGCTGGTCGGTTACGATATTTCCAGATTTTAAAAGAAAAAACACATCAATTTTGCCCATACTCTTGCCTCTGATCTGGCTGATTGTTGGCAGCGTCACAAACTGTGAAATAACAGGTTCTTTTGGCCCATTAGCCTACTGTCCAATATACATGATGGTGGTGTTGGGGGGGGTGTATATTTTAACATTTTATATTTTAAAATTGTGGCATGTTGTTTAAAAATTGATCATTATTGAAAGCAGCTCTTTGTCAGGAACCTCAGCAGTAGAGCTGGGTGCCACACATTTCATTCAATGACACTTTCCCTATATTTTACTTATTTTGACTGAGAAATGTTTTATTGACAATTTTGATAACCCTTCACTTTTAATCCAGGTCTGTAGTGTGAAATGTTCTCGGCTGTGTTTTTGTTTAAAAATGTTTTCCAAATTGTAGCTGTGTTTAATTCATATCCAGAGAAATATATATTCCAATATAATATACTCAGCATAAACATTTTAAATAGATTCTATATTTTTGGTCCATCCATGACATATTACTAAAGTAGCCTATTTACTGTTGTTGATGTGGGTCACTTGTTGTTAGCCAATTCACTTTCTCGTACCAGGAGAGCTGAAAGGAACGAGTATTATTCCCTACCTTTTTCACCAAGTCAATTTGAGGCGTTGGTCTCTTTAATTTTAATTTTTTCCTCGAAAGGAAGACTGGCAAATGGCTTCGCCAAAATTAAATCAGCAATGCTTGGCATCCGTGCGCAGCTTTCTTGCTAGCTGACTAGCCCCCTCAAGTTCAAGTTCAGTCACTCAAATAAACGACATTTCTGGAACTAAGATAGCAAACTTGACAACACTATATTTACACTTTATTCATCTCATCTCATTATCTCTAGCCGCTTTATCCTTCTACAGGGTCGCAGGCAAGCTGGAGCCTATCCCAGCTGACTACGGGCGAAAGGCGGGGTACACCCTGGACAAGTCGCCAGGTCATCACAGGGCTGACACATAGACACAGACAACCATTCACACTCACATTCACACCTACGGTCAATTTAGAGTCACCAGTTAACCTAACCTGCATGTCTTTGGACTGTGGGGGAAACCGGAGCACCTGGAGGAAACCCACGCGGACACGGGGAGAACATGCAAACTCCACACAGAAAGGCCCTCGCCGGCCCCGGGGCTCGAACCCAGGACCTTCTTGCTGTGAGGCGACAGCGCTAACCACTACACCACCGTGCCGCCTTTACACTTTATTTACAATGAAAATATATACAAGCTAAAAAAGCAGGTAGAAACCGTATGTAATGAATGAAATCAAAATGTAAACTGAGCTCTTACAATACACCACAGCACTTGCGAATCCGCATGCGACTGAACTGAAATTCACCGCTGCCTGTCTATAGTTGAAACGAGCTGTCAATCAAAGAAAATATCCGGCCGCTTTCACCAATCACCAGTCTCCTCGCGGAACCTGCCATGTCCCTCCCACTGTGAGGCTGGGAGTCCGTGGGCGGGCGTTTTCGCAGTATTTGTCCAATAACCGTCTTGCATTTTGAGATTGAAAAGCGCAGAGCTCCCAAATGCCATTGAAGTCCACTGAGGCTGGGCTGCATCGTGCTGTCACGAGGGGGAAAAACTCACGCACACATTAAAGTTATAAGGGCATTTTTAGAGGAGGCTGAGCCTCCCTCGTTGTCTTAGAGCAATCGCCCGTGATGTGTAGAGTTTATGTAGAGTTTATGTAGTGTACTCAGTAGTAGAAACATATTGTGGTATTTCTAATGGGAAGTAAGGAGTCAGCAAAAATAATCATAGAGCCATCAGTTTCGTCTATAAATTTCTACGTCAGTGAATAATTCCTTTCCTTCCACTGCAGGGAAGAAGATTGCAGCCCAACCAGAGGAGTCCAGCCCAGGAAGAAGAATCCAGTCAGTGTTAGACATTTTCCATCCATCCATCCATCCATCCATCCATCCATCCATCCATCCATCCATCCATCCATCCATCCATCCATCATCTGTAGCCGCTTATCCTGTTCTACAGGGTCGCAGGTAAGCTGGAGCCTATCGTGTTAGACATTTTATAGTTTAAAATTCTACAGTTTTTGGTGCACATGTAAGTTCTGTGTTTTGATCACAGAAACATGAATGTGATCGCTACTGCAACAGCAATTACACTACTGTGATTATTACTGGAATAAAAGTTACAGTATTTTATAGTTACTGTGATTAAATTCACAGTAAACATACAACATACTACAAGTGACTTGACATTTCAGTGTTCTTTTTACAGTATTTATTACTGAATATAATAATTATAACTATAGTGTTTGATTTTAAAAATTCCTTATGTATAAACAAACATTCTCATCTCATCTCATTATCTCTAGCCGCTTTATCCTTCTACAGGGTCGCAGGCAAGCTGGAGCCTATCCCAGCTGACTACGGGCGAAAGGCGGGGTACACCCTGGACAAGTCGCCAGGTCATCACAGGGCTGACGCATAGACACAGACAACCATTCACACTCACATTCACACCTACGCTCAATTTAGAGTCACCAGTTAACCTAACCTGCATGTCTTTGGACTGTGGGGGAAACCGGAGCACCCGGAGGAAACCCACGCGGACACGGGGAGAACATGCAAACTCCGCACAGAAAGGCCCTCGCCAGCCATGGGGCTCGAACCCAGGACCTTCTTGCTGTGAGGCGACAGCGCTAACCACTACACCACCGTGCCGCCTAAACAAACATTCTGTTAAATGAATTTAAAACAATTTGAAAAGAATCAGTTGTTTTTAGAATTATATTAGAATTTGAATGCATTTTTAATAATTAGACTCCTCATCTCACCTCATCTATCCCTTGACCTATGGGGTTGTTGGGACATCATGGATGCTTGGGCTACAACCCTCCTCCAACCCAGGCACTGTCCCTTGTAGTATAGTATTTGTTAGACCGGCCGCACGTGTGACATGGCCATACCATTTCAGTTTTCTTTTCTTCATGTCGTGAGAAGGGTCTCATGTGGTCCTGTAGCCTGTTCAACAGTCTGGTGGATGGTTTCATTCGTGATGTGGTCCCTGTGTGTTATACCGAGGATTGTCCTGTAGCACCTCATTTCTGTTGCTAGGATCCTTCTTTGTAGGTCTGCTGTGAGTGTCCACATCTCGCAGCCATACAGGAAAATTGATAAAGCAAGTGATTGTAGGAGGTGGATCTTTGGTCCCAACTGGATGTGTTTATCCCTCCATATGGTTTTTAGTCTTGCTACAGCAGATGTCATTTGTGCTATTCTAGCCATGATTTCTGGTTTTGACCCTTCGTCGGATATGATGGAGTCCAGGTACTTAAACGTTTTCACTGGTTCCAGTGTTGTTCCTTTGATTTTTACCTCAGTGTGGAACCCATGTGCATTATTTGTCATCAATCTAGTCTTTTCGGCACTTATTTCCATTCCGTAAGCATCTGAGGTCCTGTCCAGCTTTTCCACCAATGTGTTTAGCTCATCCTCTCTCCCTGCTAAGCCATCGATGTCGTCTACAAAACGTAAGTTTGTGATCAGCCTTCCTCCTATTGAAACTCTACCGGAGTGGTTTTCTAGAGCATCTTCCATTATTCTTTCCAGGTATATGTTGACGAGGGTAGGGGAGAGGAGGCATCCTTGCCGTACTCCTACTGTGGTGTGGAACCAGCTGCCAATATTCCCGTTCAAGTGCACGACACTTGTAGCCTTACTGTACAGTTGTTCAATAACTCTTATAAGGTTTTCGTTGATATTATATTTCCTCATAGTGGCCCACAGGGCTGCATGCCATACCCTGTCAAAGGCTTTTTTAAAGTCAATAAACATGTGATACAAGTCTTTTTGATGTTGTAGGTGTTTCTCACATAGTAATCTCAGACTGAAGATTTGTTCCGTGGTGCTTCGTCCTGCCCTGAACCCTGGCCTGCTCCTCGTCAATGATGGACTCAGCGACAGGTTTTAATCTGTTCAAGATGATCTTCAACATAACCTTACTAGGGTGACTTATCAAGCTTAGTGCATGATAATTTTGACATACTTGTAGGTTCCCTTTTTTTGGCAAGATTATGATCAATTATACGATAACATAATAAATATTGTGTATCACGCAAAATATCTCTATCTTTAAATAATGTTTTCTTCAATGTCACATTTTGTTTATGTAAATCTGTCCTGATCAATGTATTTAAGTTTACAGCTGATATGATCATATTTAGGTTACATTATTTCTAAAGCAAACAGTTATGAACCTGCAACTCAGCCCCTTCTCTGGACACAATAGTGCAGTGGCGCCATCTGCTGGACAGCTACTACTACTGCAATTCTACTTATTATAGTTATATAAGATTTCCTTCCAGTTAAACAGCTCAGTGTTTTTTTTTATAAAGTCTGCTGAGTTTTCAGCTCCTTTTAATATTAAATCTTCTTGTCTACAGGAAGTGTGACTGCAGTGTGAGGAAATGAGGCGACAAAATGGACCAGTTTCACAGCAAACAGTGAAGTTTTATTAAACATCTGCAGGATGATTAACAGAGAAATATATTTATAATTACAGAAATACAGCAAACAATACGGTAACTGGTTTTTGTTTTTTTCTTTTTTATCAGACATTTAATTTTTGGGTTTGTTTACCTGACATGTTTCGACGTACAACTTCCGTCTTCCTCAGAGTGTCACCGGATGTTATTGGTGACGCATCTTTTATCAGCTGCTGTTTCTGAAGGCGTGGCCTTCCTGTCTGGTTTGACAGGTCGGTCACACCTTCTACTGTCTGTTCGTCCCCTGCAAGATGTCACTCCAGGTATGGGAGAGCATGTATGCTCCCTCATCCCGGTTGATGGTCCTCGGGCTTCGCTTACGGATCTCCATGGCCTCCCTGATCCAGCGCTGATGTTTGTTATCTTCTGTGCGGATGACTCTGGCATTCCCCCAGTCCATAATGTGATTTTCCCTTTTGCAATGATCTGTTATAGCTGACTTATAATTTTCCTGTTGTGCCTTTTCTTTTATTGTTCGGGTTTGTCTTGTAGCTGTCTCCTTTTCGCACTCTTTCTTATGTTCATTTTTTCTTGTGTTGAAACTCCTTCCTGTCTCCCCAATATAAGTTTTATTGCATAATTGACATGGAATCTCATATATGGTGTTGCATCTGTTGTCCGGATGTATTCTGTCTTTGGGATGAACCAGGATCTGACGGAGTGTTGTGTGTGGTTTGACAGGTGTGTTAATGTTGTGTTTCCTCATTACTCTTTGAATGCGTTCAGTTATTCCCCTGATGTATGGTAATGTAACTACTCCCCTGTGTTCTTGTTTGTTAGTTTGTTTTTTCTCTTTCTTCTGTGTTTTGTTGTTCTTAACCTGTTCCGCCCCTTTGGATATTGCCCATTGTGGATATTGACACGCCTTCAGTGCGTGTTGTATATGTTGTTCCTCCTGTTCTTTGTCCTGTGGATCTGTAATTATTGCTGTGCGTTCATGTAATGTTCTAACTACGGATATTTTGTGCATTATGGGGTGTTCGGAAGTCCAGTTTAAATATTGGTCGGTATGTGTGGGTTTTCTGTGTACTTTTATTTTGATGTCCCCATCTTCTGTGTGATGTATTTTTAAATCCAAAAATGCTATTGACTGCTCTGTTTCTTCTTCATGTGTGAATTTTATATTGCCGGTATTGTCTATGGTGTTGAGATGGTCGGTGAGCTGTTGAGTGTGTCCCCTCTTTACTTTTTCCAATATGTCGTCCACATACCGTTTCCAGAGTGTTGGTCTGTATTCCGCTGGTATTGTAGTGAGTGCTTTTTGCTCCAGATCCTCCATGAAAAAGCCGCACATGATGGCTGATAGTGGGTCTCCCATGGCAAAACCTTCCTTCTGTCTGTAAATTGTATTCCTGAACTGAAAGTATGTGGATGTGGCAACGAATTGAAGGAGCTGAGTGATGTCTTGTACAGTGAGGTTTGTGCGTTTCTTGAGCGTCCTGTCTGTTTTTAATTTGTCTTGTACTATCTGTATGGTAGCTTCCGTGGGTGTTCTGGTGAAAAGAGATATGACATCATGTGAAATGAAAACTTCGTCTTGCTGCATTTTGATGTTTTTTAGTTCTTCTGCCAGATGTTTTGAGTTTTTGCAGTGTTGGTCTGTGAGTCCTAGTAATGGTTTAATTATTTCGGTGAGTGCTTTTGATAAGTTGTATGTGACTGCACCAATGCTATCTACTATGGGGCGTAATGGTGTTCCTGGTTTATGTATTTTGGTGTGCCGTAAATCCTGGGGATGACATTGACTGTGGGTACTAAATGATTGTAATCCTGCTTATCTATTTTATTTTCATCAAGTAGTGGTTTTAGTAGTGCTTTAAGTTTCTTTTTCTTGTCTTCTGTTGGGTCTTTTTTTAATATTTCAAATGCGTTGTCGCTGAGTAATTCATTCATTTTTCGTTCATATTCATCAGTGTCCATAATAACTGTTTTTCTGCCTTTATCTGCTGGGAGGATTGTGATATCTTTATTTTTAGCTAATGTTCTCATAGCTTTGGCTTCCTGTTTTGTGATGTTGCTAGGTGGTGGTTTGGCCGTTTTCAATATACCAGCTAGTGTGTTTCTTAGTGCTGCTTTTTGTCCGTGATCCTGTATTTTCTCACATGCTAATTCAGTTGCCAGAATGAATTCATCGTGAGGTATATGGTTCGGTGTGACAGCGTAGTTGAGTCCTTTTGCTAGTATACTGCGTTCTGCTTGTGAGAGTTTGTACCTTGATATGTTATGAATCCATTTGTCGTTGATGTGTGCGTGCTCCGGTTCTGCCTTCTTTTTCTGCGCGATGAGTTTGTCCAGTTTTTGGATTTGTCGGGTTTTTGTCATGGTGAATTCCTGTTCGTGTATGTCTGCCAAGTGTCCGTGTATTGCCATTTCCATTTCCTTGTTTTGGGGAAACCGGCGTTTGAAAGTTTCCGTCTCCCTGTGTAGTTCGCTGTTGATATTATTTAGTTTGTCCGTTGTGCACCGTATCCGTTCTTTTACCAGAGTCATCCGCACTTTCCTGATCATCTTTTCCACGTTTCTGGTTGGAATTGGGTTCTTGATGTTCAGGCTGGCCGGTACGACTTCCTCATCCCGGCAGCGCAGATTGAATCTCAGGTGATTCCTGTAGCGGGCCCGTTTCCGTGTCAATCTCTCTATGCGGCGAAACTCCTTGATGCTTTCATCTCCGTAACTAATTCTTAATCTTTCGATTACATTCATTATGTCTTATATTAAATATAGTTAGTTTTTGTTTTTTTCTTTTTTATCAGACATCTAATTTTTGGGTTTGTTTACCTGACATGTTTCGACGTACAACTTCCGTCTTCCTCAGAGTGTCACCGGATGTTATTGGTGACGCATCTTTTATCAGCTGCTGTTTCTGAAGGCGTGGCCTTCCTGTCTGGTTTGACAGGTCGGTCACGCCTTCTACTGTCTGTTCGTCCATGGGCGCAGATAGAGGGGGGGACGGGGGGGATTCGTCCCACCCAGATTTAAATTCACCTCGTTCGGTCCCCCCCACTTATAGGGAGGAAAAAACGTCTATGCTGTCTTTCTTTGCATAAGGCAAGCCTCACGGAAAAATCAAAAGACTAATTACTAGGGCTGCACAATTAATCGAATTTAATCGAAAATCGCGATTTTGGCTGCCACGATTGAATTAAATGAAAATCGCGATTTATTTCCATTTAAAATGCGAGCTCTGCTGCATATCTGATCAAGCACTTTGACCAGTACTCCGCCAAACCATTAGGGGGCGAACCGCCGCATGTAAGGTTTCATTACTCCGCCTAAATAAGCAAGCAAGGCAAGTGCGCAGAGCTTCGGCTTTTGCTAGGGGTTAGCTCAGCGGCTTACATTTGTGGGGGCGGTTTTTGGCATAATCTGATTTGTGACTGGGTCTGGAGGGGATCATGGATGAGGGTAGTGGTGGGGGTGGAAATGAGGATGAGGCATTTAGAGAGTTGCTACTGAATCCCTGGATAAGGAAGGGGGGTAGTCACCAGCAGCAAGCGAAAAGGGCTTTTTCAGATGATGAGGAAGGAGAACGAACAGTGAGGTTGAGAGTGTGGCAGGAGGATGAGCTGAAAGTAGTGGTTGGTTTTAAAGAGGGCTGTGACATTGGTAAAGTTGGACTTGTTACATTGACTAATGGTTTGAAAAAGGTTTTGGGAGAAGTGGAGAGGGCGTATCCGATGAGGAATAGCAGGTTGCTCATTCAGTGCAAGAATAGGGCCCAAAGGGATAAGGCGCTGAATGTTCAATCAATTTGCAAGCTGGATGTAAGTGAAGTAAGGGTGTTTGGAGAACGGAGAGCAAGAGGGGTGATATCTGGCATCCCCTTAGGGGAGAAGATGGAAGATCTCAAAAAGACAATTAAAGGTGGGACAGTGTTGAATGCAAAGAGACTACAGGCTACGCGGGATGGCGAAAAGAGGGATAGCACGTCTGTGCTATTGGAATTTAAGGAAACAGTACTGCCAGAAAGAATTATGGTGGGATACATGAGTTTCCGGGTGCGAGAGTATGTCCCTCCACCAGTGAGATGCTATAAGTGTCAACGATACGGGCACATAGCTAAAGTCTGTCATGGTAAGCAGCGATGTGGGAAGTGTGGAGGAGAACATGAATACGGACAATGCGGGGATAGCGATGTGAAGAAATGCTGCAACTGTGGGGGGGATCATACAGCTGCGTATGGAGGGTGTCCGGCAAGAAAACAGGCGGTAGTGATTCAGCAGGTCAGAACATCCAGGAATTTGTCGTACGCAGACGCGGTCAAAGCAGTTCAGAAAGAAAGCAGAGCGGGTAGTCAAAAGGCGCCGCATTCGCAAGGCACGCCTATTGCGTCAGGAGTAGGGAGCAATGAGGAAGCTATAAACCCAGAGAAACTTATTCTCTTTATTGCTTATGTTGTCAACTGCTCTAATGACATAAGGAGTAAAAAAGATAAGATTAAAATGATCGTCAAAGCTGCCCACAAATTCCTAAATATAGGGAATTTATCGTGGGAAAAAATTCAAGCAGCTTTAATTAGTGAGACGAGTGAACAATCACAACCATTAGGGTAGAACCTCTGATAATAGTCCAGTGGAATGCCAGGAGTCTTGTGGCAAATGGTCAGGAGTTTAAAGGAGTTTTAAATGAAATGAAATATAAGCCAGACGTTATTTGCATACAAGAGACTTGGTTGAAAGAATCACTGGATTTTGTAATCAGAGGGTACTCCTGTGTGAGAAGAGATAGGGTGGGAGGTAATGGGGGAGGTTGTGCCACATTTGTAAGGAAGGGAATACAGTATAGGGAATTGAAGAAAGGCAATGAACAAGAATACATTATAATAGAGGTATGGACAAGAGTGGGTAGTGTCAGGGTAATTAATTTCTATAATCCATGTAAGCAGCTGGAGGTGGGGCATTTGGAGGAAATGTGGGAAAACATGGAGGGTAAAACAGTATGGTGTGGGGATTTCAACGCACATAGCGCTGTTTGGGGTAATAAAGAGGACAGCAATGGTAGGATAGTGGAAAGCTTCATGGAGGAACAGGGATTGGTGTGTCTCAATGATGGCACAAGCACTAGAATAGATGTGGTGAGGGGGACGGACTCAGCGTTAGACCTTACAATCGTGTCAAGGGCGTTGGCGCATAAATGTAACTGGCAGGTGCACACAGACTGTAGTATAGGCAGTGACCACTTCCCCATCACGACCAGAGTGGAGCTAGAGGTGGTGAGGGTAGTTGAGATAAGAGAAGGGAAGTGGATCTTAGGAAAAGCTGATTGGGAAAAGTTTATGAAATTTAGTGACCAAAGCCTGGCGACTATTGATACCAGTCAAAATATTGAAGATTTATGCATTGGTGTGACTTGTAGTATTGTGTATGCGGCCCGAGAGGCAATCCCAATGACTAAACCAAGGGGCTTGAATAAAATTGTGCCTTGGTGGGGTAAAGACTGCAGTGAAGCTATCAAGCAAAGAAACAAAGCTTTTAGGGTGTTAAGACAGACTTATAAATATCAGCACCTGATAGACTATAAGAGGGCTCAAGCACTGGTTAGAAGAGTGATTAAGAAAGCAAAGAAGGAATACTGGAAAAGTTTTTGTAACACTCTTGGACGTACGACTCCTATTGGAAAAGTATGGGGAATGATTAAGAGGATGAGAGGGAAAGGAAGAGGGTATGAATACCCAGTAATGATGGAGGAGGGGAAGGTTATCTTAAGCTGTAAAGAAAAGGCAGAAGCAATTGCACGAACATTGGTCAAAGTGCACAGTTCGAACAATTTAAGAGTAGAGGAGGTAAGGGCCAGACAGGAGACGAGGATAAGGTATGATGTACAAGACAGGGGAAATGTAGAGGAGGAAGGGGTCCTTAATAGACCATTTACCCTCCAGGAGTTGAATAGGGCGTTACAGAAGGCGGGCAGGTCTACTCCAGGTAGAGATAGGGTATGCTACTCTATGCTAGAACACCTTAGTGTTGAGAGTAAGGGAACATTACTCCATTTGTACAACAAGGTGTGGGAGGAGGGGGTACTTCCTATATCCTGGAAGGAATCAATTATTGTTCCCATACGGAAACCAGGGAAAGACCCCAGGATCCCTAGCAGCTATAGGCCAATTGCGTTGACCTCCCAGATGAGGAAAACTCTTGAGAGAATGCTTAACGACAGAATGGTATTTTTTCTAGAGTCCAGGGGGCTTATACACAACTACCAGTCAGGTTTTAGGAAGGGTAGGAGTACAATGGATCCAATTATAGCATTGGAGGACGCAGTCAGAAGGGCCCAAGTAAATAAAGAGTCTGTTGCAGCAGTGTATTTTGATATAGAACGGGCGTATGACATGCTATGGAGAGAGGGGCTGCTTATTAAACTGTCCCAGCTTGGAGTAAGAGGGAGAATATGGGCATGGGTTAAGGCCTTCCTATCTGAGAGAAAAATTACTGTCAGAATTAATGGAGCGTTTAGCAACAGTTATGGGGTTGAGAATGGAACTCCTCAGGGCAGCATTATCAGCCCGTTATTGTTCACAGTGATGATTAACGAGGCTTTTAAGGAGGTTGACAAATCTATAGATGTTGCCTTATTTGCAGATGATGGAGCTATGTGGAAGAGAGGAAGGAACGTGGAGCATATAGTTCAGAGAATGCAGCAAGGAGTGGACAAAGTACAAAAATGGGCTTTGGATTTGGGCTTTAGAATCTCTGTGGAAAAGACAAAGTTTATGCTCTTCACAAAGAGAAGTAGTATTCAGGATCTTAAAATCACTGTTGGGGAGTCAGAGTTGGAGAGAGTGGAGCATTTTAAGTATCTTGGTATGTGGTTTGACAAAAGGCTGACCTGGGCTATGCACATCCAGAAAATCATTGAAAGATGTAAAAGAGTGCTGAACGTTATGAGATGTCTGAAAGGTACGGAATGGGGGGCTGATAGGACAGCAATGAAGACCATCTACTCAGGCCTGATAAGGTCAGTGCTGGACTATGGATGCGTAGCTTATAGGTCTGCGGCTGAATCTATACTAAAAAAACTAGACCTGGTACAGTATCAAGCCTTGCGAATATGCATGGGAGCTATTAAAACCTCTCCAGTGGCGGCCATGCAGGTAGAGTTGGGGGAGATGCCTTTACATCTAAGGAGGGATCAGCTGTCTTTGGTGTACTGGGCTAATCTTATGGGGCACCAGGAAGGTCACATAGGCCGGCAATCACTAATGGATTGCCAAGAGAGGAGAAATGACAGAGTTAGAAGCTTTGGATGGGTTATAGGAGAAATGGCAAGAGAAGTAGAGATCAGAGACTTACCTGTATGTCCTACTGTTCCATTTGCTGCGACTCCTTGGTGGACCTTACAATTGCCTTTAGTTGACCTTGGCCTTCTGGAGGCAAGAGAGGAGGTAGAAGTGGACAAGTATTATGCTGAATGGTACATACAGAATTACTATGGGGACAGCTATATTGTTTATACAGATGCATCAAAGAAGGATAGTCAAGTGGGCGCTGCATTTGTAATTCCAAAATTAAAAGTGACTGTTTTGCAAAGACTGAGCGACAACCTGGCTGTGTACACAGCAGAACTGGTGGCTATATCATTAGCACTGTCTTGGGTGGACAGTAATAGATCTGTTCCAGGGAATATTGTGATTGCTACTGATTCTACTTCAGCTCTGCACAGCATCAAAAATGTACAATCACAGTCAAGACAGGATATCATAATAGATATCATTCAGATGGTAAGCAGGCTGCAAAGGTCAGGGGTCAGTGTAACACTGATGTGGGTGCCTGCACACATTGGAGTTACAGGTAATGAACTGGCAGACCAGCATGCCAAGAAAGCAGTAGACCAACCTGGAGTAGAGATGCACATAAAGTACAGTAAGGCGGAAATGAAATGTATAACTAAAGTCAAAATTAGGCAGAAGTGGCAGGAACTATGGGATAAGGGACACACAGGTAGACATCTGTATAATATTCAGAAAACAGTGGGAAGGGGACGAAGTACACATAGGAGTACACAGGAGGAGGATATCATTTCTAGAATGAGAATTGGCCATACAGGTCTGAACAACATAATGTTTCTAATAAAGAAACATGTAGATGGTAAATGCAGTGACTGTGGCAACCCTGAAACTCCAGAGCATGTGGTAGAGTCATGTACTAGACATCTGGATGAGAGGCAGGAACTAAATAAATGTCTTGAAGGAGTGAAAGTTCCCCTAAAGCTAAGTGAAGTACTTCTAAGGCAGACAGGAGAGCCATGTTTTACATATTTGTTTACCTTTTTGAAGGAAACAGGTCTTCTGTGGAGATTGTAGGCAACACTCCCTTTGCTTATTTGTTTATATTTCCCTTTATTTATTTATTAATTTTATTTTAGTAATATTTTTTTTTTCTTCCCTCTCCCTTTCCTTTTCCCCTTTGAGTGTAGAGTAGCGTAGATCCAGACCCACACTCCCTTTCAGAAGATGGCGGTAATGCACATCTAAAAGTTGCTTGCCAACCGCCAATAAACCAGAAGAAGAAGAAGCGCAGAGCTTCAGTATCTTCTTCAAGGGGTGATAGCGTGAGAGTAGGTAACAGATTGAGGTGAGAGAGAAAAGCTAACCATGTCGGAACAACAGACTATTTAGCACTGGAGGCAATGTTGTGACCTGCCTTCACTCATGTTTAAAGCCAGAGCATGTTGATAGGCTGGTCTTTCTAGCTAAAAACTTGTAGGCCTCAGTATAATGCTATGTAATTGTTGCAATTGGAGTTTTCAGTTCCTTCATCCTTTGGTAATTTCTTGGATAAATTTCATTTATTTGTCATTTGGAAATCAGAATTTCTCTTTCATTCTGCACTGAAAGCTGTTCATATTGTTTGTTTGAATATAGTGAAATAAAATTTAAGTGATTTCCCTAACATCAAGAATAATCGTGATTTAATAATCGTGATTACAATTTTGATCAAGATAATCGTGATTATCATTTTTTCCATAATCGTGCAGCCCTACTAATTACCATTCGGTTTATTGAGGTGCACAGCAGTACATACATAGTTGCAACAACTCACATAAAACAAAACAAAGACTGATATTCGGTTGGTTGAGCTGCGCAGACTGCACAGGTTGCGAGCTCGAGCTTGGTTGCTATGGTTACCTACAACAAGTTTGACAGGCATATCGGGGACAGCTCCTAGTTCAGGACCCCAGCACGGCATGATGAAGGGTGCCAAACCGAAAAGGCAGAAAACGATTGCATCGTTTTTTCAAAAACAACGACTGTAAGTAAACTGTGCCTTACTTTATCATATCACCTTGCAATTTTTTGATAGTCTGTTCAAAGTAATGTCGTAGTGAAAGTAAAATCATACAGAGTAGAGATGCCTTTCTGGTAGCCTCCTTCTTTCGGTGGTAGCCTGTAGATACAGTGCTCAGAAGGCAGTTTTAAGGGCATCAGAGTATATTCCTCGCACAACACATGTTGGGGGTGGGGTTGGTTTGCTGGCAGCTTTGTCCCCCCCAGTTCAAAAAACGTATCTGCGCCCCTGTGTTCGTCCCCTGCAAGATGTCACTCCAGGTATGGGAGAGCATGTATGCTCCCTCATCCCGGTTGATGGTCCTCGGGCTTCGCTTACGGATCTCCATGGCCTCCCTGATCCAGCGCTGATGTTTGTTATCTTCTGTGCGGATGACTCTGGCATTCCCCCAGTCCATAATGTGATTTTCCCTACTCTGAGGAAGACGGAAGTTGTACGTCGAAACATGTCAGGTAAACAAACCCAAAAATTAGATGTCTGATAAAAAAAGAAAAAAACAAAAACTAACTATATTTAATATAAGACATAATGAACGTAATCGAAAGAATACGGTAACTATCCACTTCTCAGTTACATCACATAACTCATTTCAAACGCAGTAAATGTTTTTTCACAGGTTGACCTGTGAAAACTTAGTCATACTATGAATTTTTGTTGTTTTCTTTTGTTCCGTCACATTTGTTGTACTGTATACTGTTGTCTCATTGTCCTTCATGTTACTTAACCTAACGTATAATTTACAAGTGCAATTATTTTGTAATGCAGATTATACCAAAAGTCAATAAAGGGAAAAACAAGTTTAAACAGATAAAAATGTCATTCTTTAAAACAAAATTATGAATAATAAACTGTAGTGGTAGAACAACAACAACAAAAACCACTTTGGGATGTGCGGTTATAAGAAAATAATCAGCAATCAGTGTATAGCAGTAACTCTGCTTCATCACACCACCCGGTCATTAATTATTTTACTACAACACCACATCACCCACAGTGTTTTATTTCTTATATCATGACTAAAGAGTTATACGATCCCTAAAGCACAAGGCATGATGTTGATCTGCAAGCGAAGTAAAGCCCACCAAAGCATCTCTGCTTCATGAGAAACATTTTCTTTCTGCAGTAGTCAGTGGAGGAATCAGTTTTAGGTCTGAATAGAGAATCGGAGGGATTGAGCTACAAAATTCATGTTAAATACATAAACTTCATACAACAAAAATATCTACATTACATTATATAATTATATATTTATTCAAAGTGTATTTCACTATTAGAATTATGCAAAAATACTGAAAGCAGTGTATACTGAAGTAAAAGCCTTGTAGTGAGAGTCTCCTCAGGGGCCTGAAACTGTTCCTGTCCATTTCAGCTCCCTCTTCCACTAACCACGTCTCCGAGTCTCTTTCATTTGTTAGAACTAAATGACTGATGGGTTTATGAATGTGTTGTCTGTTCCTCAACATGGAAATGCAGGAACACCAGAGTCTTCATCACACACACAGATGTTCATCACACACTGAAACTAAAAGAAAAACATCCAGATTAATCCCCACACACTGGACTGTGGTACTTCATGACCAACAGCATGGAATCATCTCTGCTCCAAGAGAAACATTATTATCTCCTGTTTATAATTTAATTCAACATTTATTCAGTCTTATATAATATCTGTGTTCTAACACTGAGCTCCAACAAATGAGAACTTCCACAAGATCTAACAGGAAAGTGAGCAGACGTTTCCCATCCCATCACTGCTCTTATCCAATCACAGGCTTTGGAGCTTTTTAAACAGTAACTAACACTGCGGTGGGTTTGATCTCTTGTTCTACATGTAGATTTAAGTGCAGACTTTAAGAAGAAGCCGAGGTGAATTTTACAAGAACGATAGAAAACACAGTGTGGAGGTGGAGAGCAGGAAGGAGTGTCAGAGTGAGTCAAGTGGCTCCTTAAATCACATATTTGTGGTAGTGTGGCAAGGGAGTAACTTTGATTTTGACATTGGTGGGGACACAAAAGTGATCCAAGGCAGAGCTTCTGAAAGGTGTTTTTTTCCATTAGCAATCATAATTTCATATCATACAGATCTTAGAGGTTAACGGGGTAGCCATGGCCTAATGGTTAGGGAGTTGGTCTTTGGATCCCACCCTTACCTCCCCCTACATCTCCATCCATGGCTGAAGTGCCCTTGAGCAAGGCACCTAACCCAACATTGCTAGAATCTGATGATTTATTACTTTTACACCACACAATTCCTAATTTGTGTTTAAGCAGTCATTCTGTCTCTTCCACAGAAATACATAAAAATAAGAATTAAAAACTTTAAGCATTTCTAGCATTAAATATTGTGGGTTTTTTTTTTTAAAAAGTTCAATATCTGTATTGTTTGACATGGGGGGGGGGGGTCTCAAAATTCACTGACTGCCTTATTGAGACACTCAAATAGGTGCTACTGGTGGCATTTTCTATTCTGTAATTAAGCTCAAATTTAGTGAAAATGATATTTGGATATATAATTTAGTGATTGCCTATTATAGTATGATTATGTTTACATTAGTATTGCATTTATAGTATATACCCCTTTTTTCGTCTTTGTTGCCCCTCCATTTTCCATATTATATCTTTTTGTTGCCTGTTTCTGTGTTCGTAACGTGTGTTATGATTTTCACTGCAGATGTGCTTGTGACTTCTTTTATGTTCATGCTGCAGTTACCAATATTCGTCTGTAGGTGGAAGTAAAGGACCATGGATTTGTTGTATCTAGCCTAGTAGTAGTAGAAAGAGGTCTCTGTAAAACAGTGAACGCAGTAGACTCAGCGGCTGTGACGCTGTTGATTCTGAAATGCAAGTCGCACATCTGCATGGCCACGCAGTAGCCTACATCTGACTACTTACATTCTGTAAAACCATTAGATCTATAAATTTAACATTCATTCATCGAGGATATTATCTAACACCAAGTTACATTGCTCCAGCATTCCTTTTCTCTGCAGCTATGCAGTAGCCTAGCTCTGATGCGTCCTGTCACGTTGCTAAACCTGCCTAAGGAGCCACAGCAATACTTTCCATACGTCAAAAGGATTTTGTTGAGTTTTTAAAGCTCGACGGAAACCCTGCACTTACATTCTTGACTTTGAAGAAGAATGAATGAATGTCTCGTTTCTTGGGAGGGGGGGCCGTCGTCCATGATACTCAAGTCAGCATGTGAGTCGTAGGGCAAGCATGCATGGACATCGAAGTCCAGCTCAACTTGCAGGCTGACGGAGAGTGGGGGGTGCGTGGGGTAGGTCAGGTGTGTACGTGTGAGATACGGGGGGTTGATGGGCGGGTAGTCACGGCTGCTGTGGGAAGTGTGCTGCTTTTACAGCAGATGGAGTGACAGCTGGGATAGCCAACCATGTAAGGTAGCGAGAAACAGGTAGCTAATCAGAGAATGATATCTATGTTGGGGGGGGATTATTAACAGTGTCATGCATTTAACCCTTTGTGTGCCATATAATCATTGCTCAGGTTAGGACATCGGTTTTATTGATCGTGATTAGACAGTAGCGGCTGAATATTGGTAGCAGAGCCGGCCCGTGGCATAGGCAATATAGGCAAATGCTAAGGGCACTGCGTCCATCCAGGGGCGCAGAAACGGGGGGAGAAAAATTATGACTTCCACTATTCTGAAAACGGGTGGTGAGGAATTCAGTAAATAATAATAATAATAATAATAAATTATTATTATTATTATTATTATTATTATTATTATGTCAGCATTATAATGTCTTAGCCTATATTATTATTATTATTATTATTATGTCAGCATTATAATGTCTTAGCCTAATTTAATTGTACAGCAAAGCATGTAGTCAGGGTGCGATTTGTCAAAAAAAGCAGGGTGGGGTGTGATGGTGGTTGTTAATCATGTAACAATAAGCGCTCAACAGTGGTTCGCCCTGTCTATAGTGTGTCTTCGGGCGCGCAAGTGCGCATCCGCGGCTATTCTCTGTTTTGGCCATGTAATAGCCTAAGTGTTGTTGGCTAAAGAGTGTTTTTGCATAACGTAGATAACGGACATAGATCTGTTGCTTGTTTTGAATATGGCTGCACTTGGAGCAGTCTGTCGGTGTCGTTGAGCAGTCTGGGCTGAAGTAAAGGTCTTCTATGCACCGAACAAGTTTCGCAGCGAGATATTCCAATGGTGCCTGGCACGTTTTTTTTTATAAAACAAATTTGCTTTGTTGATCTGTGTTCTCATTAAAATGACAGTTTAGCAGCTCATTCAAACAACCATCTTGGGAAGAGCTTCCTGGAGGAAAATATAATAAATGCGTTGAATACAAGAAACAATCTCAGTGCATCAAGACTGCAGGGAAATGAAACAAGCACTCAGATGTGTTCTCTTTACAAATAGCATAAATGGCACACTTTCTCTCCTGTAAAGGAAGAAGACACAAAAGCAACTCACTGAGCGGGTGGTGAGGAATTCAGTAAATAATAATAATAATAATAATAATATCATCATCATTAATAGACCTGTTACTTTCCCAAGGTGCCCCCTCTCGTCCAACCAGGCTTTACATATGCTAGACTACTACTTGGGGAGGATGGTTGTGCTTTAATGCAAGCTGAAAAAATGTCAAAACGTCCAAAATTGTCAGGAGCCCAGGGGAGAAAGAAAAGGAGGAAAAATGCGACAAAGACAGAGGTAATGTCACACTCAGTAAAGGTGATGTCGATATTATTTTTCTGTTGCAAAACCATGATTGATAACGTCATTAACCACTTGTTTTCTAGGCTATGCAGCAAAGCAATGGATAACATTATATCAGTGTACATAATGTTAGAGCATAACTTGGCATTCTCACATGCTATATTATACTGCAGTTAACTAATTCTTTGCCTTCTGCTAATTTGTATTTCACTGTAATAAACAATTAGACAATACAATTGATAGCCTACCATTACATATCAACAGTTTTTCCCCCTGTTCTACATTTAGTTTTTCAATAGTTGAAGGCAGTACCAAAAAACACCACTAGAGGTCTTTTTAAATCAATTTTTTTTATTTTTATTTAAATCCTTATGTTTTTCATGCACACTGGTTTCTTTAATATCTTATTTTGTGCAATGCCTTATTTATATTGCATTTACGAATTACAACACTTGTTTACATTTTTTATTTTGGGAGTACTGTAAATGTAATACTTTATGTAAGCCATTTATATTATGTTTCATATATTCAGTTCATATTTTGTATTTGTTTCTTTAATTCAGTATTAAATATTTTGAATGTGCAATTTCTTTATTTAATGCCTTTAATTAAGTATTTTGAACGTGTAAATTTTTTGTTTAAATAAAAGAATGTTTTAAGACAAAGCTATTCCATTTCTTGTTAGTATAGATACACTATCAGTGGCTTTAACTGGTGTTGGGGAGGGGGCGCCACCTAAAATCTTGCCTAGGGTGTCAAATTGGTAAGGGCCGGGCCTGACTGGTAGGGACGCATCCCTACCCAAAATTACGCCCTAGTAGTATGGCATTAAAGATGATCGTTTTACTGAGTTTTGAGGAGAGTTGAGAAGAAAGTGTGCTGCTGATCAGAAACAGGGAAAAGCCGAGATCATCTTATTCAGACAAAAGCAGCAGGATGAAGTCAGAGACAGCAGGGTGTCACAAGGAGACGAGGTGTTCATTTACAATCACTCTCATGCACTCAGACGGGACATTTTGGAGACTCTGACTCCATCTTCTGCTTTAGGAAAAATTTTAAATCAATTTTACTGAACAACAAACAGCATTAAAGACAACTGGGAGGAAAAAGTCAGATTAAATAGAACACAGTGAAAATTTCTAAAACTGGCTTCATTTCATGGCCTGGTCATGTGACATTTACTGAAATTAAAGAAAAATGAGGAAGAAATTAAATTATTATCCCCCCAACATTTGCCTAAAAAGGTGATTACTTACCTGAGTGTCTGTAGTTTGTAATGTTTATCATCCTTAAGAGCAGAAAGCAGCTTCTCTCCTGAGTCTCCTATTTCATTCCCAATCAGATTCAGTTCTCTCAGGTGTGAGGGGTTTGATCTCAGAGCTGAACTCAGAGCAGCACAGCCTTCATCTGAGACACCACAATACCGCAACCTGCAGAGACACAATGACACACACTTCACTGCCTCAGTTTATGAACATCAAGATTTGATTTCTGTCTTTTTAAATTAGAGAGGGGCGTGTGTCCCATGGATGTGGCTTTTCTTTCACCATTTCATATCAAGGAAGTAGCTAAGCTGAGAGCAGAATAAGGAAGTTACAGCTCACGAGTTACAATCAGAAACAAATTTCAGAAATGAATGCAAATAATCAAACAGAACTTTAGATTTACAATTTATCTGAAATATTGCCAAATTATTCCACCACTGCAGGCTTCAATATGTTTAGGTTTGAGATGTCAATCATGTTCTTTCCTGATTTATTGATTGGCAATCGGTTACAAGACTCCACCCCTTTGAGAGATCGACCAATCATAATAAGGAGAAGCTGCGCGTCCAGGCGGAACAAAAAGGGGGAAAAAACCCACATTGTCCAATCCACAGTGAGATTTTTCCCCCCTGTGAAAACACACTCGCCCACACTCCATTCCCTCCCAGTGAAGCGGTGCGTCTGGGCGGGGCTCAAAATGACGAGATAGACACTTTGGTGAAATAAACAGTGTGAGTTTAATGAACAAACAGCGCGATATTGCAGTGAGATACTCCATCAATCTGATTCACTCAAATACTGAACGACACCAAGACTGATGAATAAAATAGAGACTTTGGGAAACGTTTCATTGCTGCATTTTAATGAAATGTGAGGGGAAGCCGGGCTTCCAGTGTCGCCTTAAAGCAAATCACCACTGACAGAGATGGACTGGAACATTATTTACTATTTTAACATTTATTATTATTATTATTATTATTATTATTATTATTATTAAAATTCAAAATCAACAAAAGGATTGTTTCCAAGGGTTTCAGTTTATTGGAAGTTCTTTTCTCCTCCTTTTTAATTTTTATTTAAAAAGTCATTTTTTTATCTATTTAATTTTTTCACTGCATCAGTTCTGTGGCATTAACGTCTCATTTTAGTTTTTAAACTCTATATTCCTGAGATCATTTCCACCTTGTCACTGCTGCTTTAAACCCTGCAGCTCACACAGAGGGCAGTTAGTTTGAGTCTCAGGTGCAGTTTGTGGGATTAGTTACAGTGTTGTAGTAAATTTCACAGTGATTTCAGACACATTGCAGTCGGATCAAGTCCCGTTTTGTGCTGCAGCTTCTCACATACGTCCATCTGACCCAAAGACTCTGTGACAAATCATCAGTGTGCAGTGAACAGAAACAATCTTCCTCCTCAGGATACTGATGATGAACCTAAAACCTCTGCTTCAGTCTCACTATTAGAGAATGGGTCTTACTGAGGAGCAGGTCATGTGACTCTCAGAGAGATGATCTTACCACAGTGTCTCCAGTTTACAGTGAGGATTCTCCAGTCCAGCACAGAGACGCTTCACTCCTGAGTCTCCCAGATTATTATCAGACAGATCCAGTTGTCTCAGGTGTGAGGGGTTTGATCTCAGAGCTGAACTCAGAGCAGCACAGCCTTCATCTGAGACACCACAACCACACAACCTGCAGAGACACAATGACACACACTTCATCAACAGATTTTCATCTTGGTGTAATTCTTACTTTCAAAATGATGAGTGTAAAATCAATTTTATTATTCAGAATGTCATGAGGATTTAATATCACCTGTTTATTCTCATTAACAGTGTAATTAATAATGATAATACTGAGTGTTATATTTAGTTTCTCTCCTGTTGTGTGTGATATTAAACCATCAGCAGCTGAAGCTGAACAGAGAACAGCAGAGAGACCATGAACTTTAATCAGAGAGAGAGAGAGAGAGAGACTGAATCTCAGATGGTTCTCTACTAGACTTATAGTGCACTACACAGGGGCAATAAACTTGTTTCTCCAGAGTCTACAGAGTGAATTTATAGAACACTATAGATTTATATTATTGTAGAATCAGAGAAGTAAACAATGATTATTCCATATAAATCCTACAAACATTCAGCCACTGGTTCTTGAGGCTGCGTGCGAACAAGAGTTTCAGAAAAAAATGGACAGAAAACCCGAAAACATACCGGTTTCACCTCTCAGTGTCAGAGGAATAAAAATATCAGTGTAATTTATGTAGGGATCATGCGCCATTTTGTGTCTAAGAACTACAACTCCCAGCCATCTTCCGCGTTGACTACGTCACGCATGGGCGGGACCACTCACAGTTCCTCCTGCACGACCCATCTTCTTCCAAAAGGAGCTGGAAACCAGCCATCTTCCTCTTTGGCGTCTGAACTCCGTAGGGGACGGACCAGATAAAGAGATTCACCATCAGACAGTCCGAAACACGCTCCAACGCGATTTCCTCTCTGTGTCTGCTCCTGATCACGGCAGATACCGGAAACAGGCAAGCTTCAACTCAAACGAGTTAAAAACCGTTTTTTCCTCCATTTTCTTTTAAGCGCGCGCAACTGCAAGTGAAAGCAGTTTACTGAGTTTTAAAGAAGAACGGCGGGTTCCACTTCTTTAGACTCATGCACAGAGTTTTTCTCCTCACGAACTATGAAGCTTCTCCAAAGAACCTCTCCAGGCTCCTGTGAACATCTGATTCGTCAGAGATTCTCCGCTTTCTACAGAAAGGCGAGACTTTTGAATTAAGGCTGGCACTGGGCAAAAATAATATTAGACTAGACAGTAATTAATTCACTAAGTGTGAAGTTATATTCAGGAATAAGTGTGCACACTATTATTTTTGATGATCATTTATTATTGATTTTAATTTGGGTAATCAATAAGTTTTTGCATGTTTTCTCTCTCCTAACATTCTAAGTTCATTTAACTTACTCATATTGTGACCTTATTAAGATTTCAGTGAGTGTGGAATCCCTTTGTTACTTAGAAAACACGTGCTCACTAAATTTTGAGGATTTGCCTCCTCCCCCAACATCAGATAAGAACATTCCACACACCCTAGCTCTGCCTGGCACCGACAGCATTCCTTGGGTCTTAACTCCTCCCCCACAAACACGTGGAGTTAGCCACAAGAGCCAACCCTCTCAAGAGAGACCTAAGCTCGCTCTCTCTCTTCCTCTGTATTTCAGTATTAGATAAATATCATAAGTCCTAAGTTTAATTCAACCTTGATAGCAATTCTCCTGTTTACATTTAAAACCATATAAACTACAGATGACTGTTTGAATGTATTTTAATCATTAATTTCTGGTTTTTGACACACATATGCCGCTTTTCCACTACAAACGCGGCTGAGCCGTGCCGTGCCGAGTCGAGCTGAGTCGGGCTGTTGGAGTTGCATTTCGACTACAACCGCGCTGAACCATGCTGGCTGGAAGTGGGTGGACACATTGGGTGGAGTTAGCAAAAGTGGGTGGACGTCATGTGATGTCGTTAAGCAGCGCAAACAGTGACATCAGTGACAGTGGCAGAACAAGTCAGAGCCGGGCCGGGGGCGGGGCAAATGACCGGGCCCTTTATTAAAGCTTATCATAACATCATTTTAGGCTACAAAATGTCCGCAACTGCGGTGTTTACCAATTTCAACACTACCGGGTGCAACTATGTTATTTAGTACATCAAGTCCTTCAAACGAACATGTAACTCAGAAACAAAAAACATTAGGATACTGTACATGGCTCATAATAAAACATCAATAGCCTATACTGCGCACATTATTTGAAGGGCATACGAATGAGCGCTCAGAGGTTGCAACGGTGACAGGAAGAGTCAGAAATAAAAGGAGGGCGGTGCAAACCTCACTGAATGCACTGTGTTTACCAATTTCAACACTCCGGGGTGCAACTATGTTATTTTGTACATTAAGTCCTTCAAACGAACATGTAACTCAGAAACAAAAAAAACATTCGGCGACATACTGTACATGGCTCATAATAAAACATCAATAGCCTACTGCGCGCATTATTTGAAGGGCATACGACGAGCCTTGCGCTCCGCGAACTCGTCCACGATGCTCTGTATGTCACTGATTCAGTGAGCTTTTAAGCGGTAGTCTCACGACCCGAATAGTAAACAATAAACATGGAGGACATGGAGTCGTTAGTGTTGCTGGTCTTGGTGCTGTGGCTTGTTGTCACCGACAACGCGGACAGATACTGGCAAGAGCGTATAGATGAGGCGAGGCGCATAAGGCTTCAGAAATTCTCGTAATTCATAATTATTCTTCTTCCGGGTTTGCGGTGTTTACAGATCCCAGCGCGCTCGCGGGGCGTGTGTGGGAATGTGAGGACACTCCTCCTCACCAATCAGTGCACAGGGGAGTGTCTGCTCACGCCCCCAGCCTCAGTCGGCACGGTTTGGCTCGCTTCAGCCCTACTCCAAAACGGTGCGAGTTTTAGGGGCTAAGCAGGGCTGAAACGAGCTGAGTCGTGCTGGTTTTTGGTAGTCGAAACGCGAGCCGTGTCGGGCTGAAGTGAGCTGAAGCGAGCTGAAGTGAGCTGAAAAAGGGTAGTGGAAAAGGGCCAATAGTTTACTAGGCCTGAAGAAAGCACATGCTAGCTTAGCCTTTCTTTGTCTGTTAGCCACAAAGCTAAACACGTGGCCTTAGGCCAAGACCACCTGGTGTAGCTAGCCTTTTGTCTAGTGTAGCCACACAGCTAATCACTCGGCTACACACACACACACACACACACACACACACACATACACAGACATACTCTGTTATAAAGAGTTCATTCTGTTGCCATTCAATTATTAAATTTTCATTTTTCTTTTTTTAAATTTTCCTTTTTTTATCTTTTTATAATAAACTCCATTATTATTGAAATCGTGTGGTGTCTATCTGCTGTTCTAAATACTTTTGAAGTCGCCCACATCGCAAAAGAACTATTAAGGTGTATGAATAATTAGATGCAGTTTGGTAAGTGATAAGCTTGAGTTATCAAATTCTTTAAATGATTCACTAAATGATTCACTTGATTCACTGAATGATTCACTGAGTGATTCACCGAATGACTCACTGGATGATTCATTTGAATGATTCACTTCAAACAATTCAATGAGACTGATTCCATGGTAGGATTCAATTCAAATGAGTCAAATTAAATGATTCAATGGGATTGAATCCATTTAATTATTAAAGATTGATCACTTAATACCAATCTACATACACATAATCATTAATTACACCTACATTTATGACGATGCTCGTTTGTCTAATTACTTTTTCATCCTTCAAAAAGAGGGAGCACATATAAACAGTGCTGTAATTTCAACACCAGTCACCTGTCAGCAGAGGTGGACAAAATACCCAACTGCATTACTGAAGTCAAAGTACAGATCCCACTGGTCAAATGTTACTCCGATACAAGTGAAAGTTCTCATCTCATCTCATCTCATTATCTATAGCCGCTTTAGCCTTCTGCAGGCAAGCTGGAGCCTATCCCAGCTGACTACAGGCGAAAGGCGGGGTACACCCTGGAAAAGTCGCCAGGTCATCACAGGGCTGACACATAGACACAGACAACCATTCACACTCACATTCACACCTACGGGCAATTTAGAGTCACCAGTTAACCTAACCTGCATGTCTTTGGACTGTGGGGGAAACCGGAGCACCCGGAGGAAACCCACGCGGACAAGGGGAGAACATGCAAACTCCACACAGAAAGGCCCGGACCTTCTTGCTGTGAGGCGACAGCGCTAACCACTACACCACCGTGCCGCCCCCAAGTGAAAGTTGTCCAGTCAAATTTTTACTTAAAGTATTGAAGTATTTGCTTTTAAAAATACTGAAGTATTAAAAGTACATTTTCTGTCAATGCATTGTTGTATTATTGTCACAACGCTGACAAAATCTAATGCCTCTGAAGCAACCAACTGGATTTACTGACTAACTTCTAGAACATGGAGAATAAACACCTGGTAGAATGTTACAAAATGAAACATAACTTACAACCAAGCAGAATCATCAATAAGATGCTCGCTAGGTTCTCTCTTTGCCTACTGTTAAAAAATATGTAGTAGCTATAGTAATTATATAAGGTCACAAAAGCTACAAAGTTAACATTACCAAAGACAGAAATGTGAATTCACAAAATGAACGCATGCTGTGCCATCATGGTGGTTTAACGTTAAGCTAGCTAGTCAGTGAAGCTCTACCTGACATGCTAGCAAACGCTTTTCAAACTCGAAATCATATTGGGTAGCTAACGTTACTAGAAAAGAAAGATTTCTACATTCTATTTATTTGGCAAAATTATGCTAAACATATTTCTGAAAGGACTTCAGATAATTACGTTTTTACATGCTAACTAACAGTGTGCAAGTTAACGAGCTGTGTGTTCGCGTTAGCCGTGGACAAGGCTATTGCAACTTGGCAGGAAAATCCATAGAAAGTCATTTGACTAACCAGACTGCATCGCTATCGCAACATTATCACTAGTTTCAAAAGAACAGACAACTTCATTACAAGCTTTCTCTTGGAATAAAATGTTGACAAACGTTTACATATGCTTCTGCAGGTTGGACCGTGAGTTTTTGGAGGCCATAATGTGGTTTGTTTTAGGCAAACAAAGCAAACATTTAAAATGAAACAAATCTTGATTCCTTTCCCCAGAAGAACCGCCTCCTTCCATTCTGCCATCAACTGATCATGTTCAAATAACACTGCGGAGTAATTGAACTTGATTTTATAGTCTATGGACGTGACATGACCCTTGTGTTTACTGATTGGCTGTCTCAGTGTCACCTGCGAAAAAACCAAATCACGTTTTAGAAAAGAAAAGAAAAAACATCCACTTTCTAAACTGCTTCATAGTAACAGGTAACGAGGGCCTTGACAGAAATGCAATGGAGTGAAAAGTACAATATTTGTCTTTCAAATGTAGTGAAGTTAAAGTCATAAGTTAAAAAAACAAAACAAAAAAAAACAAGTACAGATACTCAAAAAGTGTACTGAAGTACTCAAGTAAATTTACTTGGTTACTGTCCACCTCTGCCTGTCAGTAACACGATAGAGAGTGCCACTTCCAGTCAGACTACAAACACGACTGATCTGAACTACAACACCCAAGAACCACAGCGCCCTCTATCGCCTGTCTATTAATTACACCTGCCACTCATTTCCTGGTTAATCAGCCCACACTATATAAACACCTCTCCCAAATTCATGCCATGTGAAGCATCATTCAGTGTCTTACCCATCATACCAAGCCTTGTTATTCTGCCTGCCTTATCGTGTTCTCGACCCTCGTTATTGTCTCATTACTCTAGACCTTATTACTCTGTCTGCCGATTGATCAATCGACCCCTGCCTGTCCCTCGACTTCGATTTCTTCTAGTGTTTTGGATTTGTTTGCCAGTCTGCGTTCCCCACTATCCCCTGCATGTACATCCGTAAGTGCCTGCATCCTGACATCCCCCAATCTGGATGCAAGTTCCCTCAAAATAAAGCTGAAGGTCTGCACTTTGAGCTCATCTTTATTATTTAATTTCATCAACATCCTGTGGAGGAGCAAAAAAAAAAAAAATTCCTCCACGTCCTGGCTGGATGTATGGGGGTCCTGGGTTTAATGCAGGGCCGGATTATGGGGGTTTGTGCCCTGGGGCCAGGAGTTCGCAAAGGCCCCCCACACACACACACAAAGGCTACTGAGGTCGCAAACTAGCAGAGGGCAACATGTGAACGAAGTAAATAAAGTGACGTGAACATACTGTATGTTTAGAACATTAAGGCATACAATGTTAGTGATTAAAGATATATGTATTGTGTCAAGAAGTTAACAAGGAAACTGATTAGGATATGTCAATAATTAAGCCGTACCTAAGGAATAATTCATTCTAGGCTATATAAGTTTTTTCCTACTCTTCCTTCTTGCAAAGTCATCCACTAATTCATCAAAGTTAAGTTATCAGACCAACTCTGATTCAATTGCCAGAAGAGAAAGTGAATTCAAGCGGTTTTGGCACATTGTCATCCTGAGTTAATTCTTAATACGAGCCAGTCTGGAGAATGAACGTTCCCCTTCACAATTTGTAATAGGCAGGGTCAAAAAAAGTCTGAGTGCTATGTA
Organism: Neoarius graeffei; assembly: GCF_027579695.1. Lineage (NCBI taxonomy): Eukaryota > Metazoa > Chordata > Actinopteri > Siluriformes > Ariidae > Neoarius > Neoarius graeffei. The sequence continues at coordinate 11,157,235 of NC_083590.1, forward strand.
GACATTTGGAAAAGTGGACTGTAGATCCAAATCCATCATGGTCTTCAGCATTGTACTTGGGCATTTTTGATTTTCTGACATGAATGATTTGTATTGTACAAGTTCATCTGCCAGGCTCATGTCCAAATCTGTGGGATATGCTGCAGCAAGTGATTTGGCCCTTGAAGTGAGCTCACTGTTGGACATATTGTCAGGCATGAAAAGAACATGAAAAAGATTGGTCAACTGTGTGTATGCCGTTAACCGATGGTTAAGACAGGACACAAGTTTGTCAATTAGAACATTGAATGTTTCAATCTGAAACTTTTCTTTTCCACTAAATTCAACACCTGGCTCTTCACTTTCATCAGCCATACGTTTGCGCTTCTTTGTGCGCTGGAGGTCATGCCTGTAGTCTTGGGAGACTGAATGGGTAACATTTAAAGCTGACCCTTCAAAAAAGGTGAAATTGTCTCTCTGTTCTGCCACAAAGTCACGAAGTGAAGGGAGAAGCCGTGTAGCCGTGTGTATGTCAATGTTATGTTTCTGCAACTGCAGACTTGTGGCTTGGAACCGCTGCAGTATTGTATCCCAAATGTGTGCCATGAAGGCTATCTCTAGCGTGTCCAGCTTGCCACAGACTGCAGAGGCCTCGCTTCTAGTTTCACGTTTCTCCTGTGAATCTTTGGAAATATTGTTCAGTGCCTCTCTCAATTGTGGATAATATTTCCAAAGAGCCTTTGTGGATTCAGCTCTTGAACTCCAGCAAGTACCTGACAACGATTTCAATGTGAGTTTCACATTTGTATCACGAAACACCTTTCCCCACCTGTGTGTTGACGAGGTACAAAATGTGTATAGTGATTGCACAAAGTCAAAGAAACGGCCAGCTTCTGGGCAACTGTCAACAGCATTGACACCAACTAAATTCAACGAATGTGCTGCACAGGGGACATAACAAATTAATGGGTTTATTCATTTCAGATGAGCTTGGACTCCATTGTACATTCCTGACATATTACTTGCATTGTCATAAGACTAGCCTCTACAGTTAGTTAAGTCTAGACCCAGGTTCTCCACCATAGCAACAACACACTCAGCCAAACTGCTCCCACTATGATTTCCAATAGGCTCAAAAGCCAGAAAACGCTCAACTGCTTCTCCACCATTATTTACAAACCTGAAAATAAAAGTGAGTTGGTCCACATGAGCAAGGTCTGGAGTGGAGTCAACTATAACAGAAAAGTATTTGGACTCTTTAATCTCGCTGATAATTGCTTCCTTTGTTCTTTCTCCCATTAAGTGGATAAATTCCTCACAGATTGTTGATGAGAGGTAGGACACAGAGCCTTTGCCCTTGCCTCCAAACCTTTGGAGATGGTCAGCTAGAAAAGGGTCAAATTTGGCCAACAGTTCGACAATGCCCAAGAAATTACCATTGTGAGGTGATCGCAGCTGCTCATCATCTCCCCTGAAAGCAAGGCCCCTCTCCCCCAAAAACTGGATTACAGCAACAACTCTTTTCAAAACTTCCCGCCAGTATTGCCTCTCTGGATCCATTTGTTTGACAAGATCAGAATCAACTCTTCCTGTGTTTTTGGAGCAATTGTGTAATGCTAGCATGCAAGCCCTATGCTCCTCACTCCTCTCATGCTCACCGATACGCTCAGAATGTTTCCAATCAGAAAACCCGTGGACAAACGCATTGTGCTTACTTGAAAATAGCTTGCAAGCAAAACAAAAGATGCAACCAGTTGAAGGAGAGTAAAGTAGCCACTGCCTAGTCACAGATTGGCCATTAGGTAGAGAACATTTGAGTAAGGAATTTGTGAAACTCCTAGTCATGCCCCCCATTGTCCTATCCCTACTTGAGGCAGGGTACTTTTCACTTCGATTTTGAAAAGCAGCTGCTCCTCTACTAACCAGAATCAACTTGGCTTGTTCAGTAATGGAACTTGGCCATAAAGCAGGGTCATTATCTGTTTCACACCAGGAGTTTGAGCCCCCAGCTCCTGGTGTGATACTGGTCTCGGTGTACCCCTTCTGACTTGACAAGACTTTCTCAGGTGATGCCTGGTCTGACAGTGAGTCTCCTGTACTAACAAGAGTGCAGTCTTGGTTAGTTGTGGTATTTGGCCGTAAAGCAGGGTCATTAAGTGTTTCACAACTGGAGTTGGAGTCCCAAGCTTCTGGTGTGAAACTGGGCTCCATGCACTCCTCCTCACTTGGAAACACTTTCTCAGGCGATGCCTGGTCTGATTGTGGGCCTGAGGCCTGAGCCTGACAGGTCGGGTCTACGCTTGATTGGGTCTGTGAGGGCTCCTGTATGATCAAGCCAGTAGTGATCTCTTCATTGCTACAACTCGGGCCACTGATGACATTATCAATACTTGAATCTTGAGGCTTGTCGAAAAAGTTAGAAATCAGAGGCACATTTAAAAAAAAAAAAAATATATCGGCCTGCTTTGCCTCCCTAATTTTTTTGGCTTTTCATTTTGAAGCCCCACTTTTTTGTTTGCAATCCACATTACTAATGCCAAGAGTAATGTGGGAGTGTTATATCTATTGGATTTTCACTGGGACTTCCTAAATTTCTCACAACTGATTATAATAATAATAATAATATACACACACACACACACACACACACAATAATTAAAGGCAATGAGCCTTTAAAAAGGCTTTGAACCTTTGAAGGTGCAGTGTTGTTTCTAGTAATATAATATAATGAAATATAATATAATAACTAAAGACAATGAGCCTTCACAAAGGCTGCTGGAAATGCACTAGCCTTTTACAAAGGCTTTGAACCTTTGAATGTGCAGTGATGTGTTATATAATATAATATAATATAATATAATATAATATAATATAATATAATATAATATAATATATAAATGGATATAAGCCTTTAAAAAGGCTGTTGGATGCTAAACTGCTGAACAAGTCTGGTTGAACAGGCTGAACGGTCAGAATGTTGTGAGGAGTACTGAAGCAGGGAGCCTATATATATATATATATATATATATATATATATATAGAGAGAGAGAGAGAGAGAGGGCCCAAGTCTCCGCCCCTTCTGGTCAGTCCATTGGAAAAATCGATATTAGATTTTTACTTAGACTTCCGAAATTTCTCACTGAAAATACACTAGTCCTTACAACGGCTTTGAGGTCGTAGCGGCGAATCAAATCGATTAAAACATTTATGTTGTTGATTTGATTGGCCGCCGCAGGCGAAATTCGCTCCTCATTTGCATAATATTAAACTTGGCCAAATATTTTCACTTCGCTTCGCCCTGTTCGCTTGCCTTCGCCCCACTTCGCTTCCCTCATAGGAATGAATGGCGAATTTTGCTTCGCTTTGCCAAATTCGTGTGCATGTGTCCCTGGCATGAGGCACACAAGGCATGTTGTTATCTGCTTATGACATGACATGAAGCAAAGAACAAAAACGAACCCCAACACCAAAACCCTTGGTAAATCAAAGGCCCTTTGTAAGGACGTTTGTAATCAGAGGGCTCTCTTCAGGGGCGTCGAAGTAGGGGGGAAAGTGGGACTCAGTCACCAGGGCCCTATGTATCGGGGGCCCCATAGGGAGTCAGTTTTTTTTTTTGTGGGGGGTGTCCATTTGAGCTAGGTCCATAGGGCCCAGAATTTGGTGCTACTCTTAACAGTACGCTTTCCCGTTAGGGCTCTCTCTAGGGCCCCCAGATAGCCAGAAGTCACGACCCTTAGCAGGGGTTTTCATAATCATAGGATCCTTTGAAAGCATTCCCCCTACTTCCTTGAACCCCTAGTTGGCAGACATTACGGCCTCAGGAGTTTTCACGAGAGGCACTACAGCAGGGCCAGGGGCCCTCTGATTGCCGTCCCCCGCCACCCACCAACCCACCCCTTCCCTCTGTTTTCTTCAGATATGCCCTATAACAGTGTAAGTAGTCATAAGATCCTAGAGAATAGAGGCCCTCTGATGTCACAATTGGCATCAGCATCGCTATGGGCCCCCCCGGGCCCCTGGACCCCAGCCCCACTGGCCCGGTCCGTAATCCGGGATAGGTTCAATGTTAAAAAAATAAATAAATAAAAAATGTTATATACAGTGGGGCAAAAAAGTATTTAGTCAGTCACCAATTGTGCAAGTTCTCCCACTTAAAAAGATGAGAGAGGCCTGTAATTTTCATCATAGGTATACCTCAACTATGAGAGACAAAATGAGAAAAAAAAATCCAGAAAATCACATTGTCTGATTTTTAAAGAATTTATTTGCAAATTATAGTGGAAAATAAGTATTTGGTCAATAACAAAAGTTCATCTCAATACTTTGTTATATACCCTTTGTTGGCAATGACAGAAGTCAAAAGTTTTCTGTAAGTCTTCACAAGGTTTTCACACACTGTTGCTGGTATTTTGGCCCATTCCTCCATGCAGATCTCCTCTAGAGCAGTGATGTTTTGGGGCTGTCGCTGGGCAATACGGACTTTCAAATCCCTCCAAAGATTTTCTATGGGGTTGAGCTCTGGAGACTAGCTAGGCCACTCCAGGACCTTGAAATGCTTCTTACGAAGCCACTCCTTCGTTGCCCGGGCGGTGTGTTTGGGATCATTGTCATGCTGAAAGACTCAGCCACGTTTCATCTTCATTGCCCTTGCTGATGGAAGGAGGTTTTCACTCAAAATCTCACGATACATGGCCCCATTCATTCTTTCCTTTACAAGGATCAGTTGTCCTGGTCCCTTTGCAGAAAAACAGCCCGAAAGCATGATGTTTCCACCCCCATGCTTCACAGTAGGTATGGTGTTCTTTGGATGCAACTCAGCATTCTTTCTCCTTCAAACACGACTGTTAGGACTGGGACTGTTTTGGCCTCTAGAGGCCGCTGTTATGTTTATCTTGTCATGTTTGTTTTGGCCTCTAGAGGCCGCCACTGTGTTTTGTGTTTGTCTTGATTGCCTGTTTCCTGCCCTGCCCTGTTCCTTAATTAGTTTGTGTATGAATACCCCTCTGTTTGTTCCCTTGTCACGGAGTCTTTATGCTATGCTGTCTAGTGCTAGTTTCCTCTGTCTCACGTTTCTTGCCTGTGCCCTTATGTTTTTGATATTTTTGCTTTCTTTGGACTTTGTACCTTTTTGATCTTCTGAGCGTTCAGCATTTTGTCTTTCCTTTTGTTTTTGGACATTTAACCTTTGGATATTTTTATTTTTGGTTTATCTGAGCTTTTGGATTTTCTTTTTGTTTTTGCCATTGGATTGTAAATAGTGTAAATAAACTGTTTTTTGATACTCTACTTTCGCCTCACGCCTCTGCACTTGAGTCATCCCCCTGATGGCCTAGTGGGGGTTTGCTGGATTATCACACCAACGACCTGGGTTTGAATCCCAGCAAAACCCTAACAGAAAGACTCCGTCCTGACCGACTCAGCAGAGGCTGCTTCAACTGTCTACCCGGCCAACCTTCAGGGAATTATGGCAGCTTTGACACGCTTCGGAGCGACCATGGACGCTCATGGACGAACGCTTGCAAGCCAACATGAGGCCCTTGCTAGCCACGAGGTACTGCTTCAGCAAATTGGGAAAACCCTGGAACAGCTGACTCCTCTGCCCGAATCTCCTCATCCTGATCTGGCTCCCGCTCCAGTGCCTCCCGCCACGCTGTCTCCTTCACCTCACGAACCCAGCCTTCCTGCACCACAGAGGTATGATGGCAAGCACGGTGAGTGCTGGGAGTTCCTTACCCAGTGCCAACTCACCTTTGAGCTCCAGCCTACCACCTACACTACAGATCGCCGCAAGATTCCCTTTGTGATAACCTTGTTAGCTGGTAAGGCACGAGCATGGGCTACAGCTATCTGGCAGAGACGGGGACCTGAGTGCTCTGATTTCGAACTGTTTACTGAAGAGATGCTTCAGGTCTTCGATCAGGTGGACATCAATACAGACGCAGCCAGAAAGCTCATGTCTATCCGGCAAGGACGTTCGCAGCAGTCAGCGGATGGAACGAGGCTGCCCTGGTTTCAGCCTTTCACCATGGTTTGTCTGACCCCATCAAAGATGGCCTGGCCTCTATCGGATGCCCAAGTGACCTTGAAACTCTGATCTCACATGCTATTCATCTCGACAACAGGATTAGAGAACACTGCCAAGTCCTGAGCCTCCCCGGCCTCACTGCCTCAACATGGAGCCCGTCTACCTCCTCCAGTGAACCCATGCAAGTGGGCCGTACTTGCCTCTCCACATCTGAGAGGGAGCGCAGAAGGAGGGACAAGTGCTGCATCAAGTGTGGCAAGCCTGGCCACTTCCGAGCATCATGTCCCGAGCTCTCGGGAAAAGGACCGCCCCGTCCAGCCGAGGGAGGGTTGTGACGGGGCCTACCCTCTCTCCTGAACTTCCTGGCCAAGGAGTTTACATCCCAGTCTCCATCTCCTGGGGTGAGTCCGTCCACTCTTGTCAAGCCTTGTTAGACTCCGGGGCGGCTGGAAACTTTATGGATGTTCACTTCGCCCAAAGTATCAATGTCCCGACTGCACCTCTTGAAGTCCCACTGTCTGTGTCTGCCCTGGATGTCCAAGCCTTAGGTGATGGAAGAGTCACCCAAGTAACTTCTCCAGTCTTCCTCCAGCCTCAAGGTCACAAGGAAGAAACATCCCTGCACCCGATTCCTTCACCTGAGTTCCCAGTTATTCTAGGTCTTCCTTGGCTTACCCGCCACAACCCTCGTATAGACTGGGTCACTAGCCAGGTTGTGGAGTGGGGTCCTGCTTGCTATGCCTCTTGTCTGCTCTCTAGCTCTCCTGTGTCTCCTGCCGAGCCTCCTGATCTCACCAAGTTATCTCAAGTTCCCACAGAGTACTGGGATCTCAAGGAAGTTTACAGTAAGAGCAGGGCCGCTGTTCTTCCTCCGCACCGTGCCTACAACTGTGCCATCGACTTGCTCCCTGGGACTACCCCTCCTCATGGCAGACTGTTTTCCCTCTCTCAGCCAGAACACAAGGCCATGGAGGAGTACATCAAGGAAGCCTTGGCCTCTGGGTTCATTCGACCCTCCACCTCACCCGCTGGTGCCGGCTTCTTCTTTGTCGGCAAGAAGGATGGGGGGGCTCCGGCCATGTACTGATTACAGGGGTCTGAACAAGATCACTGTACGCAACCGCTATCCCCTTCCGCTGATGTCTACAGCATTCGATTTGCTCCAAGGCACCACTGTCTTCACCAAATTGGACTTACAGAATGCATACCACCTCATCCGTATCCGACAGGGAGACGAGTGGAAGACTGCCTTTAACACCCCGTCTGGGCACTACGAGTACCAGGTGATGCCCTTCGGACTCACCAACGCACCAGCTGTTTTTCAGGCCCTAATCAACGACGTCTTGAGGGACATGATTAACCTGTATGTTTTTGTCTACCTCGATGACATCCTAATCTTTTCCAAGACCGTGCAGGAGCACCGCCACCATGTCCACCAGGTTCTCCAGAGGCTGCTACAGAACAATCTGTTTGCAAAGGCCCAGAAATGCGAATTTCATGTTCCTGAGGTCTCCTTTCTGGGTTTTACTGTACGGACAGGCCAACTCCAGATGGATCCAGCCAAGACCCTGGCCATCCGGGACTGGCCCACCCCCAAGTCCGTCAAAGAGGTTCAGCGGTTCTTAGGATTTGCTAACTTCTACCGCAAGTTTATCAGGAACTTTAGTTCTGTAGCAGCGCCCATATTGGACCTCACCAAAGGGACAGGTGGATCGTATGTCTGGTCTCCTCAGGTGGAAAAGGCATTCAAAGACCTCAAGCACCGCTTCTGCACGGCACCCATTCTGGTCCTCCTGGACCCTTCGCAACCCTTCATCATCGAGGTGGACGCCTAGGACAGCGGCGTCGGCGCGGTCCTCTCTCAACGCTCGGAAGGAAGGTTGCACCCCTGCGCATACTTCTCCCACTGCCCGAGTTCTGTGGAGTCCCGGTATGACGTGGGGGATCAAGAACTGCTAGCAGTTAAACTGGCCCTTGAGGAGTGGAGGCACTGGCTGGAGGGAGCGCAACATCCATTTTTGGTCTGGATGGACCACAAGAACCTGGAGTACCTCCAGCAAGCAAAGAGACTCAATCCACGACAGGCTAGGTGGGCCTTGTTTTTCAGTCGGTTCGACTTTACCCTATCATACCGCCCCAGCTCCAAAAACACCAAACCTGACACGCTTTCCAGGCTGTTCGCTCCCACCAACAGGGAGAGCGAAGTTGGGCCTATTATCCCTGTGTCCCGGATTGTGGCCCCTGTCCGCTGGGGTATTGAGGAGGCCGTCCGACGAGCCCAACGCCAGGACCCCGGTTCTGGGACGGGGCCACCGGGCCTCTTGTACGTCCCACATCAAGCCCGGGCCAAGGTTCTCCAGTGGGGTCACTCGTCCCCTCTCACCGCCCACCCGGGAGCTCGAAGGACCCTGGACTTTTTGAGAAGACGCTTCTGGTGGCCAAGCATGGAGAAGGAAGTGAGGTCATTTGTCCTTTCCTGCGAGGTGTGCACCAGAAGCAAGAACCCATGACAGCATCCCCAGGGCCTCCTGCATCCTCTGACCATTCCCCGGCATCCCTGGTCCCACGTGGCAGTCGACTTCATCACGGGTCTCCCTGAGTCATAAGGTAACACTGTCATTTTGGTCATAGTTGACAGATTCTCCAAGGCCTGCCGCTTTTTACCACTGTGCAAGCTCCCTTCTGCTCTTGAAACAGCTAAACTATTGTTTAATTATGTCTTCCGAGTCTTTGGTCTCCCACAGGATATCGTCTCTGACCGGGGGCCCCAGTTCTCCTCCCGAGTGTGGCACGGGTTTTGCAAGCTCATTGGAGCCACTGCCAGCCTCTCCTCTGGGTTCCACCTACAGTCCAATGGCCAGACGGAGAGGCTCAACCAGGACCTGGAAATCACCCTGCGAGGCCTGGCTATGGATAACCTGACATCGTGGAGCACCTGGCTGCCATGGGCAGAGTACGCCCACAATACCCTGCAGTCATCGGCCACCAAGCTGTCGCCATTCCAGTGCCAATTCGGGTTCCAGCCACCTCTGTTCCTGGACCAGGAGGAGGACGCGGGGGTGCCCTCGGTCAACCAATATGTGAGACGGTGTCGCAAGACCTGGAGCAAGGTCAGGAAGACCCTCATCCAGACCTCCAGAACCAACCAGACTCAGGCCAACCGCCATAGAAGACCTGCCCAAGCTTTCCGCCCTGGGCAGCGGGTTTGGCTGTCCACCAAGGACCTTCCACTGCGGGTGGAGAACCGCAAGCTTGCTTCTCGCTACATTGGCCCCTTCAAGGTGGTGTGCAGGGTGAACCCTGTCGCCTACCGGCACCAGTTGCCCCGGACTCTGAGGATCAACCCCACATTCCATGTTTCCCTGTTGCGGCCTGTACTGACATCTACGTATGCCCCTGCCCCTAGGAATCCCCCACCCCCCCGCATCTTCCAGGGTCAGACTGTGTTCACCGTGCATCGCCTGCTTGACTCCCGCCAGGTCCGCGGCGGGCTTCAATATCTGGTAGACCGGGAGGGCTACGGCCCTGAGGAACGCTGTTGGGTCCCCACCCGGGACATTTTAGATAAAGGACTTTGCCGGGACTTCCATTCAGCCCATCCGGATCGCCCTGGGAACATCAGGAGACGCTCCTAGAGGGGACGGTCCTGTTAGGAATGGGGCTGTTTTGGCCTCTAGAGGCCGCTGTTATGTTTATCTTGTCATGTTTGTTTTGGCCTCTAGAGGCCGCCACTGTGTTTTGTGTTTGTCTTGATTGCCTGTTTCCTGCCCCGCCCTGTTCCTTAATTAGTTTATGTATAAATACCCCTCTGTTTGTTCCCTTGTCACGGAGTCTTTATGCTATGCTGTCTAGTGCTAGTTTCCTCTGTCTCACGTTTCTTGCCTGTGCCCTTATGTTTTTGATATTTTTGCTTTCTTTGGACTTTGTACCTTTTTGATCTTCTGAGCGTTCAGCATTTTGTCTTTCCTTTTGTTTTTGGACATTTAACCTTTGGATATTTTTATTTTTGGTTTATCTTCTGAGCTTTTGGATTTTCTTTTTGTTTTTGCCATTGGATTGTAAATAGTGTAAATAAACTGTTTTTTGATACTCTACTTTCGCCTCACGCCTCTGCACTTGAGTCATCCCCCTGGTGGCCTAGTGGGGGTTTGCTGGATTATCACACCAACGACCTGGGTTCGAATCCCAGCAAAACAATGACAAGTTGAGTTTTTACCAAAAAGTTCTATTTTGGTTTCATCTGACCATATGACATTCTCCCAATCCTCTTCTGGAGCATCCAAATGCTCTCTAGCAAACTTCAGATGGGCCTGGACATGTACTGGCTTAAGCAGGGGGATACGTCTGGCACTGCAGGATTTGAGTTCCTGGCGGCGTAGTGTGTTACTGATGGTAGTCTTTGTTACTTTGGTCCCAGCTCCCTGCAGGTCATTCACTAGGTCCCCCCGTGTGGTTCTGGGATTTTTGCTCACCGATCTTGTGATCATTTTGACCCCACGGGGTGAGATCTTGCGTGGAGCCCCAGATCAAGGGTGATTATCAGTGGTTTTGTATGTCTTCCATTGTCTAATAATTGCTCCCAGTTGATTTCTTCACACCAAGCTGCTTACCTATTGCAGATTCAGTCTTCCCAGCCTGGTGCAGGTCTACAATTTTGTTTCTGGTGTCCTTTGACAGCTCTTTGGTCTTGGCCATAGTGGAGTTTGGAGTGTGACTGTTTGAGGTTGTGGACAGTTGTCTTTTATACTGATAACGAGTTCAAACAGGTGCCATTAATACAGGTAATGAGTGGAGGACAGAGGAGCCTCTTAGAGAAGAAGTTACAGGTCTGTGCGAGCCAGAAATCTTGCTTGTTTGTAGGTGACTAAAAATCCTACAATGTGATTTCCTGGATTATTTCCCCCCATTCTGTCTCTCATAGCTGAAGTGTACCTATGATGAAAATTACAGGCCTCTCTCATCTTTTTAAGTGGGAGAACTTGCACAATTGGTGGCTGACTAAATACTTTTTTGCCCCACTGTCCATCACATCACAGTTAAACTCGACATTCCACACCATCCCTGAAAATTTCGTGCAATGAGAAAGAAAAGAAAGATGAATGGAAAGCTGAATGGAACTTTGTAATGTTTTTCTGTTGCACTTGTTTTTACAGTAAAATTCGAGTCACACTGCCTGTTAAAGCCTCGATATCTCAGAAACTAATGCAGATACAAGCCTGGAATTTTACACACTATTTATTGGGAATAGTGACTTTGTTTAAAAACTAGGAAGCAAATCTGAGATGATCAGTTGGCAACATTTTTTATTCTGGTGATAATTCATTTTCATTAATTTCTTCAGTAAAGTAATAAATTTCAGACACATTGCAGTCGGATCAAGTCCCATTTTGTGCTGCAGCTTCTCACATATGTCCATCTGACCCAAAGACTCTGTGACAAATCATCAGTGTGCAGTGAACAGAAACAATCTTCCTCCTCAGGACACTGATGATGAACCTAAAACCTCTGCTTCAGTCTCACTATTAGAGAATGTGTCTTGCTGAGGAACAGGTCATGTGACTCTCAGAGAGATGATCTTACCTCAGTTTCTCCAGTTTACAGTGAGGATTCTCCAGTCCAGCACAGAGACGCTTCACTCCTGAGTCTCCCAGACTATTAAAGGGCAGATCCAGGTATCTCAGGTTTGAAGGGTTTGATCTCAGAGCTGAACTCAGAGCAGCACAGCCTTCATCTGAGACACCACAACCATCCAACCTGCAGAGACACAATGACACACACTTCATCAAGAGATTTTCATCCTGGTGTAAGTGTGTTTGTGAAGATGATGTCTCTCATGTTGGACTGTCTCTATTCTCTTCACCAATCACAAGCTATTATTAATAATGACTCAAACATTACCACTGTTACTGACATTAAGTTTACTCAAGGTGCAAATGATTCAGCAAAAAGTAAATAATTTAAAGGTTTAAGGTGTCCAAACTGATCCATAAAGGGCCCTGTGGCTGCAGGTTTTCATTCCAGCCATGCAACAGCACACCTGATTTGGCTCATTCAATCAACTGAACTGTCTTCACACAGTCAAATACTTGCAGCCACACCCACCCTTGATTAAAGGGTGGGTGTGTCAGTTGATTGAATAAGCCAAATCAGGTGTGCTGCTGCATGGCTGGAATGAAAACCTGCAGCCACACGGCCCTTCATGGATCAGTTTGGACACCCCTGGTTTAAGTGAAGAGTCAGGTTTTGTAGAATTTCTCTCTGCTTGACTGGATTTTTAATGATCACATATTTAATTGTAAAGACACTTAAATATTTCTTTAAAGTAAAAGTGACTCTGAGGAGAAATGATCACTTCATGACTAATATATTTGTTCTGCATGTTTTAATATGACAGAAAAGTTTAATTGATAAACAACACTGTATACAACTATTAACTGCTGCTTTAGTGAGTTATTGTGACTCTCAGAGAGATGATCTTACCCCAGTGTCTCCACTTTACAGTGAGGATTCAGTGAGAAAATGTGTAATTTTGGGAGCTGTTTACGATGGAATCAAGAAGATTTGCTACCAAAAGAACATTTGGGATATGAGAATAACAGTTCAAGCTTTGCTGTTGTTAAGACGCATTGTACGCGATCCCAAGAAAGCATTTTTCAAAGCAAGATGGCCAAGTTTTTCTGTGATTTTTATCTGTATAAATGTGTTCGGGGTTGAGAATTCAGTGTAATTTTGGAATCGTTATTACAGGGATGTGATTTGGGGCTGGTGAAATTATCTGAAAATTTTAGCCGGGGGTCTGGGGGCCACAGGCCCCCAGCTGGTCCAGGGCAGCGGCCTGGTGGGGGGACAAGGGGGGAAGCCCCCCGAAGCTCCTGGGTTCTGGGGTTTTCTGACTTAAAAATTGTACTAAAATGGCAAGCAAACACACAAGAAAAAACTTGTCATGATTAACAAATTCAAGCCAATTTAATGGTCAACATGCAACTCTGACAAACACACTCTCTCACGCACACACACACACACACACACACTCACTCTCACACACTCACTCACGCTCACACACACATTCACTCACTCTCGCTCACACACACATTCACTCACTCTCGCTCACACACACATTCACTCACTCTCGCTCACACACACATTCACTCACTCTCGCTCACACACACACATTCACTCACTCTCGCTCACACACACATTCACTCACTCTCGCTCACACACACATTCACTCACTCTCGCTCACACACACATTCACTCACTCTCGCTCACACACACACTCTCACTCTCGCTCACACACACACTCTCACTCACACACTCACTCTCGCTCACACACACACACACACACACACACACACACACTCTCTCTCTCTCTCTCACATACACTCTCTCTCTCACTCTCACTCTCACACACACACCCCAAAGAACCAGCGCGAGCAGGGCCCGCTAGCCCTGCGCCTTGTGACGTAATTCGCCCCGAGGCGAGCCGCGGTTTTTCTCCAACCATTCCCAGTGGAACTTTTTTTCACTATTCTGTCGATTTCTTTAACTCGATTTGCATCTTTACGCTCGATCACGGAGGCTGCCATCTTTCAACTCTTTGTTTGAAGCGAGCTTATGTACAGCTATCTAACAAGCACGTTCATTGGTTGTTACAGAGCGATGAGCCAATCACGTACCTCGTTTCATCTCATTGACGTAATTACGTCATTTACGCAATTACGTCATTGAGATGAAACGAGGTACGTGACTGGCTCATCGCTCTGTAACAACCAATGAACGCGCCTGTTAGATAGCTGTACGTAAGCTGGCTTCAAACAAAGAGTTGAAAGATGGCAGCCTCCGTGATCGAGCGTAAAGATGCAAATCCGAGGCTGCCATCTTTCAAACAAAGTCAGAACGAATGTGGATGAGGGAAAAATCGGAAAAAAAAATTTTCTTCAAGTTTTGAGGTGAAAAAAGCAGAATTCCACGAATTCGCGGAAAAATCACATCCCTGTTATTAGAAGGAGAAAGCTGAACATGCGCAAACAGTAAGTAAATCGTATGAGAACTCGTGTATTGTGTTTGGAAGAGAACTTTAGCTTGTATGAAGTTAAAACTTGATTTATTTTCATCTCATCTCATTATCTCTAGCCGCTTTATCCTTCTACAGGGTCGCAGGCAAGCTGGAGCCTATCCCAGCTGACTACGGGCGAAAGGCGGGGTACACCCTGGACAAGTCGCCAGGTCATCACAGGGCCGACACATAGACACAGACAACCATTCACACTCACATTCACACCTACGGTCAATTTAGAGTCACCAGTTAACCTAACCTGCATGTCTTTGGACTGTGGGGGAAACCGGAGCACCCGGAGGAAACCCACGCGGACACAGGGAGAACATGCAAACTCCACACAGAAAGGCCCTCGCCGGCCCCGGGGCTCGATGATTTATTTTATATATGAGTATAATTAAAAACAGCATTAGATAATGTGTGTTTTGTTGTTTTGCTTGAAATCTTTCATTCTCGGGTTAGATATTCTCCAGTGTGGTTCTATATTAATAGCATAACAGTCAAAGTGTAAAATTCATTCAAAAATTTAAGAAAAATGTATGCATCTTTTAAAAATATTGAGCAAAACTTTTGTTGGTGAGCAGCTTTCATGTTACGCGTTACATTGGAATTTAGCTCACATTTCCAAATACTATAATCACCTGTTTTTTTTTTTTTAAACACATTGGTTGTATTCCTATGACTTCTGGTGTGGGAGTAGTTTTCCCTTCGAGTAACCGGTGTGAGCCGTACCGATTTTATTGCCCTCTTCGTTGTTACATATTTTAACAATATATACACGGGACACAGCTTGTACCCCTGGATCCTGCAACTGATAATGGGTTTAATCCTGCTGGTCCACTGAGCTGCTTCTGTAACATAGATCTGGCAACCCTGTTCAGAGCAGTGAGACGAAGATGCCCTGAGAGACTATTTACCACTTTACCCATTTATTACTCTATTAGACAGTGGCGGAACAACTGCACACAAGGCCCTGGGGCAAAATACCAATCAAGGCCCCCCATGGTGAAACTGCAAACAAACAAATTAGAAGGCTTGTGGCATATAGGCCTACTCAGGCTATATCTAACAAAAAGCAGTTTTTAAGAACGTGGTGTAACCCTGAAGGGATTTAATATTCTGCATTTGAAAGTGGATTTAAATAAATAAATTCATAGCGTAATAAATAATTTAAAATGTATTTAAGGTAATAGTAGAAAGTACATGAAGGTTAAGGTTAAAATTCATTTGGCCAGCAAGAAGGTCATTTGGTTCTATTACTTTAAGAGAAGAGGTTTTTTGGGTAACATGTATGGCTTTTTGAATATTACATGTTAAGCGTTAAAAATTTACTATGTATGAATATTTGTGACAATGTTTTGATTTTGCCTGAAAGTATGTGAAAATAAGTCTGTATTACTGTTTTCAATTTATTTCTTTTCTGTATTTTCCGTGATGGGCCAATCACGGAAGAGGTCAAGGGGGGAGGAAGTAAGTAGCAGTTTGTACGGAGGAGAGAGATGCAATTTGGAAAGAAGTCGCGCATTCAGTGAGCCCCGAGTTAAGTAGTTACGCTAATTCACACAAGGTGAAAGTGACTCTTTATCATCATCAAAGTTAAGTTTTCGGTATGAAGACTTTGTTAGAACTTCAATAGTGATAGTTATCCGCCTGTTAAGTGGACAATTTAACGTAAGGCAGAGTTGAAGACTGACGCGGTTTAGCCCAAGGCGTCTATCCAGTGGCTTTGGAACGGACTTTGCGAGCACGCTAGCGACCTGCAAGCTACAACGTGAGGCCCATTCGAGCGCGGGGGCAGCGACGAAAGCACCTGGACACCAACGGAGCCTGACCGTGTTGTTGAGGGGAGAATTGAACGTGCAACGACCGAATTCCACTGCATCTGCCTACAACCTCTCCAACGCGCGAGTGACTGCCAAGATATTGAGGTATTTTAATTCCTTTTATGTTTGCCACAGTGGTGAAGGAGCCGTTGTGTTTAAGGCTACCCCGCACCCAAGCTGCAAATCAGGCCTGCAACGGGAGAACTGGGGTCGGGGAAAGGTATTATTTTGAAACTATTGCCGGCTTTAGTATATAATCTTTTTTTGGGGGGCCCTTTAGGTTTCATTGTGAACCATTCTTGGTGATATAACTAAGTGCTTGAGAACCATTTTTACATTCCTTTTTCAGTAAATAGTTCATGTGTTCTTATAACTTTTTTTGTGGTCATTGAGTGTTGCACATGTGTAATTTAACCCTGAGGAAAATTTAGGTAAAAGTGTTATTGTACATACAAGTAGCAATCAAAACACAAGATAGTTGCTGTAAAAGTAATCCATTTATTTAGTTTATGTATATCAGAGAGGAACATTTTACCTTGTCAGTGAGATTTAAGAAATTGCAATATTCAGAGGTGAAACCTCACACATGATAACCGTATTATAAGAACTCAGGTTAGCCCCTCTCACATATTGTCATTTTCACACGGGAGGCGCTACAGTAGCCTTTGGACCTAGCCATGGCGAAATTGCAAACAAACAGAAGGCCTGCAGCATATAATCAGGCTACATTAGAACAGAACTTGCTCAAAGTTTTATTTTTTATTATTATTATTTTATTTATTATTTTTTATAGGCCAACATAGCCTGTATTTTCCATTCATTTTTATTTATGTTCCAGATAGACACTAAACAACAACAACAACAAAAAATCCAGCAATCATGAATGATACACCCTCATTGTGTAAGCACGTCTTCAACTACAAAGCCAACACGGAAACCTGCGTTCGTCATTAAAAAGGCATTCAACACGCCTTGCGCTCCGCAAAGTCGTCGACTATTTGAGGGATGTTAAGTGCTCTTGCTCGCTCATTCTCAATTGATAAAATGGCCAATCCACAGAGTCTCTCTTGACCCATTGTGCTCCTGAGATAATTTATCAATTTTAATTTGGAGAAAGAGCGCTCTGCTGTCGCAACTGAGACGGGGAGAGTGAGAAAAAGCAAGAAGGGGTGCACACCTCACTAAATGTAGAAGTTACTGCTGGATGATCTACTACCAGCAACCTGGCCAGGCTAAGCACAGATGTGCGTCTCGCTATCTGCTCCTTGAAACAAGCCCTAAATGACACTAGTTGACCAGGAAAGCTGGAGTCAATATCCCGACTATAGTGATCAAACAGTCGACGGGCCACTTCATATAGCTCCTCGTCCTTGGCATGCTGGAGCGCATTTGGATGAATAGCCTCAAACAAATGAGCAGTCCGATTTAAACTGACAAACCTTTGTGACAGCTGCTGAGTGATTACATCAAGGCATGCAGAGAACACATTCACCTGAAAATAATGTTCTGCATCGGAAAGCCGACCGTCTTCGCTAAGGTGATCAGAGTGGCACTTCACTTTTTTCAACCTGGTGGCTACAAATTGCGTTTGACTGCTCCATTTCACAGCCAATGCCAGAGTGGAAGCCTTTGCCTCATCAAACTGCTCCCTCTACTCCTGTAGAGTTCGTACAGCATTCTGCAATAATGCAGACGCTTTGAGGAGATCAATGGTCTTCTCCTGCAGTAACTTTGAGATGGCATTAGTGCAATCCAAAGTCATTATCTGAAGGCTGATTAAAAATATGAACTGAAATTTAGTAATGGCCTTTTTAAGTGCATCTGCCTCATCTTGTTCATTCGTTTTCTCGCTTGTGAGAGCTTGTCGAGAGCTTTAATGACGTCTCCATATCTGTACTTTAACGCAACAAGCGCATCGTAGCGGGAGGACCAGCGGGTTGGGCAGAGGCATTTCAAGGTTATGTCCCTGCTCTCTGGGCTCAATAAGTCGCCAAGTAATGCCCATCTCTTAACACTGTTGGCAACCACATCATAAAACTGTCTAATCTCTGGGATAGTTTTGACAGAATCATTCAGTACCAAATTCAGACAATGAGCCGCACAGTGCACGTACAAAGCAAGGGGCTCCTGCTCCGCTATTCTCGCTTGAACACCAGAATAAATTCTGCTCATGTTCGCTGCACTGTCATAACCCTGTCCACGGCATCTGGAGAGATCTAAGCCATTCCCTTCAATGCAGCTAATAATTCGGTCCTCCAGTTCAGAAGCGGATGCGTTCACAGTTATCTTGAATCCAAGAAAAGCCTCAACTATCCTGATTTCACAGGGTTTTTATTATTTTATTTTTTTAACCATGATAAGAATGTGTAGCAAAAATGAGAGATATATAGGTCAACTAGTCTGTAATCATGTGAAAACTTGTAGGTTTCAAGGAATTTCCAATGAAATCGCGTTATGCATATTTATTGGGAGGGCCTGAATGTCAAAGGGTGGGGCCTTGTACGGCTAGGGGGAGGGCCCAAGGCCCAGGGGCAATTGCCCCACCCACCCCTTTTAGCTCCACCCCTGCTATTAGATTATTATTACTACAACTGTTTATTACTGTAATAACTCACTGAATTACTGAAAATCAACAGAAGGATTATTGTGGGGTTTTTTTTGTACTGTTTTCATGGTTTTTACTGAAAAGTCAATTTTTAAAATCAATTTATTTTGTTACCCCATCAGTTCTCTGGCATTCACGTCTCATTTTAGTTTCAAATTCTATATTCCTGAGATCATTTCCACCATGTCACTGCAGCTCACACAGAGGGCAGTTAGTTTGAGTCTCAGGTGCAGTTTGTGGGATTAGTTACAGTGTTGTAGTAAATTTCACAGTGAGTTCAGACACATTGCAGTCGGATCAAGTCCCGTTTTGTGCTGCAGCTTCTCACATACGTCCATCTGACCCAAAGACTCTGTGACAAAAAATTCAGTGTGCGTGTGCAGTGAACAGAAACAATCTTCCTCCTCAGGACACTGATGATGAACCTAAAACCTCTGCTTCAGTCTCACTATTAGAGAATGGGTCTTACTGAGGAGCAGGTCATGTGACTCTCAGAGAGATGATCTTACCCCAGTGTCTCCAGTTTACAGTGAGGATTCTCCAGTCCAGCACAGAGACGCTTCACTCCTGAGTCTCCCAGATTATTATGAGACAGAATCAGGTCTCTCAGGTTTGAGGGGTTTGATCTCAGAGCTGAACTCAGAGCAGCACAGCCTTCATCTGAGACACCACAACCACACAACCTGCAGAGACACAATGACACACACTTCATCAACAGATTTTCATCTTGGTTTAATTCTTACTTTAAAGATGTTGAGTGTAAAATTAATTTTATTATTCAGAATGTCCAGAATGTCCAGACTGCATCGCTATTGCAACATTATCACTAGCTCTAAAAGCACAGACAACTTCATTACAAGCTTTCTCTTGGAATAAAATGTTTACAAACGTTTACATATGCTTCTGCAGGTTGGACCGTGAGTTTTTGGAGGCCATAATGTGGTTTGTTTTAGGCAAATAAAGCAAACATTTAAAATGAAACAAATCTTTATTCCTTTCCACAGAAGAACCGCCTCCTTCCATTCTGCCATCAACTGATCGTGTTCAAATAACGCTGCGGAGTAATTGAACTTGATTTTATAGTCTATGGACGTGACATGTCCCTAGTGATTACTGATCGGCTGTCTCAGTGTCACCTGCAAAAAAAACAAATCATGTTTTAGAAAAGAAAAGAAAAAACATCCACTTTCTAAACTGCTTCATAGTAATGAGTAACGAGGACCTTGACAGAAATGTAGTGGAGTGAATAGTACAATATTTGTCTTTCAAATGTCGTGAAGTTAAAGTCATAAGTAAAAAAAAAACAAACTCAAGTACAGATTCTCAAAAAGTGTACTTAAGTACTCAAGTAAATTTACTTGGTTACTGTCCACCTCTGCCTGTCAGTAATGCAATAGAGAGCGCCACTTCCAGTCAGACTACAAACATGGCTGATCTGAACTACAACACCCAAGAACCACAGCGCCCTCTATCGCCTGTCTATTGAGGTATTTCACCTGACGTCACAGGGTCACGTGACGCCCCGGTGTCCACCATTTTGGACGGCAAGCTAGCTAATGTCAACAACAGTAGCTAGTATGTTACTGTAGCAATATTTACGTTCAGTCATTTGGATGACTGTTAAAACCTTTCAGTCTCAAGTTTTTCCTTTACTTGATTTACTAGTTTACTGAGCTAGCGTGCGATGGCTCCCGCCTTGGCCGGCGAGCGCGCGATGGCTCCCGGCTTGGCCGGCGAGCGCGCGATGGCTCCCGGCTTGGCCGGAGAGCGCGCGATGGCTCCCGGCTTGGCCGGCGAGCGCGCGATGGCTCCCGGCCTGGCCGGAGAGCGCGCGATGGCTCCCGGCCTGGCCGGCGAGCGCGCGATGGCTCCCAGCCTGGCCGGCGAGCGCGCGATGGCTCCCGGCTTGGCCGGCGAGCGCGCGATGGCTCCCGGCTTGGCCGGCGAGTGCACTAGCTCAGTAAACTAGTAAATCCAGTGAAGGAAAAACTTGAGACTGAAAGGTTTTAACAGTCATCCAAATGACTGAACGTAAATATTGCTACAGTAACATACCAGCTACGATGTTGTTGACATTAGCTAGTGCTAACAGCTAGTTGCTAATACACTGCTACAACTACACCGACCCTAATAATACAGTTCTTGGTCATTGCCTGGTAACAGCAAATTTATAACGGGCCATGTCTCAACAGACTAAGAAGTTATTTCAATGACATTTAATAACATTTTGTTTATCCTGAGGACCAAAAGTAAATGAAAATGTGAACAAACCTTAGCTGTAATCAGATGGCGACCACCGGCTCCAGGGACGACCCGCTGATGTAGGCATGTTACCCAGCCTGACACAAAATATTTGTAGGCATCCAAACTCGTATACGCTTTCAGATCAATACCTGTGTATGGCGATGGGTTTTTAACGACATAGGTATACAGATCATGTGGGCCGAAGTCAGGTAAAGACGAGGGCTTCGTGTACTTCCGTATGTCAGTGAACAATCCTGGTGGAAGCAGGTAAACGTCGTTCTCTAAGCCTGCTAACCTCAATTTTTGCAAATACCTCTCCCTCTGCTCGCCCTGTAAATGCCCTACGTCGCTGGATAGTGAAGGTGTTTTCTGCATCTCGCTCCTTTTTCTTTTATGTTTTTCGTTTGTCGCCTTCCTCGCATTCAAACTGATTCGAGCCGTGCCGTCCAAAATGGCAGCGTCACATGACTTGGTCACGTGAGTGAAATACCTCAATTAATTACACCTGTCACTCATTTCCTGGTTAATCAGCCCACGCTATATAAACACCTCTCCCACACTCACTCCATGTGAAGTATCGTTCAGTGTCTTACCCGTCATAACAAGCCTTGTTATTCTGTCTGCTTGTTCTCGTTACTCTAGACTTTATTATTCTGTCTGCTGATCGATCAATCGACCCCTGCCTGTCCCTCGACTTTGATTTCGTCTAGCATTTTGGATTTGTTTGCCAGTCTGCGTTCCCCGCTCTCCCCTACACATACATCCGTAAGTGCCTGCATCCTGATATCACCCAATCTGGATGCAAGTTCCCTCAAAATAAAGCTGAAGGTCTGCACTTTGAGATCTTCATTATTTAATTTCATCAGCATACTGTGGGGGAGCAAAAAAAAAAAAAAATCATCCACGTCCTGGTTGGATGTAGGGGGTCCTGAGTTCAATGTTAAAAAATAAATAAATAGTTTATATATAAAATCACAGTTAAACTTGACATTCCACACCATCCCTGAAAATTTCATGCAACTAGAAAGAAAAGATGAATGAAACTTTGTAATGTTTTTCTGTCGCACTTGTTTTTACAGTAAAATTCGAGTCACGCTGCCTGTTAAAGCCTCGATATCTCAGAAACTAATGCAGATACAAGCCTGGAATTTTACACACTATTTATTGGGAATAGTGACTTTATTTAAATAGTAGGAAGCAAATCTGAGATGGTCAGTTGGCAACATTTTTTATTCTGGTGATAATTCATTTTCATTAATTTCTAAAGTAAAGTAATAAATTTCAGACACATTGCAGTCGGATCAAGTCCTGTTTTGTGCTGCAGCTTCTCACATACGTCCATCTGACCCAAAGACTCTGTGACAAATCATCAGTGTGCAGTGAACAGAAACAATCTTCCTCCTCAGGACACTGATGATGAACCTAAACCTCTGCTTCAGTCTCACTATTAGAGAATGGGTCTTACTGAGGAGCAGGTCATGTGACTCTCAGAGAGATGATCTTACCTCAGTGTCTCCAGTTTACAGTGAGGATTCTCCAGTACAGCACAGAGACGCTTCACTCCTGAGTCTTCTAGTTTATTCTCAAACAGATCCAGTGTCTTCACAGTCAGATGCAGTTCTCTCAGACTGGAGGTTTCTGAGTTGAGCACTGAGACCAGAGCGTCAGCGCTTCTCCATTTAATTGTATCACAATTGATCCTGAAGGAAATAAAATAATACATAATAAACTCACACAAATGATCAAGCAGGTCCTCAAATCTTTCACTGCACCATTTCATTTTCATAAATGACAAAAGTACAAACTCCGAGTCGACAATACACTGAAATGCTGTAACAGTAATTCACAGTTCGAGCTGTTCGGATTTGAGTTTTCTGCTGCATACGTCATCACTGACACATGGGATAAACACGCAACATCAAATCTGATCACCAAATCGGGAAATAAGAGTCTGATCTAAAATATTTATAAGAGGAGAAAGGAAAAGAGTTTCAAAAGTCAGGTTTAGATGAAGCAGGCAGAGTTGTTCAAGCTCACAATTTTATTGTAAACTGACTCAGAAAAACAATTTTGACATCTAACAAACAAACTCACGTTTGTACAACTCATTTTTCTTAGAAAATAACTAACAAAGATACTTGATTAAGCAAAACAAGTTTTTCTTAGTTTCCTTCAAATTTCTAAAGACTGTCCTACTCTCTAACAAGAAGTTTTAAGTTTTCTTACTTTATGTTCATTGACACGCCTACTACGGGGTTTCCTTCCTTTCTCCACAAGCCCAACGAGCTTCATTCTCAGACCATACTCTCATACACACTAAGTTCTTGAGCAGCTCAGTTCATTGGGCCCAATTCTAATGTGAGTAAAGACCGGTTCTTAAGAAGATCAGTTCATAAGTTCATAAGTTAATTTCAATGTGTGTATTCAAAGTGTAATGTGTGTATTCTTGCACACAATTAGAAATGCACATCTTGCATTCATTCTCAGACCCAATACTCACACATTCATACACAGTATAAGACTAGTTATCAAGAAGCCCTGTTCATAGGGCACGAGTCTGTGAATTCACAATTGTAATGTGAAATTTTCAAAATGGTGAATAAAAGGTTTTTTTTTAACTACACTTTGTGTTGTGTTGAATGATGGGGTGTGGTGAAAATTGTTAGAACTCAAAAAACAAAATTGGTAGAAGTTAGATTTTACATATGAAACTGAAAGTCTTTGTTGATCAAACTTAGTATAATGAGTTTGTATTATTAAAAACAAAAGGTTGGCAGAATTCACAAATCTGTGTTGTGTCAACCTTTGGCTTATTTAGGTAAAGAGAACTCAAAAAAACAAATGCATCACGTTGCCTAGATAATTTCAGTTCTGTCAACCATTTTTTTTACAGTGTATTTATCTGAACAGATCAGACATTTAATTTGTTCTCTAATTAGTGAGCGACTGAAATGATCCCAGCCCAGTGCTGAAGGGGTTTTATGGAGATACTCATGATGAGCTCGCTGACTAACTCTGTGTGTGTGTGTGTGTGTGTGTGTGTGTGTGTGTGTGTGTGTGTGTGTGTGTGTGTGTGTTGACATGTTCTTCCCCTTACACTCTGTGTGTTGTCTCTCCCTGTCTGACTTTCCCTGTGTGTGGGGGGTAAAGACCTCTCCCAGAAAAGGACACTGAAATTTCAGACAGAGGTTTTTGTTTCAGAGACAAATAAATCCATCAAAGAGCTTCAGCATGAAAAAGAATAAAAGCTGTGAAGTCAACACAACAGAAAAAATTACAATTCAGAAAAGATGTCAGGACATTACAACAACAGTATAATTAGCATGTAATTAATTTATGTTATGATGTAATAAAAATAAATAAGAACGGTGTTTCTAATGAGTTCTCTGTGAAAAGCTGTTTTGAATAAAACCTTTTATCAGGTCATCATAAAGTTTTTTGGAATTATAATTTTGTTTTACTGCAAACTCCACATGGTTCTACAGGCCCAGTGTCTGCATCATTACATTTCAGCGAGAACCAGGGGCGTATCACCCGTGGGGGTTGCGTACGTTTCATCCCCCCCACTTTTGTTGAAACACAATTTCATCCCCTGCACTTTTGTCAGATTAAAATGACATCATTATGAAAATTATACAGCTACTATAAAATGTATAACAAGGAAGTAAACTATTGCCTTAACGTTAGACAAAAAACAGCCACGCAACGGACTCAAAACAGTTTTTCTCACCCGAACTTGGCTGACTCGCTCAGTCACCAAAACTGTTTTGTTTGTGTCACCTCTAGAGGACACAAACTTTATTATTTAGTATTATTTAATATTTAGTATTCCAATCGAGTATGTGGAGAAGTAGAACATGTTTTTAGGCTTTTGTGTGATCACGTTGGGGATAATTAAGCTATTTTGTAGAACCATATTGAGTCCTCCTCAATCTCCTGTGAGTGGCTAACTTTTTGTTTTTGAAGTAGGGGTACACCATTTTAATGATGAATGTCTAATAGCAAAGGAAGTATCAACAACCTCCAAAACCTTGATTGATTATATGAACCTACATTGATTATATTACTGCTCTTGATTATGTCATCCAAAAATGTTAAGTTCCATTATACTTAGTAGCAGCAGACACTTTTATCCAAAGCAACTTGGATAGGTTTGCTTGACATGTGCACTTAAATGTCTGTATAATATTAAAAAAGTGAGTAATGTATGAATGATCTGTTCTAAGAAGGCTGAAAACGTGGCTGCGAAGTAGCATGACACAAACACGTCTTAATAGTGTAGCTGTGTGTCATGTTCAGAAGAACAAACTTGACCTGTTGGACAGACAAATGATTGCGCAACAATTTGTTTCTTATAAGAAGCAAAGACACATTTGGTTGTTTCAAACACAAATAGTGTGTCAAGCAAGGTTGTCAGGATTTGTTGACAGTGATGTTAAATAGTAGTAGTTACTAGTTGTAAAGTCAGTTGAGGCAAGTTTTTTATTACGAGTGTGTGTGTTTGTACCAAGTCTACTTTTCATGCATTATAACTGCTTATCACTTTTTAGAAGAGTTTTTCAATTGAGATTTAAAGGCATTTCAAATCGAATGAATGTTCAATAATTGTTGTACAGTAATGTTATTTGGCCATTAAGTGTTTGTTGTATGTGTAGTCTATTGCATCATTTTCAAATTTTATGCATTAAACCTGATGTAATGCATGATGCAAACAAGTTTTGTACACGAGTTTGAATAATTAAAGGTGGGGTATTAGATTTTTTTCAGGAGTATTTTTTACCATATTGCTTGAAAAGCTCCTCACACCCATGTTGCAAGCAGTACAATAGAAGGTTTGACCCAAAAACGAAATATTTTAATCCAGTCTACAATGTAAAATAAAGGAAAAACGCCATCCAATCATATCAAGGTACCACCTCAAAATGATTGGATACTGACACGTCAATCAGACTGAAGCCCGCAAGCAGTCCGCCCTTGTGTGTGTGTGAGAGAGAGAGAGAGAGAGAGAGAGAGAACGAGCAGCCAGGATTTTCTCAGAGCGCTCCCTCCAAACAACGGGGATTTACGTGACTTTTCTGCCAAATTTTATAATGGCAGTCTATGTGGCTGCGTGGCTGTGCTCTCCTCACTTTCAGGCTTCTCATTCAAAAACTGCAAGTCCTATCATGTAGGTAGACACATTGTGTGAATCAGGACAAGTGTGGCTACTACTTTTGAGAAAATTATGTGTGTGGAGTGAAAATTGGGGCTGAAAACACAGTTTAAATGAGAAAGTTTGAGCTATTTTTCCAAGCTCTCTACACTCTAACTTAACGAGACGCGGGGGGTGGGAGCATGGCGAGGGTGGGCTTGTTTCTTTTCAAAATATGGCTTGTGGGAACCGTTATTCCAAAATCTCATACCCCACCTTTAAAGACATTAAAAGCAGGAACTGCCCCGTCTTATTTGAATGCTATACTTAAGAGGTCCTTCTAGGATGCTGCGCTTCTCCAACATGAACTGATTAGCCATGCCTCCTGCTCACACAAAGCGATCCCAGTCCAAACTGTTATGCATGATGGTGTATGATCTATACACTGTGTATGACTTCTTGGGCTATGTGAAGTTTTTGGTTTTGTTTATATCAGTGTATACCAGTGTAGGCAGCAATACTGACATCTCTGTTATAGAACAGTATCCTGTTACCTAGAATTATCACTCAATACTTTTTGCCTTCACTTACTGAATAATTACATAGCCCTGGCAGTAACAACACCAAAACCCAACATGATAGATCTCTGCATGAAATGCAGAACTTGGCTGGAGTCAACTGGATTTATAGGCTTTCTGCTGTCCTCCCTTTCATTTGCATCCATGGACCATGGGTATGAAAAAGTTCCATATCGGTCATTGATAGTACATCACAGTGTACACGCCGGGCGTGTATATAGCCATAAACCGATTTCTAATGATATGGCTTCCCCATTGCAGAACACCCCCACTTTTGGAAAGCTTGATACACCCCTGGCAAGAACACACATTTAATGTGGAGACGTGAAGAAGAAAAAAAAATTATTCACACTACACTCAGTGAAGGTTTTGTACAGAAGGGAAAAACAAGAACACCTCATTTATTGGACATTGAAGCCTGCAATCGTGGTGTAAATTGTAAATAAACTATAAGTATAAAAGTTCTGTTTGATTATCTGTTTTATTTTTGGAAAGGTGGCGTTTGTGAGTCGAGTGAGTTGGCCGTCACTTCCATCTTCAGCTCACAGCTTCTTGGGACAAAATGGCAGAATGTGAGACGTAAATGTTTTTCTCCTTAAATGACATCAACTGGTTTCCACTTATTTAATAGCTGAACTTCAGTTTTATTCAATTCTACATGCAACTGTTTTCCCCTCATTTATCTACTGATCTATTTGTATTCACACACACACTGTATCACCTGAAACTCAAACCATCCCAAAGTGCATTTCTGTCAAAGTGCTTTCAGTTTCTCTCTTTCTAACAGTGGAACAGTAGAACAGTTCTATTCAGCTTTACTTACACGGCTTTTCTGGATGCTGCAATCACAGGCATCACCTTCACAAGAACCCAATCTGGTATCTTCTCTGTACTGGTATATTTACTCAGGTCAAACTCCTCCAGCTCCTGTGCTGAAGTCAGTAACACAAACGCCAGAGCAGACCACTGTGAAGGAGACAGTTTCCTTCGTTTTCCAGATTTCAGGTAGCGTTGGATTTCCTCCACTAGAGAATAGTCACCCAGTTCATTCAGACAGTGGAACAGATTGATGCATTTTTCTGCAGGAAGATCATCTTCACTGATCTTCTCCTTAATGTACCGAACTGTTTCCTTTTTGCTCTGGGAGCTACTTCCTGTCTGTGTTACGAAGGCATGTAAGAGTTTCTGACTGGACTTCAGTGAGAGACCCAGAAGAAAGCGGAGGAACAAATCCAGATGTCCAGTCTGACTGTATAAGGTCTGATCTACAGCACACCTGTGTACATCTGAAATTGTCTTAAAGGGCCGACTCTGATCAAGGACATTTCTCTCTTCCTTCATGAAGGTCAGATGCACATACAGAGCTGCGAGATGCTCCTGAACGCTCAGATGAATAAAGCAGTACACTTTATTCTGGTGAAGCCCAACCTCCTCTCTGAAGATCTGCGTACACACACCTGAGTACACTGCTGCTTCTGTCACATCAATGCCACACTCTCTCAGGTCTTCCTCATAGAAGATCAGGTTGCCTTTCTTCAGCTGCTCAAAAGCCAGTTTTCCCAGTTTGAGAAGCATTTCTTCATCACTCTCCTGCTTCTTTGAGTACTTTCCTCTGATGATGTTTGTCTGAATGATGAGGAAGTGTGTGTACATTTGAGTCAGAGTCTTGGGGATCTCTCCACTCTCTGCTTCACCCAACATTCTCTCGAGAACAGCAGCTGAAATCCAGCAGAAGACTGGGATGTGACACATGATGTAGAGGCTTCTTAATGACTTCAGGTGTGTGATGATGTTCTTGGCCAGGATCTGATCACTGACCCTCTTCCTGAAGTACTCCTCCTTCTGAGGGTCATTGAATCCTCGTACCTCTGTGACTCGATGGACGTACTTAGAGGGGATTTGATCAGCTGCTGCTGGTCGGGAGGTGATCCAGATGAGAGCAGAGGGAAGCAGATTCCCTCTGATCAGGTTTATCAGCAGCACATGCACTGATGCTGATTCAGTTACATCACACACACTCACTGTGTTCTGGAAATCCAGAGGGAAACGACACTCGTCCAATCCATCAAAAATGAACAGAGCCTTTTCCAACATGGACATTTCTGTTTCTTTTGTTTCTTTAAAACAGGCATGAAGGAGCTTCATCAGACTCAGTTTTTGGTCCTTCATCAGATTCAGCTCTCTGAAAGGAAGTGGAAATATGAGGGGGATGTCCTGATTTGCTTCCCCTTCAGCCCAGTCCACAATGAACTTCTGCACAGAGACTGTTTTTCCGATACCAGCCACTCCCTTTGTCACTACAGTTCTGATGGGTTTGTCTTCTTCAGATAAGGGCTTAAAGATGTCGTTACACTTGATTGGTGTTTCCTCTGTTGTTTTTCTCCTGGATGCTGCCTCGATCCACCTCACCTCATGTTCTTTATTGACGTCTCCACTGTCTCCCTCTGTGATGTAGAGCTCTGTGTAGATCTCATTCAGTAGCACTCGGTTTTCCTGCTTTATTATCACTCCATTTAAACACTGAAACTTCTTCATCAGATTTAATCTGAACTTTTTCTTGAATTCATTTACAGCAGGAGATTCTGGGGCGTGTCTGTGTGACAGGGTGAAATAAGATGACGTGGTGAGACATGGGGTCCAATTATTACAGTTTAAGATCACAGTTTTTCTGACTGGTTTCCACAGATAGCCGTTCTTTATGATGCTAACACGATGGATTTACCTGATTTGACTGTATGTTTTCTATAATCTAATCATGTAGATAATAACAGCAGAGAGGTTTATAATACCAGAGCTTCAGTGTCACAGTCATGGTGTTGGGTTTGATCTTACCCTGCATCTGTTATGAAGATCTTTTCTCTTCGGTCTCCTGCCTTCTGTAAAACACTGGGAACAAAAATAGTTGCTGTTAAAGACAATAACTTTGATCCCTGACATACTGTAGTCTCAGCTTTAGCCCGAATTTTACTGCAATAAATGGAGCAAGTGAATAATTATTTAGAAAACACAGAACTAATGACATCAACATTGTGGACCTGGAAAAGGAAGATAAAAAAAAGTCTGTCCCTGTTTTAATTTTAGGTTTCTAATTTTTTTTTCTGCCTACAGTCCCCTCCAAAAGTATTGGAATAGGAAGGCCAGGTGGTAGTGTTTTTTTCTTTACAATGAGGACCTTTGGGTTTGAGTTCAAAAGATCAATGAGAAATCAATTAGCTGTTTCAGTTATTTTTGCATATAGTTGCATTTCTTGCTTCAGCATTTAAGATGTTACCCATAAGACATTTTCACCCAAATAAATGTTTACACTATTTCCTCGAAAGGCAAGGCAAGTTTATTTATATAGCACATTTCATACACAGTGGCAGTTCAATGTGCTTTACAGAAGTAAAAGCAGAACAGTAAACAATAGAAAATAAAATTACATAAAATAATTGGGGAAGAAAAATAATAAGAATTAAACAATAGTAGAAATAAAATAATAAAATGAAATAAAAGTTCAAAAAAGGAATCAGCCTCAAGATTAATTATTATTATGGGTTTAACTCATAAAGCGTGCTCTTCCCGTGGCTCTTCCACGAGGATCACCAAAAATCGTCCCGCAGACAAAATCTACAAGGATCACCAAAAATCGTCCCGCAGACAAAATCTATGAGGATCACCAAATAAAATCGTCCCGCAGACAAAATCTACGAGGATCACCAAAAATCGTCCCGCAGACAAAATCTACGAGGATCACATAAAGCGCGCTCTTCCCGTGGCTCTTCCACGAGGATCACCAAAAATCGTCCCGCAGACACAATCTACGAGGATTACCAAATAAAATCGTCCTGCAGACAAAATCTACGAGGATCACCAAAAATCGTCCCGCAGACAAAATCTACGAGGATCACAGTAAGAAAGAATTAAAGTAAAATCATTAAAATCCAAGATTAAAAAGAAATTAAAATAAAGAAAGTAAAATCATTAAAATCAAAATTAAAAGAAATTATGTTAAAGGAAATTAATTACTTAGGTAAAAATTAATCAAGTGAAAGCATCTGAAAACAGCTTTGTCTTGAGCCTGGATTTAAAACTAACAACAGTAGGAGCATTTTTGATATCATCTGGAAGTTGGTTCCAAAGCTTAGCAGCATAGCAACTAAAGGCTGCTTCACCACACTTCGTTTTGACAGCTGGTATTACTAGCAAGTTTTTCTCTTGTGATCTTAGAGACCTAGTTGGTGCATATAATTGAAACATATCCAGTAGGTAGCTGGGTCCCATCCCATTTAATGTTTTAAATAGAAGAAGTAGTGCTTTAAAGTCAATTCTATAGCTCACTGGGAGCCAGTGCAGAGACCTTAGGATTGGACTGATATGGACTACCCTTTTTGTTCTTGTAAGAACCCTTGCTGCTGCATTTTGGATTAGTTGAAGCTCTTTGATGGTCTTTTTTGGAAGACCTGTGAAAAGGCTATTGCAGTAATCAACCCTACTGGAGATGAAAGCATGAATAAGTTTTTCTAGATCATGTTTTGACATGAGACCCCTGAGTTTAGAAATGTTTTTTAGGTGATAGAAAGCATTTTAGTATCACGAAAGACCAAGTAACTATAATATAAATCACAATAGCTGCTAATGACAGTGGAGCACATCCATTACTGTGACTTTAACTGTGAGAATTATGGGATGTTACCTGTGCACAGGTGACAGGTTTCCACTTTTAAAGTTCCAAGGTTGAACAATAGACGCATCACTCTTCATGGAGACCCAGCTGGGTTCTGGGGAGTCTGATCTCTTTCTCTGGAGTTCACTGCACAACATTATAGAGTGGACATGAAACAGTTTTTCTTCCACAGAATTCCGACACAAAATGCCGCCGAGATGAATTTGTATCATATCGTATTTCACCATATTTCTTTTCAATATTCATTCTGACCTCCACCTCTTCTTACACACTCGGCAGCAGCAGCAGAGGGAGTCGCACATGTGATCATTTAATTATTTAAGGCACAATTTACCTTCAAACAATCTTTCTACATAAACAACAGCATCATGAAACAGCTTTATTACAGCTCCACTGAAAAAGATAAAAATATGTTCATAACAGGGGAAAAATACAGCTGATATTATAAATCCTGATCTACTTTTCTTCTGCACTAAACTCCAGCAGCGACTTCACCGGCTCTCCAGATCTCTGGGCTTATAGTGTAGCTATCTGTCTAGTAGCTTTCTAACAGAAACAGGAAATACATATCGTCCCAATGAGCTCATCCTGTTTCTCATCACAGCTGCTGTAAATGTGAATAAACAAAGGAATGCATTCATAAACAGTAGAATAAATGTTCTTACTTCATAGTGCTTACACTTCCAGTGTTCTCTACTTTTCAAAAATAAAAGGTGGTGGAGGGGGTTTGGGGGCTGCCTACGCCCCCAATGGGGTCCAAGCTGACGGACTTTGGGCTTTTTTTGACAGTGAAACTGGCCAATAAATGGATAGGAAATGCTAAGTCATTGTTAAAATCATTTTACAAAAAATTCACACACTTACTGTACATATCATCCTTATTGTCAACACTGTAAAAATGATTTGTTGTTTTAACCAGGGTTGTACAAAATTCAGAATTTCAGAATTTAATTCAGTTCAAGGAAAGAATTTGAATTGACTCCACCCTACATGATGTTGAATTGAATTTGAATTGGAATTACAGGAAGTGGAATTGAATTCATTGCAATTCAGGGAAATTCATTTTTCTCACATATCAGTGAGAATGTGATACTTTTATTTTTCTTCCAAATGGAAGTAGAGACATTAACATTAAGCATACATTCCCTTAATATTGAATCATTAGCAATATCTTCATTTCCAAGTAATCAAATTAAACAATGTTTTGGTAAATGCAATTATTAATTATTAAAAGTTCTTTACAGAGTAACGGTGTTGCATCTAATGGTCAACAGTTCCTCAAATGTTTTGTCACTGAGGCGGCATTGTTCTGGTCTGAATATCTTGCCTGCAACACTAAATATCCTCTCAACAGGTGCAGAGGAAGCAGGTATGGCCAGATATTTACATGCAAGTACAGCTAGGTTTGGGAAACTGTTTTGGTTCTCTTTCCAGAATGATAAAGGATCGGCATCCTCAGCCAAACATGGTGTGCTCAAGTAAACTGGAAGCTCATGTGAGACTGTGTCAATTGGGACACACTGTAAAAAAAAAATCTATCATTTTAACAGGAAAACCCTGGCAGCTGGGGTGACCAGAAAATCCCTGTAAAAAATACAGCACCCCATGTGAGTGTGAATGGTTGTCTGTGTCTATGTGTCAGCCCTGTGATGACCTGGTGACTTGTCCAGGGTGAACCCCGCCTTTCGCCCGTAGTCAGCTGGGATAGGCTCCAGCTTGTCTGCAACCCTGTGGAACAGGATAAAGCGGCGAGAGATAATGAGATGAGATGAGATGAAAATACAGCACCCCAGTAGATCACTTTACTGGCGAACATGTAAAGTGATTTACAGTGAATGAAATCATGGCTGAAATGAGTGTTACAGTATTTCTCTGTTTTTGTTACCAGTACTTGTAGCTTTAACAAATAAATTTGCTTTAAATCACATATTGATGTTGTAAATATAACAAAAATGTTCTGTTTACTGGTTTACAAAATTTAACAGTGATTTGAACAACAAATATATGTTTCGGGGTTTACAGTGCTGTTCTGTATGCATTTCACATAGTTTTACTGTAAATTTCACAGTCATTTTTTACAGTGCAGCAGTTGTTTGAGTCTCCATGTAGGGAAAGAGTCTGGGGTGTTTCCTTGTTTGAGTACTAATGTCAGAGGTGGCACTGACTTTTGGACATACAGACTCAACTTTTGCAGTGAGAAGATTTTTGATTATGATCGGTTCTTCACCATTACACCAGTCTAGTTTAAATCTTGGATCAAGTGTTGCAGCCATCTGAAAGCATTCCATATCCTCAAATTTTACTAGTTGTCTCTCAAGTGAGGTTTGTAAGGTGGACACAAACTTCTTGTTCCCAGTCACCTTTGCTTGCATGTCTCAGTCCTCTAACACAAGGAATAACCAAGCTTGATGTGACAGCTTTCTCTGCCTGACAGCAGTCTGTGACTTCCTCAAAGGGTTCTAACACCTCACAAAGTTTCTGAATGATTTTTAGTTCATATGCTGTTAGCTGAATTGGGCAGTGGAGCTCAGCAAGGACATCATTTGGAACTTTAAGGACTGATCTCAGCATCTTCAACTGGCTATTCCAGCGGGTGACATTAGCAGGTTGAAGTTTGTGCATTCCCTCCAGGACCTCTGTAGCATGGGTGGATTTATGGCAAAAAACGACAAGTTTCTGGACCTTGCCCAGGAGGATCTTTATGGAGCCAGCATCATCTAAGGCATCACGCACTACCAGTTGGAGACTATGAGCAAAGCAAGATAGTCTCTCTGGTGGAAAGTATATAATCTCCTCTTCTACATTGACCACTTCTAGATCACAGGTGTCATCCTCTTCATCGTCACTCTTACTGTTAACATGAACTGGTGGAAACAGAGTGAATGCCTTTATCATATTGGATGCATTGTCAGTTACAATGAATGATACCTTGTTCTGAATATTGTATTTGTCCAGATCATCATAGACCTGGCAAATATTTTCAGCTGTGTGTCTCCCTTTAAAACGCTGACAGCTCAGCATTATGCTCTTCAAATTGAAATCAACCAGGAAATGGCCCATCATCCCAAAAAAGGACCTCATTGATTGATTTGACCATAAATCAATGGTCAGGCAAATATGGCCAGCTTTTGCCATCAGATTACCTAGATGTGCTTTCACAGAATCTGAGCATTGTGGAATAAGGATCTCTCTGAGAGCTCTTCAGGTAGGCATTGTGAATGAGGGTTGGGCCAGTTGCAAGATATTAATGAAATCCTTATTTTCAACAGTAGAGAGGAGGAGAAGACCATTTGAAATGAATGTAACAATACTATCTGTCAGAGCCACTTAATGTGTATTGGTTGATGACCATTTAGAAGTTGAAGTTGGAGGATGACTGTCCTCATCTTGATTTCATTGGCTTGTGCCACTGCTGGATGCAGACTCCATCAAAATTTCAGGGTGTTTCTTCTGTA
This sequence comes from Neoarius graeffei, assembly GCF_027579695.1. Classification (NCBI taxonomy): domain Eukaryota; kingdom Metazoa; phylum Chordata; class Actinopteri; order Siluriformes; family Ariidae; genus Neoarius; species Neoarius graeffei. The sequence goes on from NC_083590.1 coordinate 11,191,797, forward strand.
AGCAGAAAAGCCAATCTATATTCTCAGTCTAAAGACTGTTCATGCTTTGGATAAAAGTGCCAGCAAGTTTATGTTATACTACATTTGTACTGCAAAGATTTTTGAATTCTCTGCCTCTCTATAATGCTATGCCCAAGGCTACTTTGCTTTCACATGATATGCCAGGATGATTTGGACTTGCACAAGCAAATGAGAAATAGTGTGATTAGATAGTCATTGTATTTCAAAGAGAGCAGGGTATAAGGTAATACTTTACATGTTTCAAGTGGTGAGTAAAGTATAATGTATTACTGATTGATTCACAGTTCCCAATGCAAATACATGCCATGGTCATCAAAATAAAAGACATTACACATCTGTAAACTTACCTGGAGGTGCCATTTGAAATTTGAGGTAGCCTTTATGGAACCACACACTGGAGCACTGCAGTAATTGCAGATTGCTCTGTGGTTTCCATGTCTTGTGGGAATTAGCTCATCAAAATGAACAAGCACAGATGTCCTTTTACGCATGCTATTTCTTTGCATATTGCTGTAATCACAAAAATCAAAAGTACAAACCAGCTCTGGCCCTCAATTAGCTTATTCCACTAGAGTATACTCCCAACAAAATGTCCTAAATGTTTGGACGAACATTTTGAAGACTTGGATAAAGCAAGGCATTCTGGGAAATGAAGTGCTGTCCTATCATTTTCCACAATTTGAAAGTTATTACCATTTTAATGATCTGTTCTATAGAGTATGTTTTTAATGTTAATTACTAGTAAAAAAAAAAAAGGCCTATTTACTATAATTAAGTATTGTGTACATAAAGTCCATACAATAATATCTGTATGAAATTCATATTGTAATCATATGTAATATATACTGTAAAGCTTCGTTGTTAAATACACCTTAATTATATATCATGAATTTCTTTGAATTTCATGGAATTCCAATTCTACTTCCTGCAATTCAAATTTGAATTGCAATTCCGCTTCCTGTTTGCAATCTCAATTCAAATTCAAGAATTGAATTGGAATTTAGGGGCCATTCTCAATTCAATTCTGAATTTTGTACAACCCTGGTTTTAACTTAAAGTTAGTGCAAGGGCTGCCTTAAAATTTTTAGTTAATTGAAATTCATATTGTAAATTAAACTGTTGTGAACTTACTATATTAATTTCAGTGAACTCAAAATTTTAAGGCAGCCCTTGCACTAACTTTAAGTTAAAACAACAAATCATTTTTTACAGTGAATGTGAGATTCATTTGACATTTCAGTTGAGACTGATGCGCCTGCTGAGCATCCCAGAATTAATTATACATTTTTTTCTGTGTGTGAAAAATAAATGAACTTTCATGCATAAACAAAATACCCAATTAGAATAAAGGAATACTTTTTTACAATACACATAATTAATGTTAATTGGGTGAAACCACTACAATCCATGCAAGAACTGGCACTACAAAGCCACCCCGGCCTCCGTAGTTCAGGTCCTTTGACCCAGGAACCTGGAAGTCCTGCAGTAAACAACCATAGGGAAGCAACGGGAAAATGCAGCTCTCGCCTACACAATCACAGATCTCATCTCATCTCATTATCTGTAGCCGCTTTATCCTTCTACAGGGTCGCAGGCAAGCTGGAGCCTATCCCAGCTGACTACGGGCGAAAGGCGGGGTACACCCTGGACAAGTCGCCAGGTCATCACAGGGCTGACACATAGACACAGACAACCATTCACACTCACACCTACGGTCAATTTAGAGTCACCAGTTAACCTAACCTGCATGTCTTTGGACTGTGGGGGAAACCGGAGCACCCAGAGGAAACCCACGCGGACACGGGGAGAACATGCAAACTCCGCACAGAAAGGCCCTCGCCGGCCCCGGGGCTCGAACCCAGGACCTTCTTGCTGTGAGGCGACAGCGCTAACCACTACACCACCGTGCCGCCCACAATCACAGATACTTAAAATAAAAGATCCAAACTTAACTAATGTGTGTGTGCTGTTATATGATTACTGTAACTGTGTACAGTGAGAAAAGACAATAGATAAACATAACCATTGCACATTAATGCTACAAACACCCGCAAAGTTATTTAGCTGCTGGCTAGCTGCAGCTTGAAGCTTCCAGCGTTACTATGTGTCAGTATAGTGTAATGTGGTGCGGTGTAGTGTAACGCAGGGATAGACTTCAATCTGGCTTTCTATTGCAATCGCATGACCACTTCAGGTAGCCCATTATGCATTCGTTCAATGGTCTTCTGTGTGTTAAATAGCTACAAAATTATAATAAAGTGAATACTTTATGATTTATTTGGTGTGTACTGATAAAGTTACTTTTTTTTTTGGCCAAGGGAAGGGTGGCGGGCCAGAATTATAATGTGGCAGTGCGCCACTTTAAAAGCACCCGTGGAGAACACTGCGCTTCAACAGTTTGTTATCCCTTCTTTTTCTACAGAAACATCCTGTTCTAATTATTGTTCTTAGTTGATAGGATATGAAAAAAAGGGAATGATAAACTTTGATGGATCTTCAGAGTCTCCCAGAAATGCTGATGTGTCAGAATGTGAGTTGAACACTCCTACTGTATTGATACTGCAGTGGTGTGATTTGTGTCAACACCGTCTCATCAGTCTGGTACTGTGAAGCCTGTATTGGGATACGACTCGCATCATGGCTTTAGTGTATCGTCTCATACCTACTCTTTACTCTTTAACTCCTTTATTATTTTATAAGAACATCATTTTACTGACAGTGAACAGAATCTGAATGTTTAAAGTGGGGACTGATAACTTTTTATTCTGAGGATAAATTTGTGTTCAGTTATTCTTTTCATATCTATTCACTCCATATTTCAGATATGAACAGTTAATGACTAAAATATTAGAACATGGCAGCTTACCGCTTTTCTGAGGGTGGGGTCACATTATCTGTGTCCAGGTCACAGCTCTCCATTTTTGAATATTAGTGTATGGACACGCAGCTCATGGACTCACTGCTGATTCCTGAAGACACTGATCTCTTCTACTGGAATTAATTTCACTCCTAGAAAAGACAAAAATAAACATGCTCTTAAAACTGGAAAAAAAAACCTTCACATCTGAAGGTGACTAAAATCATTTGTAGTTAATAGAAAAGCTACTTTAAGTCTAATACTGTTTTCTTTACCACCATTGTAGTGTTTTGTGCATGAGGCAATAATCAGGCCGGGCATTGCTTCAGAACACGTCTTTACTTGGTGACTTCCAGGAACAGACACTCCCACTACAGGTGCCGCTTGGCTCAGTAAAAACATCTAAAAGTGTTGGCCAACCAAAAACATAACACAGCAACTAACTGCCTTTTCAGTAATGACCCTCAATGTGACAAACTCAATTGAAAATCACTTCAATCTATTACATTCCTCCCCTTTTAGATTTTTATAACTTTAACCCTTGTAAGTTTAGGAAGAATTAGCAACCACTAACCTGTGCATTTAAATCTCACAACAACAAAAATATACTGCCCTTGAAAATTTTTTTAAATCTTAGCATAATATTAACTTCCTACTATCAACATAAAATGTCTCTTGGCAGATTACATTCACTGTGCAGATTTAAATATACTGCAATTTAGAGAGTCAGTCTTTGAGGAGGTACACGGACCCTCTCTGGGTACCGGCGTTTCTCATGTGAGCTTTTGTTTGCTGTGTGTGAAGATACTAGTGATGATGACACCTCAACAGCCTGTTCAGTTGGGTTAGTGAGAACAGTAGGTGGTGTTAGCTTCACTGGTGTACTAGACAAAACAGCTGGAAAAGCACAGTCCATAGTTACTGGTGGCACATTCTCAACCACTGGTGAGGGCAAGCTTGGTGGAAGTGTCTCAACATTTCCTCGCCATGGCAATATGTGATCAACATGCACTGTGCGCTGCCTCTGACCCTCTTGTATCAGGTATGTGACAGTTCCCAGTCTTTTTAGTACTTTTGCCTGAATCCATTTATCCACTCCTCCCCTGAAATTTTGGATATGGACAGCATCTCCTTCCTGAAAGAACCGAAGAGATGAGCCACCACGGTCATGATGAAGTTTCTGTGTGGCTTGTTTCTCTTCAATCCGTCTGGCAAGCTCTGGCTTAAGTAAACTGAAACGGGTTCGGATCTGGCGTTTCAGAAATAACTCAGCTGGTGTCCGTCCAGTCACGGTATGGGGTGTACTGCAGTACATGAGCAGGAAATTTGCAAGTCTGTGACTGAGTGGCAAAAAAGCCTTTCCCTCCGCCTCCAACACATCCTTCATCAGTGCTCGTTTCAGAATTTGCACTGAGCTCTCTGCAGCCCCATTTGACGCAGGATGGTATGCAGGTACAGCAGTGTGTTTGATACCGTTTCTCTCCAGGAACTGTGTAAACTCCCTCGACACCAGCTGCGGACCATTATCTGATACCAGCTCTTCCGGCAGTCCATACACTGAGAACAGGCTTCGCAGCACTTCGATGGTGTTGTGAGAGGTGATGGAAGACATGGGAAAAACTTCTAACCACTTTGAATGGCTATCGATGACCACCAGGAAATACTGCTTATCCTTCTCAGCAAAATCAATGTGAATTCTCTGCCACACTCTTTCCGGCCATTTCCAGTGATTCAGCAGTGTGACTGCTGGCATTTTCTGGACAGCTTGGCAGATAGAGCAACCTTTCACCAGCTCTTCAATGTCCCCATCACAGCCAGGCCACCACATGTAGCTGCGGGCGAGAGCTTTCATTCGGCAGATACCTGGGTACACATGATGAAGGTCTTCCAGTAATCATTGTCGATAACCTGGTGGTATGATGACTTGCTGGCCTCAAAGAATGCAGCCTTGTTCCGCTGACAACTCCTGCCTGCATATGAAATAAGGCCGCAGTGCTTCATCCTGCACATGACTGGGCCATCCATTCATTGTGTAGTTCCACACTTTGTTCAGTATAGGATCTTTTAAAGTGGCTCTGTCAATGTCTTTTACACACACTGGTAGTTCCTCCAAGTGTGAGAAGTAAAAAAAAGGAGCATCCGAGCGTAGTCCACTCACAAAGCGATCTCTCAGCGCATCATCCAGGTACTGTCCAAAATCACAGCTAGCTGCCTCAAAGCGACCACATACTCAGACAGTTTCATCCTCTTTCTGGTTACGCTTCTGGAAACGAAATCGTTCCGCGATTACAATCGGTGCCGACTTGTAATGCATGCTCAGTACTCTCACCAGATCAGGATACTGCATAGTGCTCGGTACTGTCCAGAGCATTTTTTTAACATAGTCCAGTGGCCAGATTTGGTCTCCTAGTCAATGCCAAACCAGCTTCACTGGGAGACCAAATTTTAAACCAAGTTATGTCTTATCATTTGGTTCAATCAGTTGCAATTAATTAACCAAGTACCATGTAAGTATACATTTAACAAGGAAAACGAAGATCTATGTTATAAGATATACACACAAGATCATGTTGGTTAAGAAAAACAAAACTAAAATTTAGTTACTGAGATGGCTGATGTCAGAATTCGATGCCATTACTCTGTAACTGAGTGTCTTTGACAAAACATTTGTGCTTGGTAATTGCTCTTGATAGCTGTGTAGTCACTGTAGTGTGTTTGTCTGTATGGTGATTGGTGAACCATTGTGCATCACAGAATATGCCACAGAGGTGCAGCCGCATGGACTCTGGGGCCTGCGATTGTATTGCCCAGACCAATTGGTCTCCTAGTGGAAAATCCTTAAAAAATGCTCTAGTACTGTCAGCAACACCAGATTCTTCAGCATATAAGCATCAGCCCCAATCACTGAGAGAAACACGCACACCTTCTTTTCATCCTTTATCTCATTTGCCAACATCCACTGTTCCAAACGTTCCAGATATGACTCAAAATCCTCCTTTGCATCATTGTATTCATCCACACGACCGATTTGCACAGCCATGGCGGGTTTTTCCGATGCTAACTGCTAGTCCGACTCGTGCCTGGTTTTTCAGTCCATTCACGCAGTGGTTTCATTTAAAATCCTCGTCACCATTCGTAGTGTTTTGTGCAGGAGGCAATAATCAGGCCGGGCATGGCTTCAGAACACGTCTTTACTTGGTGACTTCCAGGAACAGACACTCCCACTACAAGTGCTGCTTGGCTCAGTAAAAACATCTAAAAGTGTTGGCCAACCAAAAACATAACACAGCAACTAACTGCCTTTTCAGTAATGACCCTCAGTGTGACAAATTCAATTGAAAAATCACTTCAATCTATTACCACCATTAAATGGGTTTTTGTTGAGTTTAAATGTGTGCAGTTCATTAAAAGTGCTGTAAGATGTCCATTAGATTCCCTCACTGACTGAAACTCCTCCACTTCATGAGCTTTTCACACACACACTCCATTAAAGTCCCAGTAAACTTTAAATCACCACATTATGCAATGAAGGGAAACACAGATTTGATATTCCTCATATTATTTCTGCTGGGAGAAACTAATAAACAGGAAACAAGCTGGAAATAAGATATTTTATTGTTAAATCCCCCCAAACTCTGAGTGTTTAATAGATGAGAAACTGAAGAGAGAAACTCGAATATAGAACACACAGCCGATAAACAGCAGCTTTACAGGGAAGATGATTTCAGTTCCGCAGTTTTACTGCTGTTTTTACACAAACTCAGTCAAATACAACCACATTTCTCTCCAACACAGCACTTACTTTTACTCAGCACTCCATGCTGGGCTTCATTAATCTCACCGCTTCTGCCTGGAGTTGCAGTTTTCTTAGTTTTTCCAACAACAACAAAATGGCGTTGAGGCTCAAAGATTGTTATTGATACTCCTGTCTGTTGAGAGAGAAATATGCCACACTCTGCTCTGTACCTGCACTCAGTGCTCCAGAATCTTTGCTGAAAAAAATCCATGAAACTCGAGTTCTGCAACATTCCTGAGAGTGAAAGTGTAACCATGGGAACAGGCGTCACACCCGTGGGGATGGGGGTGTTGGAACTGAGACACAGGTGTAGTTAGATTGACAGAATGGCTATCCAGCCAATCACAGCCAATTCATCAGAGGCAGAGAAGAAAGAACAAATTCAAATTCCACTGCTGTATAGGCCATGTATCTACCCTTACATACGAGAAAAAAACTTGAAACTGTGAACAAATTTAAGCTCTGGAATGATATTGTATCAGGCTGTGTCGATCCTGTAGTCAGTAATGTAGAATTTCCTTCCCAGTGGCGTTTTACTGAGTGATTCCAGCTCACATTATCCATGGAAGAATATAAATATCCTGGAGGAGATGGCTAGGTCGATCATCAACCAGCTAGCCATATGTTAATGCTGACCAATGGTGTTTGGATTTATGGAGTGAGAGAGCACTGCCACAACGAGAGAGCAAGTTCAACTGTTAGTCACATGTTTTTTGGCCATCTCTTGTCCCATTGCATTTTACTATCATAGAATTGTCCCATCAGCTACAGTTGTTCTTTTTCATGCCATTTGCCTGTAATTATGATGCAGAAAACGAAATGACAGAGGAGTATTGACTCCTTTTTGAACTTGATGAGATGATTCAGTTCTCGTTGGTGTGTTTTTACATTCTTTCACGTGTCTTTTATGCCAGTGAATGTTGAGGTAATGGAAGGCTCCTTGTTTGGTCATTTTTAAGTTCAGTAACTCATTCCTTATGACTGCTGTTCTGTAACAGAATGTTAATTCCAGGTGATGTTGTACCACGGACCCATTTGGGAGGTACGCTGTTTTCCGGTACAGGCTTCTAAGTAAATGGTCAACCCGATACCGTCTCTGGCTTCTTTTAGTTGTAAGAAATAGAACCCAGTAGGAAACAATAACGTAACATGGTGTCAGATTAGTGGTAGTTGATGTGGCTTAAACCAAAGCAGTGACAACGAAAAAAGAAGGAAGGACGACGAGGGGAAAATGAGTGAGGAAAACCGACCAGCGCAGCAACAGGTGCAGTTAGCTCAGGCACAGCTACCTCAGTATTTCCCGCCGACTAAGTTTGACTTCTCAAACCCCAACGAGTGGCCGAGATGGATTAAGCAGTTTGAACACTACAGAATCGCATCAGGGCTCGACAAACAGTCACAGGAGTTTCAAGTCAACGCTTTTATGTATTTGGCTGGGGATGAGGCTGAAGATATTTTCAATGTACTGCTGCTGACAGAAGTACAAAAGACATCTTACGTAGCAGTCATCGCGGCGTTTGAAAAACACTGCATCAGCAAGCGGAATGTGATATACGAAAGAGCCTGCTTCAATCGTCGGAACCAGCAACCGGGTGAAAGTGTGGAGTCTTTTATTACTGCGGTGCATGCGTTAGCTGAACATTGTGAGTTCGGAGGTCTGAGAGAGGAGTTAATAAGGGACAGAATAGTGGTGGGAATTCAAGATGCGAAGCTGTCTGAAAGTTTACAGTTAGATGCAGAACTCACCCTAGCAAAAGCCATAACCCGAGTCAGACAAAGTGCGGCAGTGAAGAAACAACAGCCGGTGCTGAGGGGGATTGAGCAAACAGCAGGACAGGTGGAAGCCATCACAAAGAAACCACAGAAAGGACGTAAAGTTGTATATGAGAAAACAGACAATCAGACAACAGGATGTGGCAAATGTGGGAATGTAAAAAAACATCTCTGGAAAGAATGCCCTGCTCATGACACAGAATGTAGAAAATGCCACAAAAAGGGACATTACGCTAAAAAATGCAGGTCAGCCAAAAGTGTGCACAACATCACACAGGATTACACGAGAGGTGAGGAGGAATGTTACGTCCTCCTACCACTAGGGGCCCCCAGTACCTTTTTGTATGGTTGCTGTACCTAATTGTTTTACAGGTGGCTGGTGTAGAGCCAATGATGTTTCCCCTATAAATGCTAGGGTGGAAGCCTGAACACACTCTTTCTCTCCTCGGGGGCTGGCTCCACACCTATCTGATGCCTGCTTGTCTTTCCTTTGTGGTTGGTTTCCCCTTTTGTATGTACTTTAATTCTTTGTTGGTTCTTCCTTGGTTTGTTCTGTTATTATTTTACAATAAAATACCCCTAGACAAATGAGCCCTGTGACTTTTGTCATAGATGTAACACTGCTACATCTGTTTAACATTTGGGGCCTCGTCCGTTTTTGCACCCTTTTGACTTTTTGATAGTTTTTGTACTGAGAGAAGTGGGTTGTAAGTTTGCGACTTTTAGTGAGCACTTTTTTGTTTGGCTGTGAGTGGTTTCTGCTGTACTGTGAATAGGAAGCCGCCGGGTGGACACAGAGTCCACCACTTTTTTATTTTAGTTATTTGTTTTTGGTGGTAGCCCTTAGTCGGCCTGCTTCAGGGGCGTGGCATCATTCACCCCTTGAGTTTGCGGTTAAACTATGCCTTTTAGGGGAACCACTGAAGACTAGTGGTAAGGTTTAGTTTAGGTTAGTTTTTTATACAGGTAAGTGTTCAGGTTGCAGTGCAGTGCAAATTATTCCGGTCATGTGCTCTGTCGCTTTGGTGTTTTGCGTGGGTTTTTTTTTTCTCTCCTATGCTACTGGTGGTTAGGGGTTCTGGTTAGACTTCGGTGCTGCTTTAGTGGGTGTTTTTTGCCCTTTTGGTCTGTCTAGCCTTGTGTCCTCCTATTGGTTAGGTGGTGGACCACCCTTTTGTGTGTGGGGAGAGAGCTTTTGTGGGGAATTTTAGTGACCACTTTGTTTGCAGGTTTTTTTGGTCACACATTGCAGCAGGTGCGATTTTGTGTTTTTTTTTTTTTTTTGTGAACCTTTTGGAATTGACACCATGACGTCTGTGGCACAAGGTTTTGCCGATAATCCGACCTTGGAGGCTTTTCATAGTCTCACGAAAGATCAATTGATTAAAGTGGCTGGGTTATTTGACATTCAACTCGGCGCTTCTGAGAAGCGGTTGAAGATCTCAATCAAGAGTGTAGTCCATCCCTTTTTGATTGAGAAAGGAATCTTGCCTAACGTTGATCTAACGGAGACAATCCGGTTGAAAGAGCTCTCCATTAGAGAGAAGGAATTGGATAATCGGCAGGAGGAGTTAAAATTAAGACAAACTGAAAATCAGTTGCAGCTAAAAGCACTAGAAAACGAGGCTGCTCAGGGAGGTGTTGATTTGGCGTCAGCGCCGTTTGATGTCACAAAACACATCAAATTGGTACCTCCCTTTGCAGAAAAGGACGTGGATAATTTTTTCCCGCACTTTGAGAAGGTTGCTCACACCTTGAATTAGCCGAAGGAAGTGTGGCCTCTGTTAGTTCAATCTGTATTGACAGGACATGCCCAACAAATATTCGTTTCGTTGTCTCACCGGGAAAGTGCAGATTATGATGTGGTTAAAGCCGCAATTCTGCAGGGTTACCAGTGTGGATGCAATCAGTTAATTATTGAAATTAAGTGATCAATCTCATTAAATCAGTCTCATTAAATTTGAAGGTTAATAATTAAAATGAATCAATCCCATTGAATCATTTACTTTGACTCTTTTGAATTGAATCATACCATAGAATCAGTCTCATTTGAAGTGAATCATTCAGTGAATCGTTCAATGAATCATTTAGTGAATCATACCATTAATCCTGGTGCTTAATAATAAATTACCAAACAGCTAAATTATGGTATATTTCCAAATTATTACGATCACTTACCCTATTACATAACTTTTTTATATGCACCTTTTTGAATTCTTCGAGAGATTGGGGACTTCAGATATTGTTCACACAAACACAGTTTGTTTAATAAATGAATTTATTATAACAAAGATAAAAATGGATAATCAATATATACAAATATGATATGGTGTGTGTGTGTGTGTGTGTGTGTGTGGCCTAGCTTGTTGCTAGCTAAAACAAAGGAATGTTATCTAAATAGAACAAAGGATTAGCTCTGTTGCTAATGTGCTTGTGTGTGTATGTGGGAAGGACTTGACCATGTGTTTAGCCTCGTGTAGCTAACTACACATGGTGGAGGCCTAGATTAGCCTGGTGTTGCTAGTGTGTGTTTGTGAAAGGCCCTATGGCCTAGCTAAAGTGTGTTTGTTAGGCCTGGTGAGGCCTACTGAGCACGTGTTGCTAAAGATAAAGGGAAGCTATCTAAAGTGTGTCAGGCCTGTTGAGCACGTGTTTTCTCAGTAACAAAAAGATTCCACACTCATAACATTACCAAACTCACTGAAACCTTGATAAGGTCAAAATGTATGATAAGGAAATGAAAGTGTTAGTCAGAGAGGAGCATGCACAGCCTATCTATTAAACAATTGAGAGAACATAGAACCAAAATAAATCAACACGCTGCATGTCTAACAGTGTAACAGATAAACCTGGGTTTAAATTCACACTATTTCAATAAAAGCAAATTCCTAAGACTATCTTAATTATGCCCAAATGCCAAAATCTTACTTAATCCTGCCTTTAGCAAGATATGAAGATGTTCGCTGTTGCAGAGCTTCGCTGTTCATGAAGCACGTGAGCCGCCCGTGTAGAAAGTGCAGAGTCTTCTTGGGTCTGGCGGAGCACTTGGGTCGTTTCCATGAAGGCAGAGGATTCTTGATCCGAACTTCAGCGTTCGTGAGGAAAAGTCTCTGATCAGAATAAGATGCACAGCGCTTTTGAGTTAAAAAGGATTCAATCGCTTCTTAACTTTTAACTGCCTGGACTGCAGCCGTGACGTCACTTTTAATACGAGTAAACCGGTTGTAACTCAGGTTGAGTTTAAAGATCGCGCGACTCTGGAGTTTACCTTGGCCAAGGTTAGGCACAGAACGCGCTGGATGGTGAATCTTGCAAGAAAGAGGTGTTTTCGGGTTTGAGAGCATCTCTTTATGCGTCTAGACTCCTCAGAAACCGGACGCGAGAGACAAAGAGCGGAGCTTCCGCTTGGACTTATGTGCGCATGGCGGACTGACGTGGATGATCCTGCCCACATGTGACGTAGGTCATGCGGAAGAGGACTGGGACTTGTAGTCCCCAGAGACAAAATGGCAGCATGATACCTACACCAGTTAGTACCTGAAGCTTACAGGCAGCGCTTCCGGTGCTCAAAAGGTAGACAGTCAGACCTATATGGAATTTGCTCGTGAGAGATACTGTTCGATCGTTGGTGCACAGCTAGTGAGGTGCACAGTAAAGTGCAACTGCGTGAACTGGTGCTGATCGAGGAGTTTAAGAATTGCCTCCCTCCTTCTGTTGCCACCTTTCTCCATGAGCATCAGGTAAATACATTACATCAAGCCACAGTTCTGGCTGACGAGTATGTGCTGACACATCGCATGACTTTTAAGAACAAACATCGTCCTGACTCGCCTAAAACTTTGCCTGGTGGTGAACAAACCTGTCATTATTGTAAGGGGCCCGGTCATTTGGTGGCTGACTGTGCAGTGTTAAAGAAGAAGCACGGAAAGTTGGACACCAAGAGTGTGGGGTTAATTAAAGCTTGTCCTTCCTCCTTTGCTTTACAAGCTGTGTCTGGGTTGAAAACTGGCTATGAACCCTTTCTAAGTGATGGCTGTGTGTGTCTGGCTGGCGATCAAAATCGTGTGCCAGTGCATATCTTGCATGATACTGGAGCTGCACTGTCATTTATCTTAGGGGGAATCTTGCCTTTGTCTGAAAATACGAAGATGGGGACTAGTGTCCTTGTGCGTGGCTTTGAAATGGGGTCGGTGACCGTTCCACTTCACCAAATTGAGTTGCAATCTGATTTGGTCACTGGTACTGTTGCTGTGGGGGTTTGCGGCTCACTGCCTATTCCGGGAGTAACTTTTATTCTTGGGAATGATATCGCATTTGGTAATGTGTGGGCCAAACCGAATTCAAATGTGCTGCCCAAGGTTTCTGTCCCTGATCCATCTGTTGTCCACGAGTGTGTGGGAGCATCCCAAAGTGTTCCCCGCCTGTGCCGTCACTCGTGCTATGACGAAGCACGCAGCTTCTGAGGAGCGTAAGCGCTCACTGTCCTCTGCTGTCAATGCATGTGACTATGGTGCTGGAGCTGTCCTCCTCCAGCTCGGTGCTGATGACGTTGAACATCCTGTCTCTTATTTCTCTAAGAAATTTAGCCTTCCGCAGCGGTCGTATTCGACCATAGAGAAGGAGGCACTAGCCCTGGTCCTTGCTGTACAACACTTTGAGGTTTACTTGGGTGCCTCAAAGAACATCGTTGTTTATACCAACCATGACCCGTTGAAGTTCATCTGCCGCATGCGTAATTCAAATCAACGGCTCATGCGGTGGTGTTTGATCTTGCAACCTTTCAACTTGCAGGTTAAACACATTTGAGGTATGGACAACGTTATAGCGGACGCTTTGTCCAGAGTGCCTTAGTGGTGTCTTCTACGGTATACCTGTATGATTTTTTTTTTTTGTGTTGGTGTTTGGTAATGTGTCTCGTGTGTGTGTGTGTGTATATATATATATATATATGTGTGTATATGTGTATATGTAATGATTCATTCATTATATGTTTTGTTTGCCTTATTGTGCCTATGTTTGTGCCACACACCCGTTCTCTCTGGATGTGGTGCGTGTTTTTTGCACTTAATTATGTTTGTGTGTCTTGCACCCGACCTGCCTGTGAACGTGGTGTATGATGTTTTTTTGTGTTAGTAATTTGGGGACTATGTCACCAACTTAGTGGGGAGGTGTTACGTCCTCCTACCACTAGGGGCCCCCAGTACCTTTTTGTATGGTTGCTGCACCTAATTGTTTTACAGGTGGCTGGTGTAGAGCCAATGATGTTTCCCCTATAAATACTAGGGTGGGAGCCTGAACATGCTCTCTCTCTCCTCGGGGGCTGGCTCCACACCTATCTGATGCCTGCTTGTCTCTCCTTTGTGGTTGGTTTCCCCTTTTGTATGTACTTTAATTCTTTGTTGGTTCTTCCTTGGTTTGTTCTGTTATTTTACAATAAAATACCCCTAGACTTAAATGAGCCCTGTGACTTTTGTCATAGATGTTACACTGCTACATCTGTTTGAATTCACTTTCTTGGGAGAAGTGAAGTCAAGAGGAGAGGATGAATGGGTCGGAGTGTTGCTGTTAAATGGGGAGGCGACGGCATTCAAACTGGATACGGGGGCTGCAGTCACCGCGATTCCCAGTAGCACCTACTCCAGCAGAATCCATGGGGCACTGAAACAGTCAAGGAAAGTGCTGTATGGCCCAGGGCACCACAGACTTAAGGTTGAGGGGTGTTTTAAAGGGAACCTGTCATTGAAAAGCAGAACAACTAAACAGGACATTTATGTTGTCAATGAACTGTCCAAGCCTCTGTTAGGCCTCCTAGCAATCATGGCCCTCAATCTGGTGCAGCGCATCCATGCAGTGGAAGCACAGCAGAAGGACTTCAAGGCGCTGTTCCCCACTGTGTTCACCGGGCTAGGGAAATTAAAGGAACCCTACACAATTGCCCTGGATTCGGGAGCCGTCCCATATGCGCTGTCTTCTCCACGGCGCGTACCTCTCCCCCTCCGCAACAAAGTAAGAACTGAATTGGACCGTATGGTCAGCATGGGGGTCATCTCCAGGTTGTAGTGCCAAAGCCCAATGGCAAGATACGGCTGTGTGTGGACCTAACTAAACAAGTGGGTTTTGAGGGAATGACACATCCTCCCAGCCGTAGATCACACCTTGGGCATACTAGCGGGGGCAAAAGCATTCACAAAGCTGGATGCCACCTCTGGCTTCTGGCAAATCCCGCTGGCAGAGGAAAGTAAGCTGTTGACGACCTTCATCACCCCGTTCGGGCGATATGCCTTCAACCGCTTGCCGTTCGGGATTTCCTCTGCACCCGAACACTTTCAGCGGCATATGGTGCAGATGCTGGAGGGGTGTGCAGGCGCAGTGTGTCATGCCGATGACATTCTGGTGTATGGTGAGAGCAAGGCCCAGCATGATGAGAGACTTTGTCACATCCTAAAGAAACTCCAGGAGAAGGGACTGACATTGAATGGGGAGAAATGTGAGTTTGGCAAAAACTGCATTATGCTCCTGGGCCACCGGGTCTCCGTGGATGGCGTGACACTGGACCCTGAGAAGATCAAAGCCATACAAGAGATGCCAGCACCAACGGACGTTGAAGGGGTGAAAAGACTCATGGGCATGGCAAACTATCTCAGCAAGTTCCTGCCACACCTCGCATCGTACACACGCCCAATCAAAGATCTGCTGTGTGGGAAGAACGAGTGGTGCTGGGGAGCACCACAGAAGGAAGCCTTCAGAAATTTGAAGTCAGAGCTGAGCTCGACACAGGTGCTGGCTGCCTACTCACCGACAGCAGAGATGTGTGTGTCGGCAGATGCCTCATCCTTCGGACTCGGGGGTGTCCTCACCCAGCGGCAGCCAGACGGAGCATGGAAACCGATAGTGTTCATCTCACGAGGCATGTCAGACACTGAAAGACACTATGCTCAGATTGAGAAGGAAGCTCTGGCAGCTACGTGGGCATGTGAGCGCTTGTCTTCGTACCTGCTGGGACTGAAATTCAGGCTGGAGACAGACCACAAGCCCCTAGTGTCATTGCTGAGCACCAAGGCTCTCGATGAACTCCTGCCGAGAGTGCTGAGATTTAGGCTGAGACTGCTGAGGTTCTCTTTTGACATCGTGCACGTGCCAGGGAAGAGCCTGATAACAGCAGATACTTTGTCCAGAGCCCCGATTCCACATACGTTCACACCAGAAGAAAAAGAGAATGAGGCCGAGGTCAAAGTTTTCCTGGAAGCGGTCACTCAGAGCTTCCCTGCCACAGAGAACCGATTGAAAGAAATCGCCGCGAAACAAAAAGCTGACCCAGTCTGTGCACAACTGATCAGGTACTGTGAGACCGCGTGGCCAGAGAGACACGCACTGCCCCCTGAGCTGACTCCCTTCTGGCTGGAGAAAGATAACCTCACCTTGAATGGACAGCTGCTCCTCCGAGGTCAAAGAATCGTGATTCCTGGTGAGCTGAGAAGAGAGATTCTTCAATGTCTGCACAGTGGGCACCAAGGGGTCGTTAAATGCTGAGCTAGGGCCCGCCAGTCAGTCTGGTGGCCAGGACTGTCAGTCCACGTCAGGCAGATGGTGGAGAACTGCAGCATCTGTTCGCAGCATCGGGCAGAACAGAGAGAGCCGTTGCTGACGACAGCCGTGCAAGAGAGACCCTGGCAACGAGTCGGCTCAGACCTGTTCTTTTGGGAAAAGAGAACTTGCTTGCTTGTAGTGGACTATTTTTCATGCTACATAGAAGTAGCCCACCTCAGAGAGGCTACTGCTGAGACAGTGGTGGCTGCACTCAAGGACGTCTTCAGTCGCCATGGGACCCCAGAAACTGTCATGTCTGACAACGGGCCGCAGTACAGCGGTTCAGTGTTCCAGTCCTTTGCCAGATCGTATGGATTTACCCATGTGACCAGCAGCCCCAGATACCCACAGGCCAACGGAGAGGCGGAGCGGGCTGTTGCCACAGTCAAAGGACTATGGAAGGGAGGAGGTGACAAAGCAAGGGGACTGCAGACATACCGCGCCACACCTCTGGAGAGTGGCTACTCTCCAGCACAGCTCCTCATGGGGAGGCAGATTTGCTCTGACATCCCCCAGGTTCCAGTGGCACTGCAGCCTCGATGGCTAAGCATCAGGCAGTTCCGGAAGGTGGAAAGGTGGGCGAAGGAGAACCAGCAGCGCCGGTATAACCAGCGCCACAGAGTTCGTGTCCTGCCGCAGCTGCAGTCAGGCCAAGAGGTTTGGCTGCCAAGAGAAAAGAAACAAGGGACAGTTATGCAGAAAGCGTCAACACCTAGATCATACATCATTAGCACTGATGAAGGTCCAGCTAGGCGTAACTGCACACACATGCGCCCAGTTCACAACACTCAGACATCTACACCTGACATAACTGAAACACCTGCTGTCACCCCAGAGCCAGGTAACATAGGCACACCTGCACACAACACTACGGAAACAAGCAGAGACACACATACAGATACAACCAACACGTACATCACTGCTTCAGGCTGAGTCTCACGCCCTCCCAGATGTTTGGATTTATAAGAGACTTGTGGGACATATGTGTTTGAAAGAAAAAAAAAAGAGAAAAGATGGAATTGAGTTCAATTGTGTTGAAAAGAATGTAATATGATATTCATGTTTGTGCATTTGGGGTATATGTGATTCATGTTGATGCATTTTAAGAGTTTCTTTAAAGTAATGGTTGTATTTCAAGGGTTAGAGATAGTCCTGAAAGACAATGAGTAATGTTTATTGAGAAGAGTGTGTGCCAGTTAGGTCACCAGAGGAAACTGTGTGTTCAGTGGGGAATATAACTTAAGGGGGAGGTGTTCTGTAACGGAATGTTAATTCCAGGCGATGTTGTACCACAGACCCATTTGGGAGGTACGCTGTTTTCTGGTACAGGCTTCTAAGTAAATGGTCAACCCGATACCGTCTGTCTTCTTTTAGTTGTAAGAAATAGAACCCAGTAGGAAACGTAACAACTGCTATGTTCTGGTTGTTTAGGATGGACAGTTACAGCAGAAATCAACCTCAGTGAGACAGGAGGGAGTTACCAATAATGTTGCACAGGTGAGCAGATAAATAAAATGAGGTTTAAGATCTGCCCTCATCTTTCAGGAAAGCTTCTAGATACAGCATACTTCAGCAGCACTCTAAAAAAAAAAATCCAGTGGTGAAAACAATCCAGCAGCTGGTTCCAGAAAACTTCCCAGAATGATTTAAAATAAAGCAATAAAATGGCCCAACAGCCTCAACACAGCATTTGGATTGAAAAAACAACCCCACACATGCTTTCCTTATTCTAGGGACAGAAAGTTGTGTGTAAAAAGAAACCCACCGTTCCACTGATTCTGATCTTTCGCCCCCATGCAGGAAAGGCAAGCTCCAGCCCTAGAACACATCAACCACTTTTAATCGTTTATAGAGCCCCACTACAAGTCCAGGCCACTTTAATTACCAAGAAAGAGAATAACAGTGCTGTCAATAATAAGAATCTCGCATAAAAGCTGTTTGTGAAAGACAAAAGAAGGCACACTGTGACAAATTTCTGTAGTTTTCACAGCATTTTTACTGTATAATGAACAAATGCTTCCTGCAGAACCTGTATACAGTGTATTAGGGTAGAGCGGGGTAATGTGAGACACCCCCTGTATCTAGGCAACGAAACACAATTGTGGTCATGTGACCATTATGTTTTCAAGCCCCTCCCATCCCCCTTGCCAGGAAGGGGAAGTTGGTTCTGGAGCTGTGGTATTTTTTTTTCCACAAAAATGTGTTTTTTGCATGTAAAAGTAAATTTTCTTGCTATTAACTTAATCAACTATTGTGTCAAAGCAAATTGATTCAGGTAGGAAAAACTTATTTATGTTGATGAACTTCCAACATATAAAACCATGTGATTGATGCTAGTTGAAGATTAGCCTGAATTGCTAGAGATGTTTTTTTCTAAAATGGTGGCTGTGGGGTTAAGTGAGACAAATGCTGTGGGGTAAAGTGAGTCTCACTTTACCCCACCATGAAGCACAAGTTAAGTTTAGTCTTAAACATGATCCAGACGGTCCACTCGCTGATGCTAATCCATCCACTCCGCGTGGTCCACATGGATGTGCCTCGCCAGCTGACTCAGATGTTCCCAGCCGACCTGGATATGTCTCCTCCTGAAATCCTACCACTTCCCAAATGTCCCCCCAGAGCACAAACCAAAAGAAAGTGTGTGAAGACAGCCATCCTAACAGATACTCCTGAGAAGCAGACAATAAAAAAGGCTTATGAAGAGAGACAAAAGAAACTGGCAGAGAAAAAGCAAAATAGCAAAGAAAAAGGAAAACTGAAAAAAAAAAGCACCCAAAAAGAAAATCATAGATAGCAGCTCTGAGGAGAGTGATGTCCCGGTCCCACTTGATGATAAGAGCTCTGAGGATGAGAGAAGTGATCCTGGAATCACAGATATGAACGTGGGGGCCTTTTGTCCTAGTTAACTTTGCAACCAAACACAGGGGTCTCCGTTACATTGGCATGGTTGAAAAAGTTGAGGATGATGAAATACTTACACAATTCCTCAGAAGAATCCAGGGAAACAAGAAACAGTAGGAGAGACCCACGTTTGCTATAAAAGAAAATGATGTGGCACATGTTCCTAAAGGTGATGTGGTGAAGAAGCTGCCTCAACCTAATAGGCCTGGAGGAACCACACGGAGAGAGCAACTCTTCACCTTTCCCTGTAACTTTCAGGGCTGGAATGTAGCGTAGGCCTTGTTATAGAGTATGAGGCTGATGTTCTAATCCAGGTGGGTCTAGCCTGTGTCCTGAGTCCCAGGCTGTACTAGCTGGTTCTGATTATGGGTCCATGTTCTGATCCCCAGACTGTGCACTAGCTGGTTCTGATTGTCCTTTGCTCTGACCCCCAGAAACTAGCTGGCTCTAAAGGTCCTGTGTTCTGACTCCCACACTGTGAATGTTAATTAAAACATTTTGAATTATATTATGTAGTATTTGATTTACTTTTTAGGACTTCGGGTTACTTTCAAGTGTTTTAAAAAATGTGCTTAATTGACCAATCCCCATGATTCTGATACTAGTCCGACATTAGTTTTGCAATGTGTGGTTGTCAATCTAGCTGTCAGGATTCTAATTGTTACAACATGTGTTGTTATGGTAGTTTTAAAATGGAAAACGTAAGTGTATCAGCTTACCCCCAACTGGTTCACTTTACCCCCTTGATTTCTCTGGTCTGTCTAAGTTTACCCCTGAGCTGGGGTAAAGTGAGACACAAGACCACTTTTTTTTTTTTAAATAATCATATTTTCATTGCCCTTTGTCCTGAAGGCATTCTGATAATTTCCATAGCCAGGAAACATCCTGAATTAATAGGAAACGTGTAAATTTTACTGATATCATTTTAGCTCGGCTAGAGGGGAGTAAAGTAAAAATTGCTCACATTACCCCGCTCTGCCCTACTGTAGCTCTGCAAAGCATCATGGTCTAAATTCTTTGGTGGGTGAATTCTACAGTAAATAGATTTTTCCTGTGAAATACAATACAGTAATTTTAGCAGGATTTTCCCCCACCTGCTTTTCTTCATACAATTTTGTTGCAAGAGCTGACTGATAAGATTCCACAATTTCTTCAGCCTTTGACTTCAGTAAGGTAACTTAGCTTGTTATTCTGTAACTGTACATTAATTTAGCAGTTTTCAGGTTCCCTGTGTAACTTTAAAAGTGCACTGGGAGAGAGAAGAACAGAGACACGCCTTTATTAGCTAGTCAGCTAGTGTGTATAATATTACCAAAATAAACTATTTACACATGAAATTTTTATAGCTTTTATTATCTGGTGACATTTAGTGTTATCCACTAAATGTCACCAGATAATAAAATCTATAAAAATTTATCAGTTTGATGTGAAAGTAACATTATTGGATAAAAGATAAATTAGAACTGTGTGTGTGTGTGTGTGTGTGTGTGTGTTTTGTGTACCATTTGTACTATGCATGTGCAGGGGCACCGCTAGAAATCTTGGGCCCTATGGAAGATTATAATTTAGGGCCCCCCCCGGTAAAATTTTCAAGCGCAAGCAACTGAATTTGAAGTCTGTTTTTGGCTGGCACTTCTACTTTACTATCCATGTGATCAGCTGCCTAGCAAGTTTAGGTGATACAATTATTTGGTATATGAACATTTTAAATGCAGAACTGTCAGAATTAGACTGAATAGATTGTTGCCGGTTTAACAGCATCAGTTCTTGCACTCCAGCGAGCATCAGACAAGCTGTGGAGAGAGCAGCCGGTAGTTTCTTTGTATATGGCCCATCGTTCTGGACTGGCACTTACAAATTTGTAAAGACAATTGATGAAGCCAAAAAAAGCTGACACTTCCTCACTTGATCCTGCAGCGTGTACCCCAGCGAGATTTAACACATGAACATTTTGACTGAATGAACTCCACACTAAGTTACCTAAGAATAGTTGCTCATAAAAAAAGAAATGTCTTCTCATTTTAATGTAAGTCTTAATAGCCTAATGCTGCTTACTGTAGCCTAGCAATTAAAATAGTTTTTAACCCTAAATCCTTTATTCATGGATTGTATTGCTCACCTCCTTCTCCTAGGATTTGGGTTGAGGGCTGGGGTCCTATTCCTGAGGCTGAATCTGTGGATGTTGAGGGCACCTCATTAGTTTTGAAACCAGTTATTAGCACCAGTATCATGTAGGCTAGCCTAATATTTTGCCTCACGTATTAGCCCAGTAGGCTAGTTTACTGCACAAGTTTAGCTAGTTCTGTGCAGACCTTCTACATTACATTCATCTGATCTTCCATGGCAATAAACGTGAAGTATTTAAATAAAATGACACTGCACTGCTGATTGAAAAGTGTTGTCTTAATATTCCAACTCGGTTAAAATGAAATCTGAGTCTATCATTAGCTAGTATGCTGTAAGGCAGCTGGGCCATAGAAGGTTCACGCTGCACGCTACACGCGTGTAAAGAAAAGTGGACAAACGTAGCATGACTTGCTCTGGGCCATAGAACGGCATTCACGTTGCACGCTGCACACTTCACGCGTGAAGCGAGAAATGAACATGCACACTTTTTTCTAGGCGTGAAGATGGAAATTCCAGTCAATGCATGCACGACCGCCGCGCCAGCCAATCAGAACGGGTCTAGGGAGATAAAATGGACAACTATCGAGAAAAGTTGAAGTTTAATGGCCCAGGGTCCGGTTCTTCACGTGAACGTGTAGCGTGCAGCGTGAACCTTCTATGGCCCAGCTGCCTAATGGCATCAAGTATCAGTGAATAATAGGCTAGCTTTCTTTGGGAAAAACTGAGTCACCAATTGTCGACCCTTTTTCTCCCTTTCAGCTTTCTGCTGCTTCTCCTTCCGTTTTTGATATCCGGACTTCATAATTTATCTCACCACCATCACACCTGCTCCTGCTTAGTAACTTCTAGAATGTACAGCTCAGTTGGAGAGAAACTGCCAGCTGCGCTAATAGCGGCGCTGTGCACACACGGAGCTACACAGTTCACTGCCCCCGCCCACAATCAGACTGTACCATTACTAAAAAGGGAGGAGGGGTGAAATGACTATCATAAATAACTCAAGGAAAATGTGATAGCAAATCATAGCCATGTATAATTTGCATATTTTAATAGATTAAATGAAATCTTTTATTTCAAAAACTTACACAAGACAATACTCATCTCATCTCATTATCTCTAGCCGCTTTATCCTTCTACAGGGTCGCAGGCAAGCTGGAGCCTATCCCAGCTGACTATGGGCGAAAGGCGGGGTACACCCTGGACAAGTCGCCAGGTCATCACAGGGCTGACACACAGACAACCATTCACACTCACATTCACACCTACGGTCAATTTAGAGTCACCAGTTAACCTAACCTGCATGTCTTTGGACTGTGGGGGAAACCGGAGCACCCGGAGGAAACCCACGCGGACACGGGGAGAACATGCAAACTCCGCACAGAAAGGCCCTCGCCGGCCCCGGGGCTCGATCCCAGGACCTTCTTGCTGTGAGGCGACAGCGCTAACCACTACACCACCGTGCCGCCCCAAGACAATACTATTAAAATAATATTAATATCCCTCACAGGCCCCCCTGTCAGTACCAGGCCCTTAGAATCGTCCTAACTTTCCCCCCCCTAGCGGCGCCCCTGTGCATGTGTAGAGTTTATGTAGAGTTTATGTAGTGTACTCAGTAGTAGAAACATATTGTGGTATTTCTAATGGGAAGTAAGGAGTCAACAAAAATAATCATAGAGCCATCAGTTTCGTCGATAAATTTCTACATCAGTGAATAATTCCTTTCCTTCCACTGCAGGGAAGAAGATTGCAGCCCAACCAGAGGATTCCACCCCAGGAAGAAGAATCCAGTCAGTGTTAGACATTTTCCATCCATCATCTGTAGCCGCTTATCCTGTTCTACAGGGTCGCAGGTAAGCTGGAGCCTATCGTGTTAGACATTTTGTAGTTTAAAATTCTACAGTTTTTGGTGCACATGTCAGTTCTGTGTTTTGATCACAGAAACATGAATGTGATCGTTACTGCAACAGCAATTACACTACTGTGATTATTACTGGAATAACAGTTACAGTATTTTATAGTTACTGTGATTAAATTCACAGTAAACATACAACATACTTCGTGACTCGACATTTCAGTATTCTTTTTACAGTATTTATTACTGAATATAATAATAACTATAGTGTTTGGGTTTTTTTTAATTCCTTATGTATAAACAAACATTCTGTTAAATGAATTTATAACAATTTGAAAAGAATCAGTTGTTTTTAGAATTATATTAGAATTTGAATGCATTTTTAATAATTAGACTCCTCATCTCACCTCATCTATCCCTTGACCTATGGGGTCGTTGGGGCATCATGGATGCTTGGGCTACAACCCTCCTCCGACCCAGGCACTGTCCCTTGTAGTATAGTATTTGTTCGACCGGCCGCGCGTGTGACATGGCCATACCATTTCAGTTTTCTTTTCTTAACTGTCATGAGAAGGGTCTCATGTGGTCCTATAGCCTGTTCAACAGTCTGGTGGATAGTTTCATTCGTGATATGGTCCCTGTGTGTTATACCGAGGATTGTTCTGTAGCACCTCATTTCTCTTGCTAGGCATGGCCGTAACTACCAACGCAGTCTAACGCAGCGTCACGTGACGTAGCCTATACTAGTGTCGGCCGGGGAAGTTGGGTTTTGGATAAAACAGGCAGGGTGTAGTCTACGCTCTATCACATATCACCTAACCTAACGTAGGCTAATAGTCACATCGCATTATAGAGCTTTACCCGAGTGCAAAATGAAAACGATGCAACAAATTAAATTAAGGTTTGGACAGCCAACAGAAGAGCAGGGAAAGAGAAGGAGGGAAGGTGAGAAAATATTGTCAGTGCAGTGGCAGACCATTCAGCGGTGTCATGCCAACTTTCCAAGGGGAAACGTTTCATTGTCATTGCCTATTACATTTTAGTTAGCATTTCGAGAAACATTCAAAACTACGTTGTCACAGGCAGCCCTGTGCAGGGCTAAGTAAACGGGCTTGTTTGAGTAACTCTTTCTCTCATAACTCTCTCTCTCACTCACTCACTCACTCACACAGACACACGGTCCGTGTATCATCCGATCATTCAAGTATTCCATTCAATCTGGAAAACGAAAAACAAAAAAACCACTCAATATTTCGTTTTCTTGTTTTTCTGTATGACCAAAAAATGAGGGATTGGTGTTTGTTTTCCTTTTTCCAACTCAAAACAGAACAAATAATAAACAGGGACACCAAAACGAAATAATAACTCTAATTTACGATTATTGATTTTCTCTATTCCCCACGCTACATTAGCCTTCCCATGATCCTCAGCGACAGTCCATCGTCTCTGCGTCTATGAAACAGAAAAATTGCATGTGCATGTATATATCAAGTAATTTATTCATACATCCTATTCATTTAATATATTAAGCTGTTAATGTTAAGCTGATGATCTCTTAATTATTATTATTATTATTATCTCAATATAATAGTACTTATTTCGTTTTCCTGTTTTTCTGTATGACAAAAAAATGAGGGATTGGTGTTTTGTTTTCCTTTTTCCAACTCAAAACAGAACAAATAATAAACAGGGAAACCAAAACGAAATAATAACTCTAATTTACGATTATTGATTTTCTCTATTCCCCACGCTACATTAGCCTTCCCATGATCCTCAGCGACAGTCCATCATCATCTCTGCGTCTATGAAACAGAAAAATTGCATGTGCATGTATATATCAAGTAATTTATTCATACATCCTATTCATTTAATATATTAAGTTGTTAATGTTAAGCTGATGATCTCTTAATTATTATTATCTCAATATAATAGTAATCTGTACTCGAGTTGAGGGGGGATGGGGGGGATGCCATCCTCCCGGAATAAAAAATGGTCAAAATCATCCCCCCTCTAAAACGGGCATCCCCCCTCCCTTCCCTTGAGCAATTTTATCAATAAATGTGGACATTACTTCTATTTAACATTGGAATTAGAAATGCCATTCCACATAGCTCTGCTGAAACTGAGCATACAGTAAGCTACCGTGAGAGAGGGCGCGCGCAAGCGAAGCGTTTGAGGAGGTGACATTCAGTTGGGGTTCCGTTATTTTTGATTTCATTCGGCGTCAGTGACAGCAGCGGATTGCAGCATCATGGCCAAGCGGAGTGGACAGCAAGACCTAAGCAAGTTCGGATATGGAGCCTAATTTGTGGGCGGCGGATAACAACACAGCTATCATAATGAATGTTAGTTTGGAGTCTAGCCAGCTGCTCAGCCTTACATGTGACCGGCTCTCTAATGAGGCAATGAAGCCTTCAAAACTGCTAGTGTCGTTAATTTTAGCCTTCCTGTCTTGAATAACACTTTTTGTTGCCTGAAGAATAACAAACGAACGTCCAGGCTGATTAAATTAATGGCCTTATACAAGAAATCAAAGCTAACATGAACCTGAGTAAGCTATCGATAGCTGGCTAGACTCCAAACTAACATTCATTATGATAGCTGTGTTGTTATCCGCCGCCCACAAATTAGGCTCCATATCCGAACTTGCTTAGGTCTTGCTGTCCACTCCGCTTGGCCATGATGCTGCAATCCGCTGCTGTCACTGACGCCGAATGAAATCAAAAATAACAGAACTCCAACTGAGTGTCACCTCCTCCAATGCTTCGCTTGCGCGCGCCCTCTCTCGCGGAGCTTACTGTATGCTCAGTTTCAGCAGAGCTATGTGGAATGGCATTTCTAATTCCAATGTTAAATAGAAGTAATGTCCACATTTATTGATAAAATTGCTCAAGGGAAGGGAGGGGGGAAGCCCGTTTTAGAGGGGGGATGATTTTGACCATTTTTTATTCCGGGAGGATGGCATCCCCCCCATCCCCCCTCAACTCGAGTACAGATTACTATAATTAACACTGTGAATTTCACCAGAAATCCTTTATTATTCCCTGCCTACCTCTATTTTATTTATTTTTGCACGCTTTATAAGCAAATGTGAACTATTTTTGGAGTTTGTTCATTCATTTAACTCTTACATACTGTTTGGGTCAAATTTGACCCATTTTAACATTTGACAGCAATAAAAATACCCTAAATGTCATTTTTTTGGCCTGATATCGTATGACTTTTCCTAAAGTGATCCAAAATACACAAAACTGAAAATATTTTAAACTGGTATAATTTTACAGAGGGGTTACAATTTTTTGTACACTTAGGCTGTTCTGGGGCAAATTTGACCCATATTCATTTGAATGTCTTTTAAACTTCCCAGAGTGTGTTAAATCATGGTAAAGGGTGGGAGGGGAGGGACAGTACATGCCATGTTCTTTTATATATGACTTATGGGACAGTTATGACAGTGTTCAAGGGGGGACTTGAACCTGTCTCGGGAACTTTACATGTTCCCACCATATTTTCTCACAGAAAATATGGTTTCCATAGGAACATGTACCTGTTAGTTTTTGAAGAGTCATGGGGAATCTCGAAACAGTGAAAAAAACAGTTGCACAGTGATCATACATAGTAAACATAAGGAACAGAGGTCATATGAGGTCAGAGGGTGCCTTGAAACAGGCGTGAGATCTGCACCTGCACCAGAAATGTAACAAAATCTATAGACCTATATAAAGAGTTAATAAATGTTATAAAGAGTTATAAATGTTTTTGCAAACTGTACTTTCAATAAAATATATTAACATCATTATGACTATGTTTTCATGTCTTAGGTAAAAAAGAATGTGTGAAAGATGTTTCTATCCAAAATCGGGTAGTGTAAATATATAAAAAATACACTCTCTTTGCTTTCTGAAACATTGATTAAGGATTAATCAACCATTTATTAATGTCAGATTGGTCATTTATATGTTTTAAAAAGATATGGAGCTCAAAATTGGGTGTGGACTCTTATTAGTAGGGTATTCTTTGCCTGGGTCAAAATTGACCCAGACCATACCATGAAGGCATGGAATATGAACAGTATGTAAGGGTTAAAAAAAAGAAAGGGCAAAACCCACTCCTCGCGCTTGGATGAGGTGATCGGAGCGCGTCGCGCGGGATTCTCTTCAGTCTGCCCTGCCTGAAGCGCTCTGGAGAGAAGTGAGGAGCTGCCAGGGTTCTTCTAATTAATAGTTACAAAAAATTCATATAAGCGTTTATAACACTAAAATTTGCAGGGTAGCGGTGTTGTGTAGCTGGCGAAGTGCCATTGTGCTCGCTCTTGTTTTTATTTTCATGTACTTTGTAAAATACAGCAAACTAATGTTAGCCGGAATGTTGCTAGCGAATGTTAGCTCGTAGTTACCTCAGTACAACATAGTTAGCCTGCATAGTTACTCACGGGGCTAAAGACATTTGTTTGATAGCGTTTAACTTTATTTCGGTATCATATGTCCGCTTAGCAATTTACAGGGGATTTTTCCCATTATGCACGTTATGTTCAAAATCTTTGGGGGTATGCCATGGCTAACTTAAATCGATCCGATCCGAACGGAAAGAATTTCTCGGTTCGAAGCTTATTAGCTTATTCAACGACTGCTATAGTCGTTGAAATATTAGAATCGTTGGTATACCGATATCAGCAGAGCATTCTAATATTTCAACGACTCACTTGTGAACTTTGTATTGACGGTTAATTTGCGTCAATATCCAGAAACGTGTTCATTAAAGCATGTTGGTTGTGAAAATTAAGTTTTTGCTTTTACTATAGTGGCTAGCAACATTGAAATCTGTATGTGGTGTGATGTAGCCAACATGGCCATACATGTCAATCCCTACGGATTTCCCATATTCCCTACGGATTTTGGCATTTTAAAAATGGTACGGGTGTAGTGGTATTCAACTACAGATTTTTCTACATTTTCACCTTTAAATTATTTTGATTTATTACCATAAAAAAAATCGTCATGAAATACGAAAATGCACGGGAGCCGCCATTTTCTACATTTAGAATTACTCAACCGGTACTTCCGCTAGTACCAACAAGCCATTCCGAATGTCTGAGCATGCGCAATTGTGATTTTCCTGCACACCGAGCGGGAAATAACAGCACATGTAGCGTAACAATACACAGGTCAAGATGTCGGCACCACTGAAGAAAAAACTCAAAACATCTAAAACTGGAGGTCGCTTTCTTCCCGAATGGACAGAAACATTCAATGGAATAATTATCGCCTCCAAAATGGGTGCTGAGTATGTCAACTGCACAATTTGTTGTAGAGACGTGAAAGTGTTTGCCTCTGGAATTTACGACGTGAGGGAACACATGAAATCTCAAATGCATGTGAAGAATGCAAACCAGAAAAAGAGACAGCCGTCAATTAATTTCTTCATGCAAAAACCAACAAAGGTTGTATCTGACACTATCTTAAAATCAGAAGTGGCATTTTGCAATTTCATTGCTCAACACAACCTCCCAATGTCCGTCGCAGACCATTTCACAGAACTCGTCCCTACACTATTTCCAGATAGTGATCTAGCAAAGAAATTCAGCTGTAAACGGACCAAGGCAACTCAGATTATAAAACGAAGTCTAGCACCAGAGGCCACTTCTCCAGTGATAGATCATTGTGAGACTATGCCCTTTTCTGTAATGATTGATGAAAGCAATGATAAAAAGAGTGACAAGAGACTGGCAGTGCTTGTCTGAATTTTTAACGTGAATGTTGGGGCTCGATCCAGAATTTTGGACATGCCAGTGTGTAACATTGGTACAGCAGAGTCAGTTTTCAAAACTTTGGATGAAGTATTACAGTAAGTATGTTATGTCCATTTTAATGAATATAGAATAATACATTTCTATTTGTATGAATAATTTCTGAAATATAACTTTGTTTTAAAGATGCATGATGATCGTAATACTAATAAATGAGATGATCATTTAAAATCAAGAGGTGAGAAAAAAATTAAATGCCTGATGTGGTTATGTATTTGTAAATAGGCTTTAATATATGAATAAAAATAAATTCTTTAACTCTGTTATGCACAATTATCTCCTTTGTATGATTGCAGACCAAGATGAACAGTGACTTATGCTGCAAATTAGAGATAACCCATGAACATGTAAAGTTGGGTAGAAGTGCAACATGTTCATACAGTCAGGAACATTGCTGAACAATGTGCCAAGTGAACCCCAAATTATTGGATTATGTGAGAAGAGACACTAAATTTTGTTGAACTGATATAGACTGTTGTTTAATTGAGTGTTAACAGTATATATGGATGTACAGAAATTAACCAGTGCATATATTAGGTAAGATCTGATACATTTTTATTATGCATAAAATATTACTATGGATTTGGTATGGAAATTATGGATTTCTTTACCAGGGAGTACAGGTGAGAGCCGTGAGGGGTTGACATGTATGCATGGCATGGTTATGCTGTTACTCATTTAATTTTTTAAATTAGGCACATGAGACCAGCCAGAGCTGCCATAACGGATTTTTTTGTTATTCATGACAGGTATGTTGCCTTGCTGTTTATTCTACTGTAATACTATTTGGTTTTCGTGCATTTTTTCCATTTCATGTTACCATTTCATGTCACCAATCATTCCTGAAGTGTTAAGCTGGTGGTAATTCATGTACTGAATGTCGCACAAGATGTGACCGTTTTCTGCTGAAATGTAATGTACTGTAAGAATGCATTATTATATGAATGCAGTTTGTACAGTAGTGAGTCTGCCTGAAGCTCTCTGGAGAGAAGCACATGAGACCAGCCAGAGATGCCATAACGGATTTTTTTGTTATTCATGACAGAATAAACCGCAGTCAATCGGCCGTCGTTGTCTGAGTCATCAATGAATATTTCACAAAGACACAACGCAGAGTCAGACCGGTCACACTAGTCCCAATATACAAGAATAAGGGAGATGTACAGGGCTGCAGTAATTCCAGAGGGATAAAACTGATGAGCCACACCATGAAGCTATGGGAAAGGGTATTGGAGGCGAGATTGAGAAGACAGGTAGCAATCTGTGAACAGCAGTACGGGTTTATGCCAAGGAAGAGCATGTCAGATGCAATTTTTGCTTTAAGAATGTTAATGGAGAAGGCCAGAGAAAGCTACAGTGTGTGTTTGTAGACCTGGAGAAGGCATATGATAGCGTGCCGAGAGATGAGCTATGGTATTGTATGAGAACGAGTGGCGTGAATGAGAAGTACAGTTGTGTTCAAAATAATAGCAGTGTATTTAAAAACGTGAGTAAAGCTCAAAATCCTTATAATAGTTTTTATTTCCATGCATTGGGAACAATGCACATTATATTCTACATCAAAACATGAAGAAAAATGTATCAATATTTTAATTACTTTACAGAAAATGAAGAAAAATGAACATTGGGCTGTTCAAAAAATAGCAGTGTCTGCATTTTTCATTACAAACTCCAAATATTTACTGTATAAACTGAAAAAATCTTAAGGATTTAGTATTCCTGTGAATCACTAAACTAATATTTAGTTGTATAACCACGGTTTCTGAGAACTTCTGGCACCTGTGAACAGGTATTCCAGCCCAGGATGATTTGACAACATTCCACAATTCCTCTGCATTTCTTGGTTTTGCCTCAGAAGCAGCATTTCTGATGTCACCCCACAAGTTTTCTATCGGATTAAGGTCCGGGGATTGGGCTGGCCACTCCATAACTTTCATTTTGTTGGTCTTGAACCCTGATGCTGCTCGCTTACTGGTGTGTTTGGGGTCATTGTCTTGTTGAAACACCCATTTCAAGGGCATTTCCTCTTCAGCATAAGGCAACATGACCTCTTCAAGTATTTTGATATATGCAGACTGATCCGTGATCCCTGGTATGCGATAAATGGGCCCAACATCATAGTAAGAGAAACATCCCCATATCCTGATGCTTGCACCACCATGCTTCACTGTCTTCAGAGTGTACTGTGGCTTGAATTCAGTGTTTGGGGGTCGTCTGAAAAACTGTCTGCGGCCCTTGGACCCAAAAAGAACAATTTTACTTTCATCAGTCCACAAAATGTTTTTCCATTTCTCTTTAGGCCAGTCGATGTGTTCTTTGGCAAATTGTATCCTCTTCAGCACGTCTTTTTTTTAACAGTGGAACTTTGCATGAGCTTCTTGCCGATAGATTAGCTTCACACAGGCATCTTCTAATTGTCACAGTACTCACAGGTAACTTCAGACCGTCTTTGATCACCCTGGAGCTGATCATTGGCTGAGTCTTTGCCATTCTGGCTATTCTTTGATCCATTCGAATGGTAGTCTTCTGTTTTCTTCCACGTCTCTCTGGTTTTGCTGTCCATTTTAAAGCACTGGAGATCATTTTAGCCGAGCAGCCCATCATTTTCTGCACTTCTTTACAGTATACGTTTTACCTCTCCAATCAACATTTTAATCAAAGCACGCTGTTCTTCTGAACAATGTCTGGAACGACCCATGTTTCTCAGGTTTTCAGAGAGAAATGGATGTACAACATGTGCTGGCTTCATCCTTAAATTAGGACCACCTGACTGACATCTGTTTTTTTACAGAATGAATGACCTCACTAATTAAACTCCACACTGCTATTATTTTGAACACGTCCCTTTCACTTAATTATTCGATTACACAGACTCAGGAGCATGCATATCATGAATGTTGGGTCTGTTGGTTTTCTATGACTCTGCTACACCTACTGGTAAATTATTTGCCATGTAGTAATATAATTTCCACCAAAAATAGTGATTGATCTGGTTAGTCGTGTTGGACTGCTATTATTTTGAACACAAGTGTATATTAGAGTGGTGCAAGACATTTATGAGAATAGTGAAACAACAGTGAGGTGTGCAGCTGGAACAACTGAATGGTTCAAGGTGAAGGTGGGACTCCATCAAGGATCTGCTTTGAGTCCTTTCTTGTTTGCCATAGTGATGGATAGCTTGATGGACGAAGTGAGGCAAGAGTCACCATGGAACGTGATGTTTACGGATGGTATTGTGATATGTGGTGAAAGTGGAAAGGAGGTTGAGTTGGGTTTGGAGAGATGGAGGTATGCATTGGAATGAAGAGGAATGAAGGTGAGCAGGAGCAAAACAGAATACATGTGCATCAATGAGAATGGGGATGAGAGTGTCATGAAGATGCAAGCAATAGACGTAAAGAAAGTTGGTGAATTCAAGTACCTGGGGTTAACTGTGCAAGAAAATGGGGGCTGCGATAGTGAGGTGAGAAAGCAAGTGCAGGTAGGATGGAGCAGTTGGAGAAGGATTTCGGGAGCCATTTGTGATGGGAAAGGCCCAGCAAAAGTGAAAGGTAAGATGTACAAGACAGTAGTGAGACCAGCTGTGATGTATGGGTTGGAGACCGTACCCTTAACGAAGAGGCAAGAGGCAAAGTTGGAGGTGGTGGAGTTGAGGATGTTAAGGAACTAGTACATCAGAGGGACAGCACATGTGGAGAGCTTGGGAATGAAGCTAAGAGAGATGAGACTGGGATGGTATGGGCACATTGTGAGAAGAGACGCAGAGCATGTTGGAAGGAGAATGTTGAGGATGGAGCTGCCAGGCAAACGAAAATGAGGAAGGCCAAAGAGGAGATACATGGATGTGGTGAGAGAGGACATGAAAGTGGCAGGTGTGGTAGAGAAGGATGCGGAAGACAGGGAGCAATGGAGACCAAAGATCCGCTGTGGTGACCCCTAATCAGGAGCAGCCGGAAGAAGATATAAGATTTCCCTCCAGTTAAACAGCTCAGTGTTTTTTATAAAGTCTGCTGAGTTTTCAGCTCCTTTTAACATGAAATCTTCTTGTCTACAGGAAGTGTGACTGCAGTGTGAGGAAATGAGGCGACAAAATGGACCAGTTTCACAGCAAACAGTTATGTTCTATTAAACATCTGCAGGATGATTAACAGAGAAATATTTATATTACAGAAATACAGCAACTGTCCACTTCTCAATTACATCACGTAACTCATTTCAAAAAGAGTAAATGTTTTTTCACAGGTACTATGATTTTTATTTGTGTTTTTTGTTCCATTACATTTGTTTTATACTCTGTTGTCTCATTGTCTTTCATGTTACTTCATTCATCTAACGTATAATTTACAAGTGCAATTATTTTGTAATGCAGATTATAATACAAGTCAATAAAAAGTAAACAGATAAAAAGTATATCATTCTTTAACACAATTATAAATAAACAGTAGTGGTAGAAGAACAAAAAAATAACTTTGGGATGTGCGGTTATAAGAAAATAATCAGCAGTGTATAGCAGTAACTCTGCTTCATCACACCACCCTGTCATTAATTATTTTACTACAACACCACATCACCCACAGTGTTTTATTTCTTACATCATTAGAGTTATACGATCCCTAAAGCACAACGCACGATGTGTTTCTGCAAGTGAAGTAAAGCCCACCAAAGCATCTCTGCTTCATGAGAAACATTTTCTTTCTGCAGTAGTCAGTGGATGAAGCAGTTTTAGGTCTGAATAGAGAATCAGAGGGATTAAGCTACAAAATTCATGTTAAATATATAAACTTAATACAACAAATATCTACACTGTATTATATAATTATACTGATTTATTTATTCAAAGTGTATTTCACAATTAGAATTATGCAAAAATACTGAAAGTAGTCTATACTGAAGTAAAAGCCTTGTAGTGAGAGTCTCCTCAGGGGCCTGAAACTGTTCCTGTCCATTTCAGCTCCCTCTTCCACTGACTGGGTTCAGCTCGAGTCCCTGTGCTTTTTCACCTGCTCTTTCAGGGTTTTTAAGGGACTGAGGTCCAGGCAGTTTCATGCAGCTCACAAGATGTTCCACATTCAGTGTAGAATTGTGTGCAGTCCGATTCACTGTGCACCATGAACACACACTGACCACGTCTCCGAGTCTCTTTCATTTGTCATTTCATTTCACTAAATGACTGATGTGTTTATGAATGTGTTGTCCGTTCCTCAACATAGAAATGCAGGAACACCAGTGTCTTCATCACACACTGAAAATAAAAGAAAAACATCTGGATTAATCCCCACACACTGGACTGTGGTACTTCATGACCAACAGCATGTAATCATCTCTGCTCCAAGAGAAACATGATTATCTCCTGTTTATAATTTAATTCAACATTTATTCAGTCTTAAATAATATGTGTTCTAACATTGAGCTCCAACAAACGAGAACTTCCACAAGATCTAACAGGAAAGTGAGCAGATGTTTCCCATCACATCACTGCTCTTATCCAATCACAGGCTTTGGAGCTTTTTAAACAGTAACTAACACTGCGGTGGGTTTGATCTCTTGTTCTACATGTAGATTTAAGTGCAGACTTTAAGAAGAAGCCGAGGTGAATTTTACAGGAACGACAGAAGACACGGTGTGGAGGTGGAGAGCAGGAAGGAGTGTCAGAGTGAGTCAAGTGGCTCCTTAAATCACATTAGTGGCAGTGTGGCATTAAAGACGATCATTTTACTGAGTTTTGAGGAGGGTTGAGAAGAAAGTGTGCTGCTGATCAGAAACGGAAAAGCTGAGATCATCTTATTCAGACAAAAGCAGCAGGATGAAGACAGAGGCAAGGCAAGGCAAGTTTATTTATATAGCACATTTCATACACAGTGGCAGTTCAATGTGCTTTACAGAAGTAAAAGCAAAACAGTAAACAATAGAAAATAAAATTACATAAAATAAATGGGGAAGAAAATTAATAAGAATTAAACAATAGTAGGAATAAAATAATAAAATGAGATAAAAGTTCAATTTAAAAAAAAAACAGCAGAATAAAATAGAATAAAAGTTAAGTAAAATTTAAAACATGGAGAGACTGTAAAAGTAAAGAGTTTAAAACATGTAGAGATGGCAATATTAATAATTTAGCAGAAAGCATCTGAAAACAGCTTGGTCTTTAACCTAGATTTGAAGCTGCCAACAGCAGGAGCATTTTTAATGTCCTCTGGCAGTTTGTTCCATAGCTGTACTGCATAGTAGCTAAAAGCTGCTTCACCACACTTTGTTTTAACAACAGGTTTTAACAGTAAATTTTTCTGCTGCGATCTGGTAGATCTGATTGGGTTAGGCCACTGCAACATATCAGAGAGGTAATTGGGCCCTGTACCATTTAGAGATTTGTACACCAGCAGCAATGCTTTAAAGTAAATTCTGTAGCTTACTGGAAGCCAGTGAAGGGACCTTAGAATTGGAGTAATGTGCTCTGTTCTTTTTGTTCGTGTGAGAACCCTAGCTGCTGCATTTTGAACCAGCTGAAGTCGTTTGACGGGTTTTTTTGGCAGGCCTGTGAAAAGGCCATTGCAGTAATCAACCCTACTAGAGATGAAGGCATGTATAAGTTTTTCCAGATCATTTTTTGACATAAGTCCTCTTAGTTTGGAAATGTTTTTTAGGTGATAAAATGCCGGTTTAGTGATTGCTTTCATGTGCCTGTCAAAGTTTAGCTCGCTGTCAATGAAAACACCAAGATTTTTAACCATTTCTTTTGTTTTAATCCCCTTTGTGTCAAGAATAGTGGTAATCCTGAGTCTTTCTTTGAAGAAAATTTTGTGACATCCAGTTGTTGATTTGATCGATACACTGGTAGAGACATTCAAGGGGGGCATAATCATTAGGTGATAGAGCAAAATAAATTTGGGTGTCATCTGCATAGCAGTGATATAAAATTGAGTTGTTCTTGATAATTTGCCCAAGTGGGAGCATATAAAGGTTGAATAGTAATGGTCCAAGGATCGACCGCTGGGGGACACCACAGGTCAAGGACATTGACGTTCAGGTACAATTTCCCATGGTAACAAAGAAGCTTCTATCTTTTAAGTATGATTTTAACCAATTGATAACTTTACTAGTCAACCCAACCCAATGTTCAAGTTGATATAGCAGTATGTTGTGATCAACAGTATCAAAAGCTGCAATGAGGTCCAGTAATACCAGGACCGATGTTTTTCCTGCATCAGTATTAAGACGTATGTCATTTATAACTTTAATCAGCGCTGTTTTAGTGCTATGATTGGCACGAAATCCTGACTGAAAGTTATCAAAACAGCTGTTTGATATCAAGAAGGCAGTTATTTGATTGAAGACAATTTTTTCAAGGATTTTCCCGATGAATGGTAGATTTGATATTGGCCTGTAGTTATTTAATACTGAAGCATCCAGATTATTCTTTTTAAGTAGGGGCTTTACAACGGCTTTTTTCAAGGACACAGGAACAATACCAGTCTCTAGGGATGTATTTATGATTTGAAGCACATCTGTAATTATAAGATGTAGAACAGACTTAAAAAAGTTGGTGGGCAGAATGTCCAAATCAAATGTTGAGGAACTGAGATTTTGTACAGTTTTTTCAAGAGTGTCAATCAATTAAACAAAATTCTGACATTGTGTTGAAGTTATCTGTCTGTGTCACTGGTGATTGCAGTTTTTCAATTATTTGCAACTGAGATATATTATGAGCAATATTATGTCGTATTTTATCAATTTTACCTTTAAAGAAGGATGCAAACTCATTGCATTTATTAACTGAGAGAAGTTCAGGTGCTAATTGTGGTGGGGGATTAGTTAGCTTCTCTACTGTTGAAAATAGCACACGGGCATTGTTCATATTCCTGTTGATGATGTTGGAGAAGAAAGACTGTCCTGCTTTACGAATTTCATAATTATATTTACAAAGCATCTCTTTATGGATTTGATAATGGATGTGAAGTTTAGTTTTGCGCCATTTTCTTTCAGTCTTTCTACATTCTCTCTTTAACAGTTTAACAGCTGGGTATTGCTTCCATGGTGCTTTCTGCTTATCATTGACTCTTTGAAGTCAGAGACAGCAGGGTGTCACAAGGAGACGAGGTGTTCATTTACAATCACTCTCATGCACTCAGACGGGACATTTTGGAGACTCTGACTGACTCCATCTTCTACTTTCAGATGAATTTTAAATCAATTTTACTGAACAACAAACAGCATTAAAGACAACTGGGAGGAAAAAGTCAGATTAAATAGAACACAGTGAAAATTTCTAAAACTGGCTTCATTTCATGGCCTGGTCATGTGACATTTACTGAAATTAAAGGAAAATGATAAAGAAATTAAATTATTATCCCCCAACATTTGCCTAAAAAGGTTATTACTTACACGAGTTTCTGTAGTTTGTAATGTCCATCATCCTTAAGAGCAGAGAGCAGCTTCTTTCCTGAGTCTCCTATTTTATTCCCAGTCAGATCCAGGTCTCTCAGGTGTGAGGGGTTTGATCTCAGAGCTGAACTCAGAGCAGCACAGCCTTCATCGGAGACACCACAATCATAAAACCTGCAGAGACACAATGACACACTTCACTGCCTCAGTTTATGAACATCAAGATGTGTTTTCTCTGCCTTTAAATTAGTGTGTGTCCCCCATGGATGTGGCTTTTCTTTCACCGTTCTATATCAAGGAAGTAGCTAAGCTGAGATCAGAAGAAGGAAGTTACAGCTCAC
Source organism: Neoarius graeffei (assembly GCF_027579695.1). Lineage (NCBI taxonomy): Eukaryota > Metazoa > Chordata > Actinopteri > Siluriformes > Ariidae > Neoarius > Neoarius graeffei. The sequence continues at coordinate 11,229,237 of NC_083590.1, forward strand.
GAGTTACAATCAGAAACAAATTTCAGAAATTAATGTAAATAATCAAACTGAACTTTAGATTTACAATTTATCTGAAATATTGCCAAATTATTTCACCACTGCAGGCTCCAATATGTTTAGGTTTGAGATGTCAATCATGTTCTTTCCTGATTTATTTATTGGCAATCAGTTACAAGGCTCCACCCCTTTGAGAGATCGACCAATCATAATAAGGAGAAGCCGTGCGTCCAGGTGGAACAAAAAGGGGAAAAAAAAAAAACACATTGTCCAATCCACAGTGAGATTTTTCCCCCCTGTGAAAAAACACACTCGCCCACACTCCATTCCCACCCAGTGAAGCGGTGCGTCTGGGCGGGGCTCAAATTGACGAGATAGACACTTTGGTGAAATAAACAGTGTGAGTTTAATGAACAAACAGCGCGATATTGCAGTGAGATACTCCATCAATCTGATTCACTCAAATACTGAACGACACCAAGACTGATGAATAAAATAGAGACTTTGGGAAACGTTTCATTGCTGCATTTTAATGAAATGTGAGGGGAAGCCGGGCTTCCAGTGTCGTCTTAAAGCAAATCACCACTGACAGAGATGGACTGGAACATTATTTACTATTTTAACATTTATTATTATTATTATTATTATTATTATTCTTCAAAATCAACAAAAGGATTGTTGCTGTGGGTTTCAGTTTATTGGAAGTTCTTTTCTCCTCCTTTTTAATTTTTATTTAAAAGTCTTTTTTTTATCTATTTAATTTTTTCACTGCATCAGTTCTGTGGCATTAACGTCTCATTTTAGTTTTTAAACTCTATATTCCTGAGATCATTTCCACCATGTCACTGCTGCTTTAAACCCTGCAGCTCACACAGAGGGCAGTTAGTTTGAGTCTCAGGTGCAGTTTGTGGGATTAGTTACAGTGTTGTAGTAAATTTCACAGTGATTTCAGACACATTGCAGTCGGATCAAGTCCCGTTTTGTGCTGCAGCTTCTCACATACGTCCATCTGACCCAAAGACTCTGTGACAAATCATCAGTGTGCAGTGAACAGAAACAATCTTCCTCCTCAGGACACTGATGATGAACCTAAAACCTCTGCTTCAGTCTCACTATTAGAGAATGTGTCTTACTGAGGAGCAGGTCATGTGACTCTCAGAGAGATGATCTTACCTCAGTGTCTCCAGTTTACAGTGAGGATTCTCCAGTACAGCACAGAGACGCTTCACTCCTGAGTCTCCAAGATTATTATCAGACAGATCCAGTTGTCTCAGATGTGAGGGGTTTGATCTCAGAGCTGAACTCAGAGCAGCACAGCCTTCATCTGAGACACCACAACCCCACAACCTGCAGAGACACAATGACACACACTTCATCAACAGATTTTCATCTTGGTTTAATTCTTACTTTAAAGATGATGAGTGTAAAAATTAATGTTATTATTCAGAATGTCATGAGGATTTAATATCACCTGTTTATTCTCATTAACAGTGTAATTAATAATAATACTGAGTGTTATATTGAGTTTCTCTCCTCTGCTGTGTGTGATATTATACCATCAGCAGCTGAAGCTGAACAGAGAAGAGCAGAGAGACCATGAACTTTAATCAGAGAGAGAGAGAGAGAGACTGAATCTCAGATGGTTCTCTACTAGACTTATAGTGCACTACACAGGGGCAATAAACTTGTTTCTCCAGAGTCTACAGAGTGCATTTATAGAACACTATAGATTTATATTATTGTAGAATCAGAAAAGTAAACAATGATTATTCCATATAAATCCTACAAACATTCAGCCACTCGTTCTTGAGACAGCGTGCGAAGAAGAGTTTCAGAAAAAATGGACAGAAAACCCGAAAACATACCGGTTTCACCTCTCAGTGTCGGAGGAATAAAAATAGTGTAATTTATGACGATGTTCGATTTCTAATTACTTTTTCATCCTTCAAAAAAGAGGGAGCACATATAAACAGTGCTGTAATTTCAACACCAGTCACCTGCCAGCAGAGGTGGACAAAATACCCAACTGCATTACTGAAGTCAAAGTACAGATCCCACTGGTCAAATGTGACTCCGATACAAGTGAAAGTTGTCCAGTCAAATTTTTACTTAAAAGTACTGAAGTATTTGCTTTTAAAAATACTGAAGTATTAAAAGTAAATTTTCTGTCAATGCATTGTTGTATTATTGTCACAACGCTGACAAAACCTAATGCCTCTGAACCAACCGACTGGATTTACTGACTAACTTGTAGAACCTGAAGAATAAACACCTGGCAGAACGTTACAAAATGAAACAACTTACAACCAAGCAGAATCATCAATAAGATGCTCACTAGGTTCTCTCTTTAGCTACTGGTAAAAAGCACGTAGTAGCTATAGTAATTATGCAAGGTCACAGAAGCTACAACGTTAACGTTACCAAAGACAGAAATGTGAATTCACAAAATGAACGCATGCTGTGTCATCATGGTGGTTTAACGTTAAGCTAGCTAGTCAGTGAAGCTCTACCTGACATGCTAGCAAACTCTTTTCAAACTCGAAATCATATTGGGTAGCTAACGCTACTAGAAAAGAAAGATTTCTACATTCTATTTATTTGGCAAAATTATGCTAAACATATTTCTGAAAGGACTTCAGATAATTCAGTTTTTACATGCTAACTAACAGTGTGCAAGTTAACGAGCTGTGTGTTCGTGTTAGCCGTGGACAAGGCTACGGCAACTTGGCAGGAAAATCCACAGAAAGTCATTTGACTAACCAGACTGCATCGCTATCGCAACATTATCACTAGCTCTAAAAGCACAGACAACTTCTTTACAAGCTTTCTCTTGGAATAAGATGTTTACAAACGTTTACATATGCTTCTGCAGGTTGGACCGTGAGGTTTTTGGAGGCCATAATGTGGTTTGTTTTAGACAAACAAAGCAAACATTTAAAATGAAACAAATCTTTATTCCTTTCCCCAAAAGAACCGCCTCCTTCCATTCTGCCATCAACTGATCGTGTTCAAATAACGCTGCGGAGTAACTGAACTTGATTTTATAGTCTATGGACGTGACATGACCTTAGTGATTACTGATCGGCTGTCTCAGTGTCACCTGCAAAAAAACCAAATCACGTTTTAGAAAAGAAAAAAACATCCACTTTCTAAACTGCTTCATAGTAACAAGTAAGGAGGGCCTTGACAGAAATGTAGTGGAGTGAAAAGCACAATATTTGTCTTTCAAATGTAGTGAAGTTAAAGTCATAAGTTAAAAAAACAAAACAAAAAAAAAAAACAAGTACCGATACTCAAAAAGTGTACTTAAATACTCAAGTAAATTTACTTGGTTACTGTCCACCTCTGCCTGTCAGTAACGCGATAGAGAGCGCCACTTCCAGTCAGACTACAAACATGGCTGATCTGAACTACAACACCCAAGAACCACAGCGCCCTCTATCGCCTGTCTATTAATTACACCTGCCACTCATTTCCTGGTTAATCAGCCCACGCTATATAAACACCTCTCCCACACTCACTCCATGTGAAGTATCGTTCAGTGTCTTACCCGTCATACCAAGCCTTGTTATTCTGCCTGCCTTATCGTGTTCTCGACCCTCGTTATTGTCTCATTACTCTCGACCTTATACTCTGTCTGCCGATTGATCAATCGACCCCTGCCTGTCCCTCGACTTCGATTTCTTCTAGCATTTTGGATTTGTTTGCCAGTCTGCGTTCCCCACTCTCCCCTGCACATACATCTGTAAGTGCCCGCATCCTGACATCCCCCAATCTGGATGCAGGTTCCCTCAAAATAAAGCTGAAGGTCTGCACTTTGAGCTCATCTTCATTATTTAATTTCATCAACATACTGTGGAGGAGCAAAAAAAAAAAAAAAAAAATCATCCACCTCCTAGCTGGATTTAGGGGGGTCCTGGGTTCAATGTTAAAAAATGTATGTAAAAAATTTTACTTATCACATCACAGTTAAACTCGACATTCCACACCATCCCTGAAATTTTCATGCAACAAGAATGAAAAGAAAGATGAATTGATCTTTGTAATGTTTTTCTGTTGCACTTGTTTTTCCAGTAAAATTCGAGCCACGCTGCCTGTTAAAGCCTCGATATCTCAGAAACTAATGCAGATACAAGCCTGGAATTTTACACACTATTTATTGGGAAGAGTGACTTTGTTTAAAAAGTAGGAAGCAAATCTGAGCTGGTCAGTTGGCAACATTTTTTATTCTGGTGATCATTCATTTTCATTAATTTCTAAAGTAAAATAATAAATTTCAGACACAGTGCAGTCGGATCAAGTCCCGTTTTGTGCTGCAGCTTCTCACATACGTCCATCTGACCCAAAGACTCTGTGACAAATCATCAGTGTGCAGTGAACAGAAACAATCTTCCTCCTCAGGACACTGATGATGAAGCTAAAACCTCTGCTTCAGTCTCACTATTAGAGAATGTGTCTTACTGAGGAGCAGGTCATGTGACTCTCAGAGAGATGATCTTACCCCAGTGTCTCCAGTTTACAGTGAGGATTCTCCAGTACAGCACAGAGACGCTTCACTCCTGAGTCTCCCAGATTATTATTAGACAGATCCAGGTCTCTCAGGTGTGAGGGGTTTGATCTCAGAGCTGAACTCAGAGCAGCACAGCCTTCATCTGAGACACCACAATACTGCAACCTGCAGAGACACAATGACACACACTTCAACAGATTTTCATCTTGGTTTAATTCTTACTTTAAAGATGATGAGTGTAAAATCAATTTTATTGTTCAGAATGTCATGAGGATTTAATATCACCTGTTTATTCTCATTAACAGTGTAATTAATAATGATAATACTGAGTGTTATATTGAGTTTCTCTCCTCTGCTGTGTGTGATATTAAACCATCAGCAGCTGAAGCTGAACAGAGAACAGCAGAGAGACCATGAACTTTAATCAGAGAGAGAGACTGAATCTCAGATGGTTCTCTACTAGACTTATAGTGCACTACACAGGGGCAATAAACTTGTTTCTCCAGAGTCTACAGAGTGCATTTATAGAACACTATAGATTTATATTATTGTAGAATCAGAGAAGTAAACAATGATTATTCCATATAAATCCTACAAACATTCAGCCACTCTTTCTTGAGACAGCGTGCGAACAAGAGTTTCAGAAAAAATGGACAGAAAACCCGAAAACATACCGGTTTCACCTCCCAGTGTTGGAGGAATAAAAATATCAGTGTAATTTATGACGATGTTCGATTTCTAATTACTTTTTCATTCCTCAAAAAAGAGGGAGCACATATAAACAGTGCTGTAATTTCAACACCAGTCACCTGTCAGCAGAGGTGGACAAAATACCCAACTGCATTACTGAAGTCAAAGTACAGATCCCACTGGTCAAATGTTACTCCGATACAAGTGAAAGTTGTCCAGTCAAATTTTTACTGAAAGTACTGAAGTATTTGCTTTTAAAAATACTGAAGTATTAAAAGTAAATTTTCTGTCAATGCATTGTTGTATTATTGTCACAACGCTGACAAAACCTAATGCCTCTGAAGCAACCGACTGGATTTACTGACTAACTTCTAGAACCTGGAGAATAAACGTCTGGTAGAACGTTACAAAATGAAACAACTTACAACCAAGCAGAATCATCAATAAGATGCTCACTAGGTTCTCTCTTTGGCTACTGGTGAAAAATACGTAATAGCTATAGTAATTATTCAAGGTCACAAAAGCTACATCGTTAACGTTACCAAAGACAGAAATGTGAATTCACAAAATGAACGCATGCTGTGCCATCATGGTGGTTTAACGTTAAGCTACCTAGTCAGTGAAGCTCTACCTGACATGCTAGCAAACTCTTTTCAAACTCGAAATCATATTGGGTAGCTAACGCTACTAGAAAAGAAAGATTTCTACATTCTATTTATTTGGCAAAATTATGCTAAACATATTTCTGAAAGGACTTCAGATAATTCAGTTTTTACATGCTAACTAACAGTGTGCAAGTTAATGAGCTGTGTGTTCGTATTAGCTGTGGACAAGGCTACGGCAACTTGGCAGGAAAATCCACAGAAAGTCATTTGACTAACCAGACTGCATCGCTATCGCAACATTATCACTAGCTCTAAAAGCACAGACAACTTCTTTACAAGCTTTCTCTTGGAATAAGATGTTTACAAACGTTTACATATGCTTCTGCAGGTTGGACCCTGAGGTTTTTGGAGGCCATAATGTGTTTTTTTTAGGCAAACAAAGCAAACATTTAAAATGAAACAAATCTTGATTCCTTTCCCCAGAAGAACCGCCTCCTTCCATTCTGCCATCAACTGATCGTGTTTAAATAATGCTGCAGAGTAACTGAACTTGATTTTATAGTCTATGGACGTGACATGACCTTAGTGATTACTGATCGGCTGTCTCAGTGTCACCTGCAAAAAAAAAAACAAATCACGTTTTAGAAAAGAAAAAACATCCACTTTCTAAACTGCTTCATAGTAACAAGTAAGGAGGGCCTTGACAGAAATGTAGTGGAGTGAAAAGTACAATATTTGTCTTTCAAATGTAGTGAAGTTAAAGTCATAAGTTAAAAAAACAAAACAAAAAAAAACAAGTACAGGTACTCAAAAAGTGTACTTAACTACTCAAGTAAATTTACTTGGTTACTGTCCACCTCTGCCTGTCAGTAACACGATAGAGAGCGCCACTTCCAAACATGGCTGATCTGAACTACAACACCCAAGAACCACAGCGCCCTCTATCGCCTGTCTATTAATTACACCCGTCACTCATTTCCTGGTTAATCAGCCCACACTATATAAACACCTCTCCCAATTTCACTCCATGTGAAGTATCATTCAGTGTCTTACCCGTCATACCAAGCCTTGTTATTCTGCCTGCCTTATCGTGTTCTCGACCCTCGTTATTGTCTCATTACTCTCGACCTTATACTCTGTCTGCCGATTGATCAATCGACCCCTGCCTGTCCCTCGACTTCGATTTCTTCTAGCGTTTTGGATTTGTTTGCCAGTCTGCATTCCCCACTCTCCCCTGCACATACATCACCCAATCTGGGTGCAAGTTCCCTCAAAATAAAGCTGAAGGTCTGCACTTTGAGCTCATCTTCATTATTTAATTTCATCAACATACTGTGGAGGAGCAAAAAAAAAAAATCATCCACCTCCTGGCTGGATTCAGGGGGGTCCTGGGTTCAATGTTAAATGTATGTAAAAAATTTTACTTATCACATCACAGTTAAACTTGACATTCCACACCATCCCTGAAATTTCCATGCAACAAGAAAGAAAAGAAAGATGAATTGATCTTTGTAATGTTCTTCTGTTGCACTTGTTTTTACAGTAAAATTCAAGTCACACTGCCTGTTAAAGCCTCGATATCTCAAACTAATGCAGATACAAGCCTGGAATTTTACACACTATTTATTGGGAAGAGTGACTTTGTTTAAAAAGTAGGAAGCAAATCTGAGATGGTCAGTTGGCAACATTTTTTATTCTGGTGATCATTCATTTTCATTAATTTCTAAAGTAAATTAATAAATTTCAGACACATTGCAGTCGGATCAATTCCCGTTTTGTGCTGCAGCTTCTCACATACGTCCATCTGACCCAAAGACTCTGTGACAAATCATCAGTGTGCAGTGAACAGAAACAATCTTCCTCCTCAGGACACTGATGATGAACCTAAAACCTCTGCTTCAGTCTCACTATTAGAGAATGGGTCTTACTGAGGAGCAGGTCATGTGACTCTCAGAGAGATGATCTTACCACAGTGTCTCCAGTTTACAGTGAGGATTCTCCAGTACAGCACAGAGACGCTTCACTCCTGAGTCTCCCAGATTATTATTAGTCAGATTCAGGTGTCTCAGGTGTGAGGGGTTTGATCTCAGAGCTGAACTCAGAGCAGCACAGCCTTCATCTGAGACACCACAACCACACAACCTGCAGAAACACAATGACACACACTTCATCAACAGATTTTCATCTTGGTGTAATAGTGGTTGTGAAGATGATGTCTCTCATGTTGGACTGTCTCTATTCTCTTCACCAATCACAAGCTATTATTAATAATGACTCAAACATTACCACTGTTACTGACATTAAGTTTACTCGAGGTGCAAATGATTCAGCAAAGAGTCAATAATTTAAAGGTTTAAGTGAAGAGTCAGGTTTTGTAGAATTTCTCTCTGCTTGACTGGATTTTTAATGACCACATATTTAATTAAAGATATTTTAAATATTTCTTTAAAGTAAAAGTGACTCTGAGGAGAAATGATCACTTTATGACTAATATATTTGTTCTGCATGTTTTACTTTTACATAAAAGTTTAATTGATAAACAACACTGTATACAACTATTAACTGCTGCTTTAGTGAGTTATTGTGACTCTCAGAGAGATGATCTTACACCAGTGTCTCCACTTTACAGTGAGGATTCAGTGAGAAAATGTGTAATTTTGGGAGCTGTTTACGATGGAATCAAGAAGATTTGCTACCAAAAGAACATTTGTGATGTGAGAATAACAGTTCAAGCCTTGCTGTTGTTAAGACGCATTGTACGCGATCCCAAGAAAGCATTTTTCAAAGCAAGATGGCTGAGTTTTTATGTGATTTTTATCTGCATGAATGTGTTCAGGGTTGAGAATTCAGTGTAATTTTGGAATCATTATTAGAAGGAGAAAGCTGAACATTCGCAAACAGTAAGTAAATCATATGAGAACTCTTGCGTATTGCTTTTGGAAGAGAATTTTAGCTTGTATGAAGTTAAAACTTAGTGATTTATTTTATATACGAGTATAATTAAAAACATCGTTAGATAATGTGTGTTTTGTTGTTTTGCTTGAAATCTTTCATTCTCGAGTTCCATATTCTCCAGTTCGGGTCTATATTATTAGCATAACAGTCAAAGTGTAAAATTCATTCAAAAATTTAAGAAAAAATGTATGCATTTTTTAAAAATATTGAGCAAAACTTTTGTTGGTGAGCGGCTTTCATGTTACTCATTACATCGGAATTTAGCTCAAATTTCCAAATACTAAAATCACTTAAAAAAAAAAAAACAACACACATTGGTTGTATTCCTATGACTTCTGGTGTGGGAGCAGTTTTCCCTTCTAGTAACCGGTGTGAGCTGTACCGATTTTATTGCCCTCTTCGTTGTTACATATTTTAACAATATATACACGGGACACAGCTTGTACCCCTGGATCCTGCAACTGATAATGGGTTTAATCCTGCTGATCCACTGAGCTGCTTCTGTAACGTAGATCTGGCAACCCTGTTCAGAGCAGTGAGACGGAGACGCCCTGAGAGAATATTTACTACTTTATCCATTTATTACTCTATGTTGCGGAACAACTGCACACAAGGCCCCGGGGCAAAACACCAATCAGGGCCCCCCACGGCGAAACTGCAAACAAACAAATTAGAAGGCTTGCGGCATATAGGCCTACTCAGGCTATATCTAACAAAAAGCAGTTTTTAAGAATGTAGCCTTTGGACCTTGCCATGGCGAAATTGTACACAAACAGAAGGCCTGTGGCATATAATCAGGCTATATTAGAACAGAACTTGCTCAAAGTTGTATTTTTTATTATTATTTTTTTTAATAGGCCGACATAGCCTGTATTTTCCATTCATTTTTTATTATGTTCCAGATAGACACTAAACAACAATAACAAAAAAAGAAATTCAGCAATCATGAATGATACACCCTCATTGTGTAAGCATGTCTTCAACTACAAAGCCGACACGGAAACCTGCGTTCGCATTAAAAAGGCATTCAACGCACCTTGCGCTCCGCAAAGTCGTCGACTATTTGAGGGATGTTAAGTGCTCTTGCTCGTTCATTCTTGTTATGTTTTCTTGTAGTTAATTTAAGTTATTATAGTCAATGAAGAGGCTTGGTATTCCGTCCATTACGTTTACTTCAGAACTTAATGGGAGCAGATACAAAACACATGTATACAGCGCGTAGGCTTATATCAACTCTACATCCGGTCTCTTCTTCTCTTACTTCCCCCCCCAATCCTCATTACCATAGTGCGCCATCTAGTGCCACAGAACACAACATATTCCCCTCTTACTTAAGAATTGAACATCCACGTTAATCAGGCTATATACGTAATAACCTCAGGTAACACACACAAGTAAATGCATGACATTTCTAAAGAGTATACCAGTAATTTATAAACTAGAACTAAATGTATCTCTGCATTAAACTTAAGCATAAATCAACAAAAAGTATCTCTTCAATTAGGCAGTAAATTTCAACATTAACTGTAAAGGATATTTATTCAACAAAGTCCTCCAGCCAGCGTGGTGGTCGTCTCACATGCGCTGGCACCTCCATGGCTGGAACTGGATGTTCATGAGGAGCAGCTGGTTCAACTGTAGGCGGCTCTTCAGGCATGTCAGTCACAGGAAAGTCTGTATGAACCGGCCTTGCAGGAGCACTGGACGTTGTTAAACGAGAGGCGTGCCACTTCTTCCCGTCCTGTAGCAGGTAAGTCGCAGGACTGACCTTCCTTTGAATTTGCATTGGCTCGGTGAACCTCGGGTGTGCTTTTGGCACCTGCATTGGTTTCCGAACACGCACGCTGTCTCCCTCGTTGAAAGTAGGACAGCGCGCACCTCGTCCGGCGTCCGTGTAAGTTTTCATCTTTTCCTGTTGAGCTGTAACTCTCTGTGACTGGGCAGCAGTATCCTTTGAAGGCGCTAGTGGCAGAATGTTGAGGCGAGTGCGCATCTTCCTCCCGAAGAGTAATTCAAATGGAGACGTCCCAGTTGTAGAATGGGAAGTAGAGCGATAGACTTGAAGGAAGTCATTGACAGTCTTTTTCCAGGGCTTCTTCTCTAGGATGGCAGACTGAATGCAGCTTTTAAGCACTCGGTGGAAACGCTCAATAGCGCCATTTGCAGCAGGGTGGTAAACAGATGTGCGTATGTGCTGTATGTCTCTGGATTTCAGAAATTCTGCAAACTCAGCAGATGTGAATTGAGTTCCGTTATCTGTCACTATGCTACGAGGATTTCCAAATCTGCTGAAGACTGATGTGAGGAAGGTTATGACATCGTCAGACGTAATAGAGGCAGTGAAAGCCACCGCTGGCCATTTACTGTGGTAATCAGTCAAGGTGATCGCATACCTGCAGTCCTATGGAGCAACTTCCATCGGCCCGACTATGTCCATAGCCAACTTTTCCCATGGCTGAGACGGAAACGGCACCGGCTGTAGTGGGGCAGCTGCAGGTGTAGCAGTTTTGTCGCATGACTGGCACAACTGGCACCCCTTGACTTGTCTGTTAACTTGCTCATCCATGCTCGACCACCAGTATAAGTCACGTAGTCTCGGTTTCGTCCTAACTATTCCTTGGTGACCCCCGTGCGCCAAACTGACTAATGTGTTGTGTAGGGAGAGTGGAGCAACAAGGCGAGTGCCTCTGAACACGTAGTCATTTTGCACACTGAACTCGTCTCACAAGCGAAAGTAAGGGCAAACAGTGTCAGGAAGCATAGAGGAAGAGCGTGGCCAGCCTTTTTCAATTTGTGAGCGCAGGGCAGCAAGTTCAGGGCAAGCAGCAGATACAGACGCAAAGTCAGTGGGTGACACAGCTGTCATTGACAGCATTGCAACGAACTCTGGCTCAGAGTCCATGCAGCCATCCACAACGGCAGGGAGCGGTATGCGTGACAAACAGTCTGCAGTGCTGTTTTGAGAGCCAGGTCTGTAGATCACGTCATAGGTAAAGCAAAGTAGACATGCAGCCCATCGCACAATTCTCATACCTGCGCGGTCAGTTCCCTTTGAAGTCAGCAGGGTGGTCAGTGCTTGATGGTCTGTACGCAAGGTGAACTTCCGCCCCCAGAGGTAAATTCTCCGCTTTTCCACGGCCCAGAGCTTCCTTTTCTATCGTCGAGTACTTGCATTCAGCAGATGACAACATTCTCGAGGCAAAGGCAACAACACGCTCTGTCTGGCCATGCATCTGGTTGAGGACAGCACCTAATCCATAGTTGGACGTATCAGTTGACACTATGGTAGGCAAGTCAGGATCGACTAAAGCAAGAGCTGGACTGTCTATCAGCAACTGTTTGGCAGTCTCGAAGCTGTGCTGAGCCTCTTTGGTCCAGGTGAACTCTTTATCCTGACGGATGCAAGCGCGCAGTGGTTCAACGACTGTGGAGAAGTTTGGAATGAATTTGTTATACCAGGATAACAGTCCCAGGAAGGATCGCAGTGTTGGAGCATCCGAAGGAGGGGGTGCGTTCATGATTGCGGAGAGATGGTCGTCAGTTGGTTGGATGCTTTGGGGTGTAACTGTGTGTCCAAGGAAGTGCAAAGTGGACTTATTAAACTGACATTTGTCTTTGTTCAGCTGTAGACCTGCCTCCTGTAAGCGTTGTAGGACAGAGGCAAGAGTGGCATCATGATCAGCTCGTGTTTTCCCCCATAATATGATATCATCCAAATAATTAGCTACATTGGGCAAGCCCTGTCCTATAGTAGCCAACATCTTTTGGAATGCAGAAGGGGCTGAGGCTAAACCATATGGAACTCGACAAAAACTGAACAACCCTTCGTGCGTGATGAAAACGGTCAGATCACGACTCTCTTCGTGTAAGGGCAGTTGGAAGTATGCGGCTTCTAAATCTATCATAGAAAAGACAGTTGCATCCTTGAGACGTGACAGCAGCTCATCAATGTGTGGAAGGGGGTAGCTATCTGTAACAACAGCCTTATTCGGCTCTCGTAAGTCAACGCACATTCGAATACCTCCCGACTTTTTCTGGATGACCACAATGGGGGACACCCACGGTGAGGCATTGATTTTCTCTATTATCCCTTCTTTAAGGAGTCTGTCTATCTCCTTACTCACCGCGTCTCTGACGGAGAGTGGCAAGCGACGCAGTTTCTGTCTCACAGGGGTAACTGTACTCGAGACCTTCACTTTGTGCACGAACTGTTTTGCGCAGCCATAGCCCGATGGCAGTGGCGGTGTGGTGGACAGATCCATCACAGGAGCAGTTGCAGTAGGCCTGTGTACTTCCTGTATCGTAGAGCCATTGACACACAGTTCAAGTCCTCTGATGAGATCCATGCCAAGCAGTGCAGTCCCTGATTCAACAACAAACAGCTGAGTAGAGCAGGAGGCATCATTATGTGACACAAGGACAGGTAGGCATCCCAGCACAGGAATTGGAGATCGTGAATAAGTAACTAGATTGGCAGTAGGGGGTTGCAGTGTATCATGACTAAATTTAGCATCGTACAGTGATTTTGGTATAATGGAAACTGAGGAGCCTGAGTCCACAATGAACTCGACAGAAGCAGTGGCAGACAACGTCTTAACTTTGGCAGTACACTGAATTCTGTCAGCTGTGACAGCATCATTCAGGTACAGTATCTGAATTTCAAGTAAGTCAACTACATCAACGTGATGTGTCTGCTTCTGTGCAGAGCGGCAAACACGTGAGAAATGTCCAGTCTTTTGGCAATTGTTGCATTTGGCTGTGGCAGCAGGGCAGGACTTGTGGTTTGCCATGTGTTTATCAGAGCCACAGCGGTAGCATGAACGTGAAGATGGAGAGGCAGCAGCATGTCCTGCATTGGAAGCAGCGGGCTGTTTCTTAGGGCGAGGGTGGCGCGGACGATTCTTGCCCTCTGTGGATTTAGTATGCACGGCGTTGACTGGGGCCATGGCAGATATTGACTTTGCCTGCATCAAGGCAGCTTCAATTTGTGTAGCAAGGGTAACTGCTTTTTCCAACGTTAAGTCGGTTTCTAGTAGCAAATGTTCTCATATGCGCTGACTAGCAACGTGTTCCATCAATTGGTCATGCAACGTTTCATCCTCTTTGTTTCCAAACTCGCATGTAGTAGCCAAGTCTCTTAGCGCGGCAAGATATTGTAGAATGCTTTCATCTTGAGCTTGAATTCTCTTTCTAAATGCATGTCTTTCAACAACAGTATTTCTCTTTGGGTTAAAGTGTGCTTCCAAGGCCCTAAGGGCTTCGTCCATTGTCGTACCTGGATTAGGCAGTGTGTAAAATAGTCTCTGGCCCTCAACTCCAAGACTATGCAGCAAAAGTGCCTTTTTCCTCACCTCTGGCCATTTATCCCCCGTCGCATCGACGACAAGTAGGTAGTTCTGGAACATTTTCTTCCATGTGATGAGCGGAATTGGCGGTTCACTAGGGCATGGCAGGAAAGGTGGAGGAAATGGCATCGATGTAAAAGCCATCTTCTTACAGTAAACAGCAAAAGCAACCTCGTCGCCAATTTGTTACATTTTCTTGTAGTTAATTTAAGTTATTGTAGTCAATGAAGAGGCTTGGTATTCCGTCCATTACGTTTACTTCAGAACTTAACGGGAGCAGATACAAAACACATGTATACAGCGCGTAGGCTTATATCAACTCTACATCCGGTCTCTTCTTCTCTTACTTCCCCCCCAATCCTCATTACCATAGTGCGCCATCTAGTGGCACAGAACACAACAATTCTCAATTGATAAAATGGTCAATCCACAGAGTCTCTTTTGACCCATTGTGCTCCTGAGATAAATTATCAATTTTAATTTGGAGAAAGAGCGCTCTGCTGTCGCAACTGAGACGGGGAGAGTGAGAAAAAGCAAGAAGGCCATGCACACCTCACTAAATGTAGAAGTTACTGCTGGATGATCTACTACCAGCAACCTGGCCAGGCTAAGCAGAGATGTGTGTCTCGCTATCTGCTCCTTGAAACAAGCCCTAAATGACACTAGTTGACCAAGAAAGCTGGAATCAATATCCCGACTACAGTGATCACACAGTCGACGGGCCACTTCGTATAGCTCCTAGTCCTTGGCATGCTGGAGCGTATTTGGATGAATAGCCTCAAACAAATGAGCAGTCCGATTTAAACTGACAAACCTTTGTGACAGCTGCTGAATGATTACATCAAGGCATGCATAGAACACATTCACCCGAAAATAATGCTCTGCATCGGAAAGCCGACCGTCTTCGCTAAGGTGATCAGAGTGGCACTTCACTTTTTTCAACCTGGTGGCTACAAATTGCGTTTGACTGCCCCATTTCACAGCCAATGCCAGAGTGGAAGCCTTTGCCTTATCAAACTGCTCCATGTGCTCCTGTAGAGTTCATACAGCATTCTGCAATAATGCAGACACTTTGAGGAGATCAATGGTCTTCTCCTGCAGTAACTTTGAGATGGCATTAGTGCACTCCAAAATCTTTGTCTGAAGGCTGATTAAAAATATGAACTGAAATTTAGTAATGGCCTTTTTAAGTGCATCTGCCTCATCTCGTTCATTCGTTTTCTCACTTGTGAGAGCTTGTCGAGCGCTTTAATGACGTCTCCATATCTGTACTTTAACACAACAAGCGCATCGTAGCGGGAGGACCAGCGGGTTGGGCAGAGGCATTTCAAGGTTATGTCCCTGCTCTCTGGGCTCAATAAATCGCCAAGTAATGCCCATCTCTTAACACTGTTGGCAACCACATCATAAAACTGTCTAATCTCGGGGATAGTTTTGACAGAATCATTCAGTACCAAATTCAGACAATGAGCCACACAGTGCACGTACAAAGCAAGGGGCTCCCACTCCGCTATTCTCACTTGAACACCAGAATAAATTCCGCTCATGGTTGCTGCGCCGTCATAACCCTGTCCACGGCATCTGGAGAGATCTAAGCCATTCCCTTCAATGCAGCTAATAATTCGGCCCTCTAGTTCAGAAGCGGATGCGTTCACAGTTCTCTGGAATCCAAGAAAAGCCTCAACTATCCTGATTTAACAGGGTTTTTTTATTTTATTTTTTTAAACCATGATAAGAACGTGTAGCAAAAATGAGAGATATATCAGTCAACTAGTCTGTAATCATGTGAAAACTTGTAGGTTTCAAGGAATTTCCAATGAAATCACGTAAGGTACATTTATTGGGAGGGCTTGAATGTCAAAGGGTGGGGCCCTGTACAGCTAGGGGGAAGGCCCAAGGCCCAGGGGCAATTGCCCCGCCCACCCCCTTTAGCTCCGCCCCTGCTATTAGATTATTATTACTACAACTGTTTATTACTGTAATAACTCACTGAATTACTGAAAATAAACAATGATTATTGTGGGTTTTTTTCTTGTACTTTTTTCATGGTTTTTACTGAAAAGTCAATTTTTAAAATCTATTTATTTTGTTACCCCATCAGTTCTCTGGCATTCACTTCTCATTTTAGTTTCAAATTCTATATTCCTGAGATCATTTCCACCATGTAACTGCAGCTCACACAGAGGGCAGTTAGTTTGAGTCTCAGGTGCAGTTTGTGTGATTAGTTACAGTGTTGTAGTAAATTTCACAGTGAGTTCAGACACATTGCAGTCGGATCAAGTCCTGTTTTGTGCTGCAGCTTCTCACATACGTCCATCTGACCCAAAGACTCTGTGACAAATCATCAGTGTGCAGTGAACAGAAACAATCTTCCTCCTCAGGACACTGATGATGAACCTAAAACCTCTGCTTCAGTCTCACTATTAGAGAATGTGTCTTACTGAGGAGCAGGTCATGTGACTCTCAGAGAGATGATTTTACCCCAGTGTCTCCAGTTTACAGTGAGGATTCTCCAGTCCAGCACAGAGACGCTTCACTCCTGAGTCTCTCAGCTTATTATTATAGGACAGATCCAGGTGTCTCAGGTGTGAGGGGTTTGATCTCAGAGCTGAACTCAGAGCAGCACAGCCTTCATCTGAGACACCACAACCCCGCAACCTGCAGAGACACAATGACACACACTTCATCAACAGATTTTCATCTTGGTTTAATTCTTACTTTAAAGATGAGTGTAAAATCAATTTTATTATTCAGAATGTCATGAGGATTTAATATCACCTGTTTATTCTCATTAACAGTGTAATTAATAATGATAATACTGAGTGTTATATTGAGTTTCTCTCCTCTGTTGTGTGCGATATTAAACCATCAGGGGACCATGCATAGAGTAGCTTCTATACCAGGGTTAGCTAATTAGCTAATTTTCACACTTTCATCAGCAGCTGAAGCTGAACAGAGAACAGCAGAGAGACCATGAACTTTAATCAGAGAGAGAGAGAGAGAGAGAGAGAGAGAGAGAGAGAGACTGAATCTCAGATGGTTCTCTACTAGACTTATAGTGCACTACACAGGGGCAATAAACTTGTTTCTCCAGAGTCGACAGAGTGCATTTATAGAACACTATAGATTTATATTATTGTAGAATCAGAGAAGTAAACAATGATTATTCCATATAAATCCTACAAACATTCAGCCACTCGTTCTTGAGACAGCGTGCGAACAAGAGTTTCAGAAAAAATGGACAGAAAACCCGAAAACATACCGGTTTCACCTCCCAGTGTCGGAGGAATAAAAATAGTGTAATTTATGACGATGTTCATTTGTCTAATTACTTTTTCATCCCTCAAAAAAGAGGGAGCACATATAAACAGTGCTGTAATTTCAACACCAGTCACCTGTCAGCAGAGGTGGACAAAATACCCAACTGCATTACTGAAGTCAAAGTACAGATCCCACTGGTCAAATGTTACTCCGATGCAAGTGAAAGTTGTCCAGTCAAATTTTTACTGAAAGTACTGAAGTATTTGCTTTTAAAAATACTGAAGTACATTTTCTGTCAATGCATTGTTGTATTATTGTCACAACGCTGACAAAAACCTAATGCCTCTGAAGCAACCGACTGGATTTACTGACTAACTCGTAGAACCTGGAGAATAAACACCTGGTAGAACGTTACAAAATGAAACAACTTACAACCAAGCAGAATCATCAATAAGATGCTCACTAGGTTCTCTCTTTAGCTACTGGTAAAAAACACGTAGTAGCTATAGTAATTATGCAAGGTCACAAAAGCTACAACGTTAACGTTACCAAAGACAGAAATGTGAATTCACAAAATGAACACATGCTGGGTCATCATGGTGGTTTAATGTTAAGTTAGCTAGTCAGCCAAACTCTACCTGACATGCTAGCAAACTCTTTTCAAACTCGAAATCATATTGGGTAGCTAACGCTACTAGAAAAGAAAGATTTCTACATTCTATTTATTTGGCAAAATCATGCTAAACATATTTCTGAAAGGACTTCAGATAAGTTATGTTAGCATAATTGTGTTTTTACATGTTAACTAAGTGTGCAAGTTAACCAGCTGTGTGTTCGCGTTAGCCGTGAACAAGGCTATGGCAACTTGGCGGGCAAATCCATAGAAAGTCATTTGACTAACCAGACTGCATCACTATTGCAACATTATCACTAGCTCTAAAAGCACAGACAACTTCATTACAAGCTTTCTCTTGGAATAAAATGTTTACATACGTTTACATATGCTTCTGCAGGTTGGACCCTGAGGTTTTTGGAGGCCATAATGTGGTTCGTTTTAGGCAAACAAAGCAAACATTTAAAATGAAACAAATCTTTATTCCTTTCCCCAGAAGAACCGCCTCCTTCCATTCTGCCATCAACTGATCGTGTTCAAATAACGCTGCGGAGAAATTGAACTTGATTTTATAGTCTATGGACGTGACCCTAGTGATTACTGATCGGCTGTCTCAGTGTCACCTGCGAAAAAAAACAATCGCGTTTTAGAAAAGAAAAAATATCCACTTTCTAAACTGCTTCATAGTAACGAGTAATGAGGACCTTGACAGAAATGTAGTGGAGTGAAAAGTACAATATTTGTCTTTCAAATGTAGTGAAGTTAAAGTCATAAGTTTCAAAAAACAAAAATTCAAGTACAGATACTCAAAAAGTGTACTTAAGTACTCAAGTAAATTTACTTGGTTACTGCCCACCTCTGCCTGTCAGTCACGCGATAGACAGCGCCACTTCCAGTCAGACTACAAACATGGCTGATCTGAACTACAACACCCAAGAACCACAGCGCCCTCTATCGCCTGTCTATTAATTACACCTGCCACGCATTTCCTGGTTAAATCAGCCCACGCTATATAAAACACCTCTCCCAATTTCACTCCATGTGAAGTATCGTTCAGTGTCTTACCCGTCATACTAAGCCTTGTTATTCTGCCTGCCTTATCGTGTTCTCGACCCTCGTTATTGTCTCATTACTCTAGACCTTATTACTCTGTCTTCCGATCCATCAATCGACCCCTGCCTGTCCCTCGACTTCGATTTCTTCTAGCATTTTGGATTTGTTTGCCAGTCTGCGTTCCCCACTCTCCCCTGCACATACATCTGTAAGTGCCTGCATCCTGATATCCCCCAATCTGGATGCAGGTTCCCTCAAAATAAAGCTGAAGGTCTGCACTTTGAGCTCATCTTCATTATTTAATTTCATCAACATACTGTGGAGGAGCAAAAAAAAAAAAATCATCCACGTCCTGGTTGGATTTAGGGGGGTCCTGGGTTCAATGTTAAAAAATAAATTTTATATCTCTCACAGTTAAACTCGACATTCCACACCATCCCTGAAAACTTCATGCAACTAGAAGGGAAAGAATGATGAATGGAACTTTAATGTTTTTCTGTCGCACTTGTTTTTACAGTAAAATTTGAGCCACGCTGCCTGTTAAAAGCCTTGATATCGAGGCATGAAAACGGGTCAGGGGTGAAAAAGGTGAGAAGGGTGTGCGAGTGGTGACGTGGGTTCTGGTGTTGTTTTATTTTGTTTGGGGGGTCCTCCCCCAGAATAAATATTATAGCCTCCTTACTAAGTATACTGTATTGACATTTGCACAAGGACATACAGTACAAATACAAATTCAAATACATGTAGTTATAGTGAAATTATGCCCTGGAAAAAAATGTGAATAATAGAACGAAGAAAGTGGAGAACACACAAGGAATAGTGATAATTTTTTCCTTTTATTTGCCTGGACCACCAGTGTCTCCATGGCCCGTTTTCGCCGAGTTGCCACATGTTTCAGCCTTGCCCGCTTCTCTCTTTCAGCAGTCTGTTTCTTGGCCTGCTGAGCACTGCAAGTTGCTTGAGAGCCATACTTGCTCTGCTGCTTTTCCTCCTTGTTCACCCTCTGCTGGTGTTTGTATGTGGCTGCTGCAGAGTTAATGTTCTTGCACAATGTTCTGTCCACTTCCCCAAACTTCACGTCCTCCCTTCTAAACAGCTGCATAGCTGTCTTCCCCCTGGACATCAGCGTGTACTTGACCGTCTGTATTGCATTAAATGTTTCCACATTCATGTTGTCACTCCTCTGATCAATTACATCATTCATCAGACTAAATGAGGACTCGACTCTAGGTCCATGAAAGATGGAGAGGCAACACTTAACCAGTGCACCCAGGGAGGGGTACTTGTCTGGTTTGTCGAAGACATGACCCCACCACTCCACGATGCTCTCTCCCTCCTTGAAGCTGGGGATGGTCAGGTCAACACTGAACTGCACAAGTTCCCTCTGGATATCCTGGTCTGCTGGCAAGAGGTGCCCCAGCATACCACTCAGCCTGCCAAGATATGGAAGTACCTGCAGCTTTCAGTTCTTTTTAAATGAAGGCTGAATACTTTCTTCTTTGCTGCTGTCTTTTAGTAAATCAAATTTGAGACTTTTAATTTGATTTCTTTCAGCACGGACAGCACTACAAAATGGCGTCTCCACTATACAGTGCCCTATATAGAGGGCTACCGCGTGACGTCACCGTACCGTGAGATTTTGTTAGGGCGCCATACTGGAAGACCTCAAGTACATACATACATACATACATACATACCTCACAATATAAAACAAACTACGAGCGAGAGTGAAGTGACACGATGGCTGATAATTCTGGTTATGTGAGTACATTACCAGCTGCAGAAAGGGCACGGTATGTGGAGAAACTGGCTGTGATTGATGGGTTTGACCCATATGATAAGACTCGGGGCAAGGGAGAATGGAAACATAAGGAGGACCTGACACCAATTCTGCCATCTGGTTGCTACCGAGACATTGTAAACTATTTGTTGTTTACACCCAGTGCCTACACTGCTGATGACTTGAAAGCCTACAAAGGGCTACAGGCTTACAATTATGTTGTTAGTGGCTTGGTTCGTGATATTACAGCTGTTGTTAAGAATAACCTACACATAGTTATGGCCAAGGTAATCTTGTTGATATCTTTTAATAATACATCTTTTCAGTTGAAAAATTAATAATTTTGTTACTATTAAGGTATCCATAATTTAGGTTAATTTATCCAAATTATACATATGTATTTATGATATATGCCTACACAACAACTATGCTTTATTTATATAATAGGAGGGAGAGCAAGCCCCAAACCATCCTAAATTATGATTATTATTATTATTATTATTATTAAATTGTAGAAGTCTGGGAGGCTTGCTCCTCATACAGTTATCAACTTGGGGCCAATTTAGCATGTTTTAAATCTGAATTTCTTGCGTTTGCTTACCTCAAAGTGTCCACAGATCATGCACAGACTTATCCATTATATCCACAGGTTTCTTTCAAGTCTACTGTTGGGCCAATAAATCATAAATAAAACAGCTCAGATTTGTTTAAGTCGTTTGCCACTCCACTTTATTCTCGTGGGCTCACATACCACTGCCATTATTTCCCCCTAATCACGAGTTTGTTGGTCTTCCAATATGGCGCAGGGTCTGTTTACTTCCGGTTTCGGGTGACGTCAGTGAAATCCCTCTATAGTGAGTAGCGAGCAATTTCGGACACAGGGATTGTCAAAAGACGCACGTGCCCTCTTTCGAATGCTGACGTAATCAAGCCGGAAGTTTTGTTTGTTTTGATAGCGATCAGGAAAGTTTGAAAAAAGTAGGAAATTCAGTCCGATGACTCAATCCAGCTTCCAGCGGTCTGGTCTGCACTCTGACTGATGTGTGCACGCTCTGGCCAGCAGGAGAAGAGGCGCAAAATGATGCTGCTTGCCCTTCGCAGCGAGATGTACTCGTCGCTATGGCGTCAATATCAAAGCAGGAGGAGGAGGTGCAAACCGGCACGAACTGTCTATGGGTGCGAAGCGACCTCCTTGCCCTTTGGGTCAATATCAAACACCCCCCCCCCCCAATTTTTTTTCTCATCGGATCTACACGATTCACGTAGGTCACCCATTTTGGTTTCAAAACGGCGAATTTTGCCGAAAGGTGAGGGATTTTCATGTATGGATATCTCAGAAACTAATGCAGATACAAGCCTGGAATTTTACACACTATTTATTGGGAATAGTGACTTTGTTTAAAAAGTAGGAAACAAATCTGAGCTGGTCAGCTGGCAACATTTTTTATTCTGGTGATAATTCATTTTCATTAATTTCTAAAGTAAAGTAATAAATTTCAGACACATTGCAGTCGGATTAAGTCCCGTTTTGTGCTGCAGCTTCTCACATACGTCCATCTGACCCAAAGACTCTGTGACAAATCATCAGTGTGCAGTGAACAGAAACAATCTTCCTCCTCAGGACACTGATGATGAACCTAAAACCTCTGCTTCAGTCTCACTATTAGAGAATGTGTCTTACTGAGGAGCAGGTCATGTGACTCTCAGAGAGATGATCTTACCCCAGTGTCTCCACTTCACAGTGAGGATTCTCCAGTCCAGCACAGAGACGCTTCACTCCTGAGTCTTCTAGTTTATTCCCAGTCAGATCCAGTGTCTTCACAGTCAGATGCAGTTCTCTCAGACTGGAGGTTTCTGAGTTGAGCACTGAGACCAGAGCTTTAGCGCTTCTCCCTTTAATCGTATCATACCTGATCCTGAAGGAAATAAAATAATACATAATAAACTCACACAAATGATCAAACAGGTCCTCAAATCTTTCACTGCACCATTTCATTTTCATAAATGACAAAAGTACAAACTCCGAGTCGACAATACACTGAAATGCTGTAACAGTAATTCACAGTTCGAGCTGTTCGGATTTGAGTTTTCTGCTGCACACGTCGTCACTGACACATGGGATAAACACGCAACATCAAATCTGATCACCAAATCGGGAAATAAGAGTCTGATCTAAAATATTTATAAGAGGAGAAAGGAAAAGAGTTTCAAAAGTCAGGTTTAGATGAAGCAGGCAGAGTTCGAGGCAGAGTCATATTTATCTGAACAGATCAGACATTTGATTTGTTCTCTAATTAGTGAGCGACGGAAATGATCACAGCTGAAGGGGTTTTATGGAGATGCTCATGAGGAGCTCACTGGCTAACTGTGTGTGTGTGTTGACATGTTCTTCCCCTTACACTCTGTGTGTTGTCTCTCCCTGTCTAACTTTCCCTGTGTGTGGGGGGTAACGACCTCTCCCAGAAAGGCCACTGAAATTTGAGACAGAGGTTTTTGTTTCAGAGACAAATAAATCCATCAAAGAGCTACAGCATGAAAAAGAATAAAAGCTGTGAGAAGGTCAGCACAACAGAAAAAATTACAATTTATAAAAGATGTCAGGACATTACAACAACAGAATAATTAGCATGTAATTAATTTATGTTATGATGTAATAAAAATAAATAAGAACGGTGTTTCTAATGAGTTCTCTGTGAAAAGCTGTTTTGAATAAAACCTTTTATCAGGTCACAATAAAGTTTTTTGGAATTATAATTTTGTTTTACTGCAAACTCCACATGGTTCTACAGGCCCAGTGTCTGCATCATTACATTTCAGCGAGAACACACATTTAATGTGGAGACATGTGAAGAGAAAAAAAAAAATTATTCACATTACACTCAGTGAAGGTTTTGTACAGAAGGGAAAAAACAAAAACACCTCATTTATTGGACACTGGAGCCTGCACTAGTGGTGTAAATTGTAAATAAACTAGGAGTATAAAAGTTCTGTTTGATTATTTGCTTTATTTTTGGAAAGGTGGCGTTTGTGAGTCGAGTTAGCCGGCCGTCACTTCCATCTTCAGCTCACAGCTTCTTGGGACAAAATGGCAGAATGTGAGACGTAAATGTTTTTCTCCTTAAATGGCATCAACTGGTTTCCACTTATTTAATAGCTGAACTTCAGTTTTATTCAATTCTACATGCAACTGTTTTCCCCTCATTTATCGACTGATCTATTTGTATTAACACACTCTGGATCACCTGAAACTCAAACCATCCCAAAGTGCGTTTCTGTCAAAGTGCTTTCAGTTTCTCTCTTTCTAACAGTGGAACAGTAGAACAGTTCTATTCAGCTTTACTTACACGGCTTTTCTGGATGCTGCAATCACAGGCATCACCTTCACAAGAACCCAATCTGGTATCTTCTCTGTACTGGTATATTTACTCAGGTCAAACTCCTCCAGCTCCTGTGCTGAAGTCAGTAACACAAACACCAGAGCAGACCACTGTGAAGGAGAGAGTTCACTTTGTTTTCCAGATTTCAGGTAGCGTTGGATTTCCTCCACTAGAGAATCGTCACCCAGTTCATTCAGACAGTGGAACAGATTGATGCATTTTTCTGCAGGAAGATCATCTTCACTGATCATCTCCGTAATGTAATGAACTGTTTCCTCTTTGCTCTGGGAGCTACTTCCTGTCTGTGTTACTAAGGCATGTAAGAGTTTCTGATTGGACTCCAGTGAGAGACCCAGAAGAAAGCGGAGGAACAGATCCAGATGTCCAGTCTGACTTTTAAAGGTCAGAACTACAGCACTCCTGTGTACATCTGAAATTGTCTTAAAGCACTGAATCTGAACAAGAACATTTCTCTTTTCCTTCATGAAGGTCAGATGCACATACAGAGCTGCGAGATGTTCCTGAACGCTCAGATGAATAAAGCAGTACACTTTACTCTGGTGAAGCCCAACCTCCTCTCTGAAGATCTGCGTACACACACCTGAGTACACTGCTGCTTCTGTCACATCAATGCCACACACTCTCAGGTCTTCCTCATAGAAGATCAGGTTGCCTTTCTCCAGCTGCTCAAAAGCCAGTTTTCCCAGTTTGAGCAGCATTTCTTCATCACTCTCCTGCTTCTTTGAGTACTTTCCACTGATGATGTTTGTCTGGATGATGAGGAAGTGTGTGTACATTTGAGTCAGAGTCTTGGGGATCTCTCCACTCTCTGCTTCACCCAACATTCTCTCAAGAACAGCAGCTGAAATCCAGCAGAAGACTGGGATGTGACACATGATGTAGAGGCTTCTTAATGACTTCAGGTGTGTGATGATGTTCTCAGCCAGGCTCTGATCATTGATCCTCTTCCTGAAGTACTCCTCCTTCTGGGGGTCATTGAATCCTTGTATCTCTGTGACTCGATGGACATACTCAGAGGGGATTTGATCAGCTGCTGCTGGTCGGGAGGTGATCCAGATGAGAGCAGAGGGAAGCAGATTCCCTTTGATCAGGTTTATCAGCAGCACACGCACTGATGCTGATTCAGTTACATCACACACTCTCACTGTGTTCCGGAAATCCAGAGGGAAACGACACTCGTCCAATCCATCAAAAATGAACAGAACCTTTTCCAACCTGGACATTTCTGTTTCTTTTGTTTCTTTAAAACAGACATGAAGGAGCTCCATCAGACTCAGTTTTTGGTCCTTCATCAGATTCAGCTCTCTGAAAGGAAGTGGAAATATGAGGGGGACGTCCTGATTTGCTTTCCCTTCAGCCCAGTCCACAATGAACTTCTGCACAGAGACTGTTTTTCCGATACCAGCCACTCCCTTTGTCACTACAGTTCTGATGGGTTCGTCTTCTTCAGATAAGGGCTTAAAGATGTCGTTGCATTTGATTGGTGTTTCCTCTGTTGTTTTTCTCCTGGACGCTGCCTCGATCTGTCTCACCTCATGTTCTTTATTGACGTCTCCACTGTCTCCCTCTGTGATGTAGAGCTCTGTGTAGATCTCATTCAGGAGCACTCGGTTTTCCTGCTTTATTATCACTCCATTTAAACACTGAAACTTCTTCATCAGATTTAATCTGAACTTTTTCTGGAATTCATTTACAGCAGGAGATTCTGGGGCGTGTCTGTGTGACAGGGTGAAATAAGAAGACATGGTGAGACCTGGGCTCCAATTATTACAGTTTAAGATCACAGTTTTTCTGACTGGTTTCCACAGATAACCGTTCTTTATGATGCTAACACTATGGAATTACCTGATTTGACTATGTTTTCTATAATCAAATCCTGTAGATAATAACAGCAGAGAGGTTTATAATACCAGAGCGTCAGTGTCTCAGTCATGGTGTTGGGTTTGATCTTACCCTGTATCTGTGATGATCTTTTCTCTTCTGTCTCCTGCCTTCTGTAAAACACTGGGAACAAAAATAGTCGCTGTTAAAGACAATAACTTTCATCCCTTTCATACTGTAGTCTCAGCTTTAGCCTGAATTTTACTGCGATAAATGGAGCAAGTGAGTAATTATTTAGAGAACACAACTAAAAGACATCAACATTGTGGACCTGGAAAAGAAAAAAGAGAAAAAGTGTCCCTGTTTTAATTTTAGGTTTCTATTTTTTTTCTGCCTACATTCCCCTTCAAAAGTATTGGAATAGCAAGGTCTGGCATCATCGTTTTTTTCTTTACAATGAGGACCTTTGGGTTTGAGTTCAAAAGATGAATGAGAGAAATCAATGAGCTGTTTCAGTTCTTTTTGCATATAGTCGCATTTCTTGCTTCAGCATTTAAGACGTTACCCATAAGACATTTTCACTCGAATAAATGTTTACACTATTTCCTCGAAAGCATTTTAGTATCACTTAAGCATGCTTTCGTCTAAACCGGGGAACGGGGCGCTGTGCCCTCTTCCTCTCAGTGTGCGCCCCCTTACCGAAATGCCGACTGAACCCCAAGTCACACTTAGGCCATGCACTTATATGCTACTGCACAACATGCAATCTTTCTCAAAACGATCTTTTCTCCGTGAAAACATCCCAGCAACACCACGTGACAATGTGCCTGATCATCAAATAAGTTATAATTACTCCAAAAATATTCCAATCATAGTAGATACACTGCCAGACGGTGCAAAAACGATCCGAATTGGTGTTTTCCAGATCGAAGCGCCATGTTGTTTAGTTGGTTATTTGATGCAGCTGCTCTCACGAGATTTGACAGAGGTTACATACAAGGTCAGCTGACTTGTAGAGCGAGATTTCTCGAGACTGAATGACCTTTCACCCACTGGTGCGGGAGCTTTTGACAGAAGTAGTTTGTGAGTTGTTTTTGTTGACACTTGGGCATTTAAAGATGTCATCCAGCGGCACGAAATGGAAGAAAGCCAAAGACTGTCCTGGGCAGATGACGACTTCTTTTTTCTGTCACAAAGCGGATAAAGAGGTTTCCAATGGCGGGATCGCGACAATCGAGGGATCGGTCCGTGCTGCTGGTTCTAGGGCCTCACTGAAGGACGCGCCAACCGAGCGCTGTGAGAGCAGCATCACGGAATCCGTGACGAATGAAGACCAGATGTCTTGCTCTGATGAAGGCACCGAGTGTTCAGTGGAAAAGCAAAATGAGAAAAAGGCCGAGTTCCAGGAAAAGTTCAACTATGTATTTTTTTAGCGCGCTTACATTTTTTGCATGGTTTCAAACTTTGTGATTTCGGTTGGATTCCAACTTTACAATGTTTACTTTTTTAGTTTCCTTTTAAAGAAAATAATTTTGCTCTGGAATTTTTTTTTTCCATTTTTAACAACTAACTCTGCCTTATTCTAGGATAAAAAAACAACAGATTTCTCTGGTGAATGTTTAATACTTTGTAAGTTTGATTCATGTGAATTTGGAGCATAAACTTGAATCATGAGGAATTAGGATTATGTGTAATTTGAATTATGAGGTATTAGAATTTGAATTAAGTGTTGTTTGTGACAAAGTTTTATTTTCTTTTTCAAATAAACAATTTGTTACAATTTCCCTCTCAAATAGCCTCAGAATGTCCCATCGTAGCCTCAATTTTTCAAAGGCTTCACACGGCGGAAGGGGAACCCCCCCCCGGTCGTTTTGCTCCCTCGCCATGGTGAGCACCCTCATACGAAATTTTTGTAGAAAAAACCCTGCTTAAGACCAAGTAACTATAATAGAAATCACAATAGCTGCTAATCACAGTGGAGCACGTCCATTACTGTGACTAATGGTGCTTTTCCACTACCAACGCGGCTGAGTTGGGCTGAGCCGTGCCGTGCTGAGTTGAGTTGGGCTGAGTCGAGCTGAGTGGGGCTGTTGGCGTTGCATTTCGACTACAACCGCGCTGAACCGTGCTGGCTGGAAGCGGGTGGACACATTGGGTGGAGTTAGCGAAAGTGGGTAGACGTCACGTGATGTCATTAGGCGGCGCAAACAGTGACATCAGTGACTTTTTAAGCGGTAGTCTCATGACCCAGATAGTAAACAATAAATATGGAGTCATTAGTGTTGCTGGTCTTGGTGCTGTGGCTTGTTGTCACCGACAACAGATACGGGCAAGAACGTATAGATGAGGCAAGGCGCATAATTTGTCGTAATTCTTCTTCTTCCGGGTTTACGGTGTTTACAGATGGTGGTTCCCAGCGTGCTTGCGGGGTGTGTGTGGGCATGTGAGGACACTCCTCCTCACCAATCAGTACACAGGGTAGTGTCTCCTCACACCCCTAGCCCGACTCAGCACGGTTTGGCTCGCCTCAGCCTCGCTGCAAAACGGTGCGAGATTTGGGTGCTGAGTGAGGCTGAAGTGAGCTCAGTCGTGCTGCTCTGAGGTAGTTGAAATGCAAGCCGTGTTGGGCTAAAGTGAGCTGAAAAAGGGTAGTGGAAAAGGGCCATAACTGTGAGAATTATGGGATGTTACCTGTGTACAGGTGAGGGGTTTCCATTTTTAAAGTTCAAAGGAGGACCCATAGACGCATCACTCTTCACGGAGACCCAGCTGGGTTCTGGAGAGTCTGATCTCTTTCTCTGGAGTTCACTGTACAACATTACAGACAGTTCATTATAGAAACCAGTTACAGGTTTTGACTGATTTGTTATTTTGACTTAATTTCACTAACAATGAACAGCAGAATGTGTTATTATTGGTTATTTAAAGGATTTTGTTCACCATTACGATCACTTTTATTGTCACATCCAGATGAATTTGCTTCCTTATGTGTGAGACACTGTAAAACACTGAACTGCACAGTTGCTGATATTAATTACTCTAAATCGTTCAGTGACAGTATTGGAGCAGCATTGGGACCTAATTAAAGTATAACAAACTGATAAATATCAAAACTCCGCTAATGATCTGGACTGGATAAAGGAATGTGTAACACGGCCTTTCACTCTACAGTGACACTAACTGTGAGAATTATGGGATGTTACCTGTGTACAGATGAGGGGTTTCCAGTTTTAAAGTTCAAAGGAGGACCCATAGACGCATCACTCTTCATGGAGACCCAGCTGGGTTCTGGTGAGTCTGATCTCTTTCTCTGGAGTTCACTGTACAACATTACAGAGTGGACATGAGACAGTTTTTCTTCCACAGAATTCCGACACAAAATACCGCCAAGATGAATTTGTATCATATCGTATATCACCATATTTCTGTTCAATATTCATTCTGACCTCCACCTCTTCTTACACACTCGGCAGCAGCAGCAGAGGGAGTAGCACATGTGATGACACGCATTTGTTATTTTACTAATTTAAGGCACAATTTACCCTCAAACGATCTTTCTACATTAACAACGGTGCCATGAAACAGCTTTATTACAGCTCCACTGAAAAAGATAAAAATATGTTCATAACAGGGGAAAAATACACCCGATATTATAAATCCTGATCTACTTTTCTTCTGCACTAAACTCCAGCAGCGACTTCACCGGCTCTCCAGATCTCTGGGCTTATAGTGTAGCTATCTGTCAAGTAGCTTTCTAACAGAAACAGGAAATACACATCGTCCCAATGAGCTAATCCTGTTTCTCATCACAGCTGCTGTAAATGTGAATAAACAAAGGAACCCATTCATAAAAAACAGTAGAATAATGTTATTACCTCATAGTGCTTACACTTCAATAGTTTCTGTTATCCCTTCTTTTTCCTATAGAACATCCTGTTCTAATTATTGGTCTTAGTCGATAGGATATGAAAAAAGGGAATGATAAACTTTGATGGATCTTCAGAGTCTCCCAGAAATGCTGATGTGTCAGAATGTGAGTTGAACACTCCTACTGTATTGATACTGCAGTGGTGTGATTTGTGTCAACACCGTCTCATCAGTCTGGTCCTGTGAAGCCTGTATTGGGATACGACTCGTATCGTGGCTTTAGTGTATCGTCTCATACCTACTCTTTACTCTTTAACTGCTTTATTATTTTATAAGAACATCATTTTACTGGGGCGGCATGGTGGTGTAGTGGTTAGCGCTGTCGCCTCACAGCAAGAAGGTCCTGGGTTTGAGCCCCGTGGCCGGCGAGGGCCTTTCTGTGTGGAGTTTGCATGTTCTCCCCGTGTCCGCGTGGGTTTCCTCCGGGTGCTCCGGTTTCCCCCACAGTCCAAAGACATGCAGGTTAGGTTAACTGGTGACTCTAAATTGACCATAGGTGTGAGTGTGAATGGTTGTCTGTGTCTATGTGTCAGCCCTGTGATGACCTGGCGACTTGTCCAGGGTGTACCCTGCCTTTCGCCCGTAGTCAGCTGGGATAGGCTCCAGCTTGCCTGCGACCCTGTAGAAGGATAAAGCGGCTAGAGATAATGAGATGAGATCATTTTACTGACAGTGAACAGAATCTGAATGTTTAAAGTGGGGACTGATAACTTTTCATTCTGAGGATAAATTTTTGTTCAGTTATTCTTTTCATATCTACTCACTCCATATTTCAGATAAGAACAGTTAATGACTAAAATATTAGAACATGTCAGCTTACCGCTTTTCTGAGGGTGGGGTCACATTATCTGTGTCCAGATCACAGCTCTGCATTTTTGAATATTAGTGTATGGACACACAGCTCATGGACTCACTGCTGATTCCTGGAGACACTGATCTCTTCTGCTGGAATTAATTTCACTCCTAGAAAAGACAAAATAAACATGCAGTTAAAACTGGAAAAAAAAAATCCTTCACATCTGAAGGTGACTAAAATCATTTGTATTTAATAGAAAAGCTACTTTAAGTCTAATACTGTTTTCTTTACCAGCATTAAATGTTTTGGGTTTTTTTTAGTTTAAATGACTAATTTCTGTCCAGCTCATTAAAAGTGATGAATAAATTGCGACATAAAATGGAGCAGTTTGCACGTTTTAGCGACAGTAGAAACTATTTTGTGTAGTGTGGGTTTGGTATTAATATAAAAAAAAAAATCATGAAGAAACTTTTGTGGTTATTTTTGCATTTTGAAACCATTTAATATGATTTTGTTTTTTCTTCCCCCCCACACACGCTCCTTATAAGACTTTTTTCCTTCAAAATTTTATTGAGAACATATAGTACAAACAAACAAAGCATTTCAAAGTCACATACAATTCCTTCTTTTGGTTGAGCAAAATAAAAAAATAAAGTAAAATAAACAAAATATAAAGGGCTCTCGCAGGCCCGGCGCCAGGAACAGTTTACTAAGGGGGCAATTAGAAATCGCAAGGGGGCAAATATTTTTTCATATAGTGTGTAGTAGTGATGGCAGTCTGACAACGTGTTTCAAACAATTAACTGCGCCAACCACAAAACCACGGCCCTGAAGGTTAGTCCGGGAAAATCATGTGGCATATTACCAGGGCAGTTGCGCTTTATCAGCACCCGTGCCCACCTGTTACCCCTCCCCTCCGATTTTCTCACAGACACGCGGTACAACCGGAAAGATGCCAAACATAAAACAACACACACAAACCTACAGGCAAGTCCTTTACATTTAAAATACATACAAATAGCTCCGCGGCATGAAAACAAAACGTCAATGCAAGTCTAAGGTACTTTTGGCTCGGCGGCCAAAATCATAATTTAAAAAAAAAAAAAATCAACAGACCCCGCGGCTGCACCAGTAATAGCCTTCCTGACTCGCACCGAGTCAACGCTAACCACTTAATCCGCGATCCCAGTTTAGGCGTGTAGGGGACTAAACACTCTGAAGTGATGAATTTCACCCCCGCTGCATGGGGGGTGACGTCAACGACACATATTCTTACGCTATTTGCGCACAAAGCGGACCATATATGAACACGTACACCGACATAAACGGAGATAAACTTAGCCTACAAAGAAAGAAAATGGATTCACAATATTGTGATTGAATTGGTTTAATTCGGAGGGGGAAAGACTACTCCCGTAAACTGACTGCATATTGCAGGATATTGCAAAGACAGTGCACTTGTAAGTGTGCATGTAAAACCCCCGCCCGCCCGCCAGCGCGACCCCTCCCCTTGTCCTTATCACAGGTCTGTGTGTGCGCGGCTGTGTCAGCATTTCACACATACACCCACAATAACTAGTCCCCAGTAGTTAGGATTGATACATATGTCTAAAACAGGGTTAATATTAAATTCAGGCTTTTTGAAATAATCCTACCTTAATACAGTTGAATTCTACGATTGCAACGTAAGAATCATAACAACCAATCAGATTTGTTCTACCCAGGCCCGGCGCCAGGAACAGTTTACTAAGGAGGCAATTAGAAATCGCAAGGGGGCAAATATTTTTCATATAGTGTGTAGTAGTGATGGCGGTCTGACAACGTGTTTCAAACAATTAACTGCGCCAACCACAAAACCACGGCCCCGAAGGTTGCTTTAGTCTGGGAAAACCATGTGGCATATTACCAGGGCAGTTGCGCTTTATCAGCCCCCGTGCCCACCTGTTACCCCTCCCCTCCAATTTTCTCACAGACACGCGGTACAACCGGAAAGATGCCAAACATAAAACACACACAAACCTACAGGCAAGTCCTTTACATTTAAAATACATACAAATAGCTCCACGGCATGAAAACAAAACGTCAATGCAAGTAACGCTAACCACTTAATCCGCGATCCCAGTTTAGGCGTGTAGGGGACTAAACACTCTGAAGTGATGAATTTTCACCCCCGCTGCATGGGGGGTGACGTCAACGACACATATTCTTACGCTATTTGCGCACAAAGCGGACCATATATGAACACATACACCAACATAAACGGAGATAAACTTAGCCTACAAAGAAAGAAAATGGATTCACAATATTGTGATTGAATTGGTTTAATTCGGAGGGGGAAAGACTACTCCCGTAAACTGACTGCATATTGCAGGATATTGCAGAGACAGTGCACTTGTAAGTGTGCATGTAAAAACCCCCACCCGCCCGCGCGACCCCTCCCCTTGTCCTTATCACAGGTCTGTGTGTGCGCGGCTGTGTCAGCATTTCACACACACACCCACAATAACTAGTCCCCAGTAGTTAGGATTGATACATATGTCTAAAACAGGGTTAATATTAAATTCAGGCTTTTTGAAATAATCCTACCTTAATACAGTTGAATTCTACGATTGCAACGTAAGAATCATAACAACCAATCAGATTTGTTCTACCGTGCCAGTTTTAGTAGTGATTTATGTGAAATGTATTTTTGTGCAATGCGCAACCACTTAATATTTCGTATTTGAAAATGGAAATTATTAATACGTCTATAATACATTATATTTTCATAAGAAAACAATTAAGTGATCTGAGTCTCCGTTGAGGGGGCGGGGCTGTAGCCACGAGGGGGCGACGCCCCCTTTCGCCCCCCCATGGCGCCGGGCCTGGGCTTTCGCATATTAACTTAAAGATATCAAGTAATGAAAACAATTTTAAAGGAGATACGCAGAGCCATGGCCTCACTTTCGTTTATAAATGCCTTGAGACCTCAAGAATGGCACAGGAATAGTTTAAAGCACTAGTAATAAATCTAATACAGGGGTTTTTCTAGAAAAATTTAGTATGAGGGCGCTCACCATGGCGAGGGAGCGAAGCGGGGGGGAGGGGGGGGGTGCCGGTTGTCCGTCCCCCCCTCCACCGTGCGAAGCTTTTGAAAAATTGAGGCTACAATGGGACATTCTGAGGCTGAGAGGGGAATTGTAACAAATTGTCAACATTGAAAAAGAAAAAGTAATCTTCTGCCCCGGGCAGTCTTTGGCTTTCTTCCATTTCGTGCCACGGGATGACATCTTTAAATGCCCAAGTGTCAACAAAAACAACTCGCGAACTACTTCTGTCGAAAGCTCCCACGCCGGTGGGTGAAAGGTCATTCAGTCTCAAGAAATCTCGCTCTACAAGTCAGCTGACCTTGTATATAACCCATATCAAATCTCGCGAGAGCAGCCGCGACAACTAAACAACATGGCGCCTCAGTCTGGAAAACGCCAATTCGGATTGTTTTTGCACCGTCTGATGGTGTATCTAGAATGATTGGAATATTTTTGGAGTAATTATAACATATTTGATGATCAGACACATTGTCACGTGATGTTGCTGGGATGTTTTCACGGAGAAAAGATCATTTTGAGAAAGATTGCATGTTGTGCAGTAGCATATAAGTGCATAGCCTAAGTGTGACTTGGGGTTCAATCGGCATTTCGGTAAGAGGGTGCACGCCGAAAGTAAGAGGGCGCAGCGCCCCTGTTCCCCGGTTTAGACGAAAGCCTGTAATATAGTAATTTTTACGATTAAAGTGATTTATATAGGTAGCGGTCTGAGTGAATGACCTTGACATCTGTGACGTCACAGCAGGAAGTCTATCGGTCTCATTGCCATTTCCGCTAAACTAAAACACAGCGCTGACTGCAACTCCGATCCTCCATTTTGAGCTAATTTATCGCCATGCCACGTAGATGTGTTGCTGGCCGGTGCAGCAACATGACAGAAGGTGGATTTACGCTGCATTCATGGCCCAAGAATGTTCAAACTGCAAAGATTTGGACGCGTTTTGTGAGAAGTTCACGGGCACATTGGGCGCCTATGAAGTGGTCTCTCCTCTGCTCTGCACATTTTACTGAAGACTCGTACGAGACCTCTGATCTGTTGAGGAGCGTTGGCTATAAGCCCGTATTGAAAGAGGGTGCAGTACCAACAATTAAAGAAAACTACAAGAAAAGGAAAGTATTTATTTTATTTTTAAAAGGAAAGGGAGTTCAGTTGCACCAATCCTCCTGGAGTGAGCCGAGGGTTGTTGGTCAAACCTGGGATGGAACGGGACATATCGCTCGGGCAGTGACCTCCCCGCGGTTGTTGCTAAAACCGGTGACATCCGGCCATTATTAAAAAATGTTCCGTTTCCGGTCCACCGGCCGGGTGAGTGCCGTTTGTGCGGGTGAACTTTTTTTTTTTTTTAACGCCGGTTTTTCGACATTTTTTTCGGGTTCGTAAATCTAAACTCGAACTTGACATTTACGCATTCCCAGGGCTTTCCACTAAGGCTCATACTAGCCAGCCATGACAAATAAGTAGCCAGCCGGGAGAGGGGGGGAGTAAACACAAAATAAACTCCTGTGCACGGAGTTCCCAGTAGAGATGGGATTTATGGCTCTTTGATGGGATCCGCATCTTTGTGATCCGTTCTTTGAAAAGAGCCGTTCAAAAGACTGGCTCATTTGGCTCTTTTTAAAAAAGTTGGGTGCTGTGTTTTTAAATGCCTGTGCAGATTGTTTGTTGACCCCGACTTGAAAGAAATGCTTTTCTGGCAAATGTTGCATTTTGCTTTATTGTTCGGCTCACGGGTGAAGTGCGCCCACACACTGCTCCTTTTCCTCTGGCTCATTTCCAAATCCACGTCTGTTCTCCTCCTCACGCCGACTGCAACTGAACTGACGGTCTCTCCCACTGGCTCTCACACGTTTTTTTTTTTTTGGGGTACACGTGAAGACAGCGTGCACAACTGGTGCCATCCCTCCCCCAACCCCCCAACCCTCCAATTAACTACTCTGAAACAGAGCCACGCAGGGTTTTTTTTTCTTTCTGGAGAACGCACGTGCAAGCAGCATGACCACAACGGGCTGCGCTCTGACGACCACCTCCCACTCCCCGATGTCACATCGGTGCCTATTTGTCTGATAGCTACATTTGCATATCAGACAAATAGGCACCACTGTGCCCTCACCGTAACCTTTCCCTAACTCAGTGAAGGGAGGAGGAGTAAAGGAGGAGCTTTTTTCATCTGAAACACAGTACAGAAAAAGAATG
This sequence comes from Neoarius graeffei, assembly GCF_027579695.1. Classification (NCBI taxonomy): domain Eukaryota; kingdom Metazoa; phylum Chordata; class Actinopteri; order Siluriformes; family Ariidae; genus Neoarius; species Neoarius graeffei. The sequence goes on from NC_083590.1 coordinate 11,265,268, forward strand.
ACAGAAAGAACGGCTCCCCCAGCTCGAGACTCGGTTCTCATCGTTCATGCCTAGGAGCTGTTCAAAAGAATCGGTTCGTTCACGAACGTCACAACACTATTTCTTATCCATCCATATATAATAAAAAAATTTAAAAAAAAAAATCCCTCCCTCCCGACTGAAAATTTTTTTGCTCAACTGGTGGACAGGAAACGGATTTTTTTTAAGGATGGCCTCCTGTTCCCTCCCGGGTTTTAGCAATTGCCTGAGCTGAGCAGTAGACTAGACTGAACTTTACTGATCCCTTTGGGAGGGTTCCCTCAGGGAAATTAAGATTCCAGCAGCATCATTACATGATAAACAGAGAATAGAAAATAGAGAAAAACTTCTAGATAAACTAAATTAAGTATTTACATATACAAATATAAAAAAGAATAAGATATGGGGAAGAGAGAAAAAAAAGTCCATCAGGAGAGGTATTGCACATTCAGGGATGAGAATGGAAAATATTTAAAAAGTCTGAAAAAACCAGGGCGGGGCCCATGGCCCAAGGGGGCAGGGCCCATGGCCCAAGGGGGCAGGGCCCAGGGGTTCCAGGCGCTAATGATTTTTGGCTATTTTTTTTTTTTTAACCCCAAAACCATTAATTTTATCAGCAAAAAGTTGTAATGTATTTGGAAATAAATTCCCCTTCTTGGTGGACTACCAGGTGAAAATGATTAATATGGTACAAGAGACTTGTTTTTAATCAATTCACATTTGATGATTTCAAAAAAAATCAAATCAATGCACCTTTTAATATAAACGAGCTCTACAGTATTATATTTCTGCATTTTTGCTATTCATGTCTTTGAATACTCTAATCCTTTACAATGAAGTGCAACCCAGAAAAAAGTTCTGCCATATAATTCTCTGAAGCTTTCTTCTGATGTTCTCATGGTAGCAGGAGGTCTTGCATATTAAGTAGGCAACATTCAACATCACTCATCACTTCCCTTTCAACTGTTGTGTGTACTAACTAGGTTTTATCTGGACAGGATGTTGTGTAATGTAATACAGATACCATACGGTCAATCTGAAGATCGAGATGGTGATTTTGAGTTAAAGAACAGGCATGTACAATGGGCATTACATATTGGAAAATTTTTTTAAATCAAAAGCTATAAGTTCATCTCGGCCTAAAAAAACGTGGGCAGACGCTCCCGCGCGGCACATCTCAGCAATTCCCCCCCATGAAATGAGTAATAAGTAGGAGAGTTATACACGGTATCATACCTAAAATTTTATCAGAAATATAGATACGATACTATGATTCTCCCCAACATGCTACATTAGACAAGCTAACCTCATTTATCAAAAGATACACACTTATATATGACGTGTATTTGATATATATGATGTATATTCATACATTGTTACTTTACGGAAATCTTCAGTGAGTTTGGTCTTTTCATGCCAGCCTGTTGTTGACCTAAATATAATGCACATGAAATGACACGCCTCACCTCAACATGTCCTTTACAATCATTTAAGCCACCATGGGCAATGCTGAAACCACTGCTGCAAACAGTACATCGCGCGAAACTGTCATTATTTTTGACCCTTATTAGACAGGGAGATTCTTTTGTGTAATCTGAGGTGAAGTGGGTTTTGTACTTTGGTTTTTTGGGGCGCGCTCTCTCTCTGCTATGCCGGTCGGTCCTCGAGAAAAGGGATAAAAGCCCACCCACACTGAAAGCTGATTGGCTTATTTTGCTGAGTAACCCAATCAGGATGCTCTTTGTCTGGCATGTGCTACATGAACAGGCACACAGGCAGTGTTGCCACATTGGGTGGTTTTAAGTGCATTTTGGCGGGTTTTGAACATATTTTGGGATGGAAAACGTCAGCAATATCTGGCAACACTGCACACAGTCTCCCTCGCGCGCACACATTCTAAGATGCGTGATGCAGACCTTAATGTTGCGCGCGCACGCTCTTGCTCGCTTCTATCAATATGCAGGAGACTCCCGGAACTTCCAGGACACTTGGGATGTCTGCGTTATAAGGTGACCACAGATCGTTAATCATACCCCCCCCCGAAAATTTCTCAACGGATTTACATCTATCTCAAAAACGATCATTTTGGTCTGAAAAAGTCGGAAATCCGCCAATCGGCGGAAAATTCTCATCCCTGCACATTGTCCGGTATTTCCAGTAGAGGAAATGAGAATAAATATATCTGTGGAAGGCGGCATGGTAGTGTAGTGGTTAGTGCTGTCACCTCACAGCAAGATGGTCCGGGTTTGAGCCCCGTGGCCGGCGAGGGCCTTTCTGTGTGGAGTTTGCATGTTCTCCCCGTGTCTGCGTGGGTTTCCTCCGGGTGCTCCGGTTTCCCCCACAGTCCAAAGACATGCAGGTTAGGTTAACTGGTGACTCTAAGGGCGTATTCACACCTACGTTGTTTGGTCCGGACCAAACGAACCAAATTTCCCTTGGTCCGGACCTTTTGGGTTGGTCTGAATACAAACCACCGAACTCTGGTCCGGACCAAACAAGCGGACCGAGACCGAGCTGCAAGGTCGGACTCGGTCCGGACCAAAGGAACCCTGGTGCGGATCTTTTGGAGGTGTGAAAGCAGACCGTACCTAATCTGACAGTTTTGCTTTTTTGTACCTCGGGAGCTTCCGTCGTTTGTCGAGCATTATGGGAAACAGAGTCTTGACACTCCACCGCAAAGTGCAAACACTGTTTCGGTTGTCAAGGGAACCTTACAACAGTCGTTCAGTCATTCAGACCAGTGGTAGGCTAGACTACAGAGTACAAAAAATGAGTAGGGGGCAAACGTGGGCCGAGGAAGAAACGCGTACCCTTGTGGATATATGGGCAGATGTCCACATATCTGAGCTTTTGGAGAGAACACACAAAAATGCCGACGTGTTTGCTGTATTCAGTGAGAAAATGAAGGAGAAGGGGTTCACGCGCTCCCCAGAACAATGTCGGCTAAAAGTGAAGAAACTCCGTCAGACCTACATTAAAATCAGGGACATTCTTTCAAAAAGTGGTGGTACTAGCGACGCAAAAAAGAAATTCATCTATTACGATGGATAAGGCGAATATCCCGACACATACCTCCTCCGTCTTGCGTGAAGAGCCAGAACTGTCACAACATGATGTGCGCTCATCAGCGCTATCCTCCGTAGCCGCCTTGCCCTTTGAAGTCGTCGTTGATAAATTACTTGTACAACAGCATAGTAATCGCACAATTGTGAAAACAGTAAAAACTGGAAAAAACATATAGCTTTGATGACATTAAAAAGAATAACAGCACGGAAAGCCTCCATGACTACTTTTGAACTTAACGCTTTGTGCGCGTGTCGTCTCTAACCAATAGCTGAACGACCTCAGGGCGCGTGGCTTTGTTGACAGATTTTGGTCCGCTTACTAAAATGTACAGTGTGAAAGCGAACCGCACCAAAATGAAAAAAATAAAAAAAACATTTGGTTCAGACCAAAGCAAGTGAACTATCCTGGTCTGAATACACCCTAAATTGACCGTAGGTGTGAATGTGAATGGTTGTCTGTGTCTATTGTCGCTTTTCCACTACCAACGCGGCTGAGTTGGGCCGTGCCGTGCCGTGCTGAGTCGAGCTGAGTGGGGCTGTTGGAGTTGCATTTCGACTACAACCGCGCTGAACCGTGCTGGCTGGAAGTGGGTGGACACATTGGGTGGAGTTAGCGAAAGTGGGTGGACGTCACGTGATGTCGTTAGGTGGCGCAAACAGTGACATCAGTGACCTTTTAAGCGGTAGTCTCATGACCCGGATAGTAAACAATAAACATGGAGTCGTTAGTGTTGCTGGTCTTGGTGCTGTGGCTTGTTGTCACCGACAACGCCAACAGATACTGGCAAGAGCGTATAGATGAGGCGAGGCGCATAAGGCTTCAGAAATTCTCGTAATTCGTAATTCTTCTTCTTCCGAGTTTACGGTGTTTACAGATCCCAGCGTGCTCGCGGGGCGTGTGTGGGCATGTGAGGACACTCCTCCTCACCAATCAGTACACAGGGGAGTGTCTCCTCACGCCCCTAGCCCCACTCAGCTCGGTTGGGCTCGCTTCAGCCCCACTCCAAAACCGTGCGAGTTTTGGGGGCTGAGTAGGGCTGAAGCGAGCTGAGTCGTGCTGTTCTGAGGTAGTCGAAACGCGAGCCGTGTCGGGCTGAAGTGAGCTGAAGTGAGCTGAAAAAGGGTAGTGGAAAAGGGCCATATGTGTCAGCCCTGTGATGACCTGGCGACTTGTCCAGGGTGTACCCTGCCTTTCGCCCGTAGTCAGCTGGGATAGGCTCCAGCTTGCCTGCGACCCTGTAGAACAGGATAAAGCGGCTAGAGATAATGAGATGAGAAGATATGGGGAAGAGAAAAAAAAAAAGTCCATCAGGAGAGGTATTGCACATTGTCCAGTATTGCTTATTGTCAGGCTAGGCTACTGCTCCTTCCCATCCTCGGTCCTCCTGTTACCCCTCCCCCCGAGAGGAGTTGTACAGTCTGATGGCGTGAGGGACAAAGGAGTTTTTTGGCCCTTTTCCACTACCCTTTTTCAGCTCACTTCAGCCCGACACGGCTCGCGTTTCGACTACCAAAAACCAGCACGACTCAGCTTGTTTCAGCCCTGCTTAGCCACTAAAACTCGCACGGTTTTGGAGTGGGGCTGAAGCGAGCCAAACCGTACCGAGTGAGGCTAGGGGCGTGAGCAGACACTCCCCTGTGCACTGATTGGTGAGGAGGAGTGTCCTCACACGCCCACACACGCCCCGCGAGCACGCTGGGATCTGTAAACACCGCAAACCCGGAAGAAGAAGAATTACGAATTACGAGAATTATGAAGCCTTATGCGCCTCGCCTCATCTATACGCTCTTGCCAGTATCTGTTGGCGTTGTCGGTGACAACAAGCCACAGCACCAAGACCAGCAACACTAATGACTCCATGTCCTCCATGTTTATTGTTTACTATTCGGGTCGTGAGACTACTGCTTAAAAGATCACTGATGTCACTGTTTGCGCTGCTTAACGACATCACGTGACGTCCACCCACTTTCGCTAACTCCACCCAATGTGTCCACCCACTTCCAGCCAGCACGGTTCAGCGCGGTTGTAGTCGAAATGCAACTCCCAACAGCCCCGCTCAGCTCGACTCAGCCCAACTCAGCACGGCACGGCTCAGCCCGACTCAGCCGCGTTTGTAGTGGAAAAGCGGCATTTGAGTCTGTTCATCCTGCACTTGGGAAGGAGCATTCTGTCACTGAACAGGCTCCTCTGGTTGCTGATGACGGTGTGCAGAGGGTGACTGGCATCGTCCATGACGTTCAGTAGTTTGTCCATAGTCCTCTTCTCTGCCACCGTCACCAGAGAGTCCAGCTTCATGCCGAGCACAGAGCCGGCCCGCCTGATCAGTTTGTCCAGCCTGGATGTGTCCTTCTTGGATGTGCTGCCCCCCCCAGCACACCACGGTGTAAAACAGGACACTGGCGACCACGGAAATGGTGGAACACACAGTATGAAGAAAAGTGAAAGAGTGGAGCAGCCGTCTGATTTCTAAACTGGATATCGCTGCCATCTCGCCCTTACGGGGAAGAAGTGAATGAACGGAGAACTGAAAGTCAGATTGTTTCTGAAACAGTCGGCCTTCAAGAAGCGAGAACACAGACGGGTAAACTCCGACTCTCATCTGGATAAAAACACCGCGTTGTTTCCCTGCATTTAGATTAAAACATGTGACTTGTATTGTGTGTTTAAGTTAGAGGTGTAAGATTATTTAATTTGCTTCAGAATGTGATTGTCTCAGTTCATCTGATTATTTAATGAGCCTTTTACGTTTTATCAGTGAAAATGCATGCATGTCCATGTATGCTGCATAAGTTATAGCACCCATCCTGCTTTAATGAGACTCCACCCACAATCAGTGAAGTCAAATCAGTGACGTCACGCGCTGAGGGCTGGCTGGCTCAGCTCCAATAACAACTCTGCGGTGGATTTTAACTCTCAAAAATATATATTTTTATTCCCATTTATGCAGCATACAAGACTCGCGGATGGAGATCCTATCCACTCAGAAACTTATTTAAAAATAAAGGCTCTGTGTATCTGCTTTAAGGTGTCGATAACTGTAGCCGCCGCTCGAGTTTACACTCTTAGCGACAGTAGAAACTACTTTGTGTCGTGTGGGTTCGGTATTAACCTATAAAGCATGAAGAAACGCTTTTTTGTGGTTATTTTGGCATTTTAAAACCATTTGTGGTTTTTGTTTTTCTTTTCCCCCTCGGTCTCTCAGAGAGTTTGGGGGAGTGTAACTGGAGCGCATGTAATGGCGCAGCTGGGCTTGGCTTTCTGGCAGAAAGCCCAGCTGCGCCATTACATGCGCTCCAGTTACACTCCCCCAAACTCTCTGAGTGTTTAATAGATGAGAAACTGAAGAGATAAACTCGAATATAGAACACACAGCCGATAAACAGCAGCTTTACAGGGAAGATGATTTCAGTTCCGCAGTTTTACTGCTGTTTTTACACGAGCTCAGTCAAATACAACCACATTTCTCTCCAACACAGCACTTACTTTTACTCAGCACTCCATGCTGGGCTTCATTCATCTCACCGCTTCTGCCTGGGGTTGCAGTTTCTCTTTAGTTTTATTATTTTCTCCGAACAGCAACAAAATGACGCCGAGGCTGAAAGAGAAACACTTTCACTTCCGGAAAATTGATTCACTCCGAGTGATGTGTCGTTCAGGGAATGAATCGACTCTTTGATTCGGCTCCTTTAGATGGAAAAAAAGGCAAACAATGAAATTGAAATGTTTACTCGTTCAGGGAGACTCTGAATGTAACACAACACATAATTCCATATCTGTTCCGTGTGTTATTTCATAGTTTTGATGTCTTCAGTTTTGTTCTACAATGTAGAAAATGGTCAAAATACACACAAACCTATGAATGAGTCAAAGGTGGACAGTAACGAAGTACATTTACTTGAGTTCTGTACTTAAGTGCACTTTTTGAGTATCTGTACTTGACTTGATTTTTTTTTTTTTGGAAACTCAGGACTAACTTCACTACATTTGAAAAACAAATATCGTACTTTTCACTCCACTGCATTTCTATCAAAGTCCTCATTGCTATGAAGCAGCTTTGAAAATGGATGTTTTTATTTTCTAAAACGTGATTTTTTTTCGCAGGTGACACTGACAGCCGATCAGTAATCACTAGGGTCACATCACATCCATAGACTATAAAGAATTAGAAGAAACCTTTATTCATCACATGCACACTTCAAGCACAGTGAAATTCATCCTCTGCATTTAACCCATCTGAAGCAGTGAACACGCGCACACACACAGAGCAGTGGGCAGCCACACCAGAGCGCCCGGGGAGCAGTCAGGGGTTCGGTACCTTGCTCAAGGGCACCTCAGCCCAAGGCCGCCATACATGTCAACCTATACAGAATGTCCGTATTTTATACGGATTTGATTCAATAAATGTAGTATGTGGGCGTACAAATAAAGTTATACGGATTCTTTAAAAAAACCTCAATATTTATTTAGAGCTATGATCAATTCCCACGATGATAAAAGAGCACATAACATTTACAAACGTACTGTACACCACAGAAAGCACAGACAGCCAGTAAAGAGTCTTATGAAATCGCGTGTTATCTTGTGGTAGCGAGACTTCGTTCCACTTTTGATCATGCGCACACCGCATTGCGAGAATCCCGCCAACCATGAAGTCATAGACATATAAACATAGACGCCGCCTTCTGCGTAGAATCATACGTCATCCTCGCCGCCATATTGGATGTGGCAAAGTGGAGATTCTTCAACCGTCTCTGGTATAGCGTCTAGACAGTATCCGAGAATAAAGATACCTCATTCATGTGCTGCGTTTAACTGTACCAACAGGTTTACCATCCAAACGAAATCACATGGGATTACCTTTCACAGGTGAGACTGGAAAAATACTTTTCATTGTATTTGGTCATTATAACGTAATTTTACGAACAGATTTTTCTGACTTTGTGGCTAATATGAAGTCTTGCGCATAATAGCCGCTCAGTGAAACCTGTCTCCAAACAACGAAGTATTTCCTTTGTAACTACACTGATTGTTGTTAGTTGCTTAGCTAACTTTTCACATACTATGTAGGTTTCCCAAAAATAAAGACATGAAAAAAGCAGTGGGAGACAGCTGTGCGACGGGGAGGGTTTTCTGCTACTCCATCATCCATGCTCTGCAGTGAACACTTCAGAACAGAGGATTTTGACAGAACAGGTCAGACAGTCAGGATCAGAGAGGGAGCTGTTCCTTCAGTCTTCAGTTTCCCAGCTCATCTCCACCGGGTAGGTGTATAGTTATAAGCAGTGAGAATTAGATAATACAGTGCCACACTATGATGAACGTTTTTGAACATATGATGAATGTTTTTAACCTTTCTGAATGTGAAGGAATCAGTGATGTATTTTGTTTTGGTATGACGTTAGAACCTGGCCGAACTCAGTTTGGCGGTCATTCAGAATATCGACGGGTATTTCGCACACTATTTATAACCATCACATTAAAAGTTATATATGTTGTTTTGATGCCTGTTTGTTTCCCAAATATATATGTGTGTGTCTTAATGGGTGAATAAAAGGCATCGAGTTAAATATTATTGTAGAAAGGGGCTTTATGAAGTTCAGTCCATTTATTTGCATTGGTTTACGGGGAAGATTTGCCACATCCAATATGGCGGACACTCTGACGTATCCCAGCAATGGGCCACCAGCTCAATGCGGCGTCTATGTTTATATGTCTATGCGTGAAGTAACATTTTGTTTGAAAAGCATATTTCCACCTGAGCGACTTTCAATAGCGACTGAAAAGCTTCTGAATGGGCACTCCAGGAAAGAAATTCAAAACACAATACAGCGGTAGGTTTCTCTCTGAATGGAAGGACCTTTTCAATGGCATAATCCAACCGGCAGCCTCCAAAAACGAAGAATACGCACACTGCACACTGTGTGTGCGTGACATCAAAGTTGCAGTATTGGGAGTTTATGATGTGAAAGAACATGTCAAATCAAAACTACATCAGTGGAATGCAAGCCAAAGGCAAAATCAGCCACTGATGACAGTATTTGCACGCTCAAAAACTGATATGCCAACACCTGGAAAAGACAGAAAACACAAGGTAGTGGGCGTTTCAGTTCAAGTTAGGCAGTGCTCTGTTAGTTTTCTCTCAAGTCAGGAAGATACACACAGAGAGCAGAAAGAACCTGAATGCAGACACACTGACCTGGCCTACTGCAGTGTAAGATCAACACGGCTAGACACTTGCTGTGACATGCAGCCTAGTGAGGTATTGGTGCGGACTGCTAAAAAAGCTGTCATGGAGTACAGTTCAGAACATTAGAGTGACACTTTGTGTTTTTGTCAAACATTGGAACTTTGTATTCATTCTGAAGGTTTATTGTTATTAATATTGAATAAAAAGTAACTGGGATATATCATTGTTAATTATCATTCAAATTTTAGGTAAATTATTTTAATTTGCATCTTATAAGGATTTTATAAGGGAAATAAGGATTTTGGAGGTTGGTTATACAGGTTTGATTGACCAAAGGTTGACATGTATGGGCCGCCCTACATTAACCGAACTGCATGTCTTTGGACTGTGGGGGAAACCGGAGCACCCGGAGGAAACCCACACAGACACGGGGAGAACATGCAAACTCTGCACAGAAAGACCCTCGCCAGACCTTCTTGCTGTGAGGCGACAGCGCTAACCACTACACCACCGTGCCATCCTATATCATTTCAATCATCCAAAAAAAATTAATAATAATTGAAACTCTAACCAAGGAATTGGTCTCAGTGAATAAAGAAATGTTTATTACATGAACTGAAAAATGGGACAAAAAAATCCAATAAAGTAATCTAATGTCGAATTAAATTAAATCTTATGGAATCAGAAAAGGTCAAAATCTTTCTCGGACTAATCTGTTATCTGTTTCTATTCCCTAAATCTACTGGGGTATCATACATGTGTTTATTAGAGCTCTTCTAAATCCATATGGAATCAATTTTGTGCCAAAATGTTCATACAATACTTTTGAAATATCAAACAAAAACGACAAATCAAAATACAAAAAAAGAAGAAAAAGTCAATTTTTTTAGACTGGCAAACAAATTATTCGTGTAATTGTGCAAAATATCAGTCTATTACTCTTCAGAAGCATTTTATTTTTGTTCTGCGTCTTTCTCAGTTTTGTTTGACGTAATTTATTAGTGATGCAGAAGGAGAGAAGGAGTACCTAGAAATTCCGATTTCGAATAACCCAATAACCGTACATCGCACACAGACAAACAATATATCAAAATGTGTGGCTCGATCGGACTCGCTATGCTATTACTTTGTTCATCAAAATACGAATCGTCCAAAATTTCCCATTCATTTTCTATGGAATTAATTGAAAAAAGGCACTTTTTCAAACCTCCGCTGCTATGGCATGCTTTCACCTAGAGACATGATTCAAACTTTAAAATGTAAAGAAACTTCTCCTCTGTGGATCTGCCATCCTATTTTTTTGCAAGGTTCTATACTTTTGGATCAGTCCCAGCTCAAACACCATGTGGGTACCTGGAGAAAAATCAGGCTTTATAATGGGTGTCTATTGCGTTACACACCCATGGAGCTCGTTAATTTAGAGTGTAGGCAGCCTGAAAAAAAAGCTCAAACTTTCTCATTTAAACTGTGTTTTCAGCCACAATTCTCACTCTACACACACAATTTTCTCAAAAGTAGTAGCCACATTTGTCCTGATTCACACAATGTGTCTACCTTAACGATAGGATTTACAGTTTTTGAATGAGAAGCCTGAAAGTAAGGAGAGGACAGACGCGCTGCCCCATAGACTTCCATTATAAATGTGGCTGCGCTGTGACTGCAAAATCAGAAAAGTCACTCGTTTTTAACTCGCTCTAGTGACCTCATTTTTTTACACTACAGACAAAAAAATTACATCAGTGTGTTCAGGAGACCCTTGTGGCACTCAATGTGAAGTAATTTTGTGAATTGAGGTTTTTCACCCACGTGACCAAGTCATGTGATGCATCGTTAGGCTGCCATTTTGCACGTCACGGCTCGAATCAGTTTGAATGCGAGGAAGGCGACAAACGAAAAACATAAAAGAAAAAGGAGTGAGATGCAGAGAACACCTTCACTATCCAGCGACGTAGGGAATTTACAGGGCGAGCAGAGGGAGAGGTATTTGCAAAAATTGAGGTTAGCAGGCTTAGAGAACGACGTTTACCTGCTTCCACCAGGATTGTTCACTGACGTACGGAAGTACACGAAGCCCTCGTCTTTACCTGACTTTGGCCCACATGATCTGTATACCTATGTCGTTAAAAACCCATCGCCATACACAGGTATTGATCTGAAAGCGTATAAGAGTTTGGATGCCTACAAATATTTTGTGTCAGGCTGGGTAACATGCCTACATCAGTGGGTCGTCCCTGGAGCCGGTGGTCGCCATCTTATTACAGCTAAGGTTTGTTTACATTTTCATTTACTTTCGGTCCTCAGGATAAACAAAATGTTATTAAATGTCATTGAAATAACTTCTTGGGCCGAATCCCATTTCACCCCTTGGACCTACCCCTTGGCCCTTCCCCTCCATTTTGCGCATTCACGTGAAGGGGTAGGGGTATCCCAATCCCAGTTAACGCAGAGGGGTAGGGGAAGGGGTAGGGCTTCTGTACCCCTCCAAACGGAGATTTTCCTGGAGCTGACTCCGAACGAAGGGGTTTGAGTGATTTCCCACAATGCCATGCGGATTTCAGTGAGATTTCATGCGGATTTCAGAAAGATGGCGGTTCCCGCAGCGAAAGATTGTCATAAATGTAAGTATTTTCTCCATTATTTACGTGTTTAAGTTGTTATAACCGTTCTATTACTACGTCAATAGTGTTAACTAGCCTATTAACGTTAACGTACTATAACATTAACGTTGTGTGATCGGTTGATGCAATGAAAATTGTGAACAAAGTTGTTATTTAGCAGTTAGCTCAAGTAATTACAAACAACAGAGGATCTGCTTTTCTGTTGTGTCGTTACGTTAACCAGCTTCCCATCCCTGTGTACTTGAACTAGGGAATCCAGAGGAAACACGCCGCTTGATTCGCTTTCGAGCTGAGAATGAGCAGCGATTTCTGAAATCCAAAGCTGCTGCTAAAAAGCTTTGGGAGTGAGTATTGTTTTCGGTTGCTCGACTGCATACGTTTTGTTCTGTTATTCTCGCTTTTATTGTTTACATGAGAGTTCTGACACCTCTACTGGCATTTTTCCGTTTAGCTGCAGACAACCGTAAAAAGAGGCCTATAGCCCAGGACACAGTGATCACAACAGCAGCAGACGGCATTTCAGCAGAGATTTCTGGTTCTGCCTCTGGCTCTGACTGTAGCGGCTGGTCGCAGCCAATGATGCATTTGGTCGCGTTTTGCTAACGTAAACGCTGACGGAGGTACGCGATGACGTATGCGATCGTTGAAGGGCTATCCCAATATGTAGGGGTTGAATTTCAAGCCCTATCCCTTGTAGCTCAGTTTCAAGGGGAAGGGCCAAGGGGGAGGGGGAGGGGGAGGGGTAGAAATTAGAATTGGGATTGGGCCTTAGTCTGTTGAGACATGGCCCGTTATAAATTTGCTGTTACCAGGCAATGACCAAGAACTGTATTATTAGGGTCGGTGTCTGTGTTGTAGCAGTGTACTAGCAGCTAGCTGTTAGCACTAGCTAATGTCAACAACATCGTAGCTAGTATGTTACTGTAGCAATGTTTACGTTCAGTCATTTGGATGACTGTTAAAACCTTTCAGTCTCAAGTTTTTCCTTTACTGTATTTACTAGTTTACTGTAATTATGATCCGGCAGCTATTTACACCGGATCCAGTGTAAATAGCTGCCGGAGTGCGCTCCGGCTTGCTCCCCCTCAAATTAAGCAACGTGCTCCGGCTTGCTGTAATGAAGCTTGATGTAATTCAAGCACAGGCATTACGAGTGTGCAGTGGGGCATTTAAGACCTCATCAGTTCCAGCTCTTCAGGTAGAAGCAGGGGAATTGCCTTTGTCCTTAAGACGTCAGCAGCTGGCTATGGTGTACTGGACGAACTTACAGGGTCATAAAGAGGCTCACCCTACCAAGTACATTTTAAATCAATGTTGGGAACATGGTAAGGCAGATTTTAATAGTTTTGGGTGGGTCGGGAATGGTCAGGCTGAGGAACTTGGCCTAACTGAGTTGACCCACAGTTCTGTGGTATCTCTACCGGTTATTCCACCTTGGCTGTTTATTATGCCTATGGTGGATCTTGACTTAGTTAAAACGCGTAAGGATGCTGGGGAGGACAGTGATGTGAATTATTTGATTAATGTGCACATACAAAACAAATATCCTGAAGGGGTTCAGATTTTTACAGATGGCTCTAAAGACCCTGAAACAGGGAAGACGGCGGCTGCAGTCTTTATCCCAAAATATAACAAAGAAATATCAAAAAGGGTGTCTGACCACCTAGCAGTTTACTCAGTAGAATTATTTGCAATCTATCTTGCACTGGAATGGATTGAAGAGGTTAAAACTAGATATAATATTATATGTTCTGACTCTATGTCAGCATTGACCAGTATTCTACATGGCAAGTCAGTGTGTAGACCTGACCTACTGTACGATGTCCTTCAAAGTCTCTTCAGACTGCATCAGCAAGATATTCTGGTTAATTTCTTATGGGTTCCATCTCACTCAGGTATTGAAGGGAATGAGGTTGCAGATCAGCTTGCCAAAAATGCTTTAAAATTTGAGGCACAGTTTAATATCCCACTGAGTAAAGCAGAAGTTAAGACCATCATAGTCACTAAAATGCAAGGACTATGGCAGGGGCAGTGGGACAGGGAGAGTAAGGGCAGCTTTCTGCGCACTGTACAAAAAAAGGTTCCCACTAGAAGACAGGATACTTGGAATCGGAAAGAAGAGCAAGTTATAACAAGACTTGGGATAGGACACACTAGACTAAATCATAACCTCTACATCATTGGCAAGCATGCCACAGGTCACTGTGTTAACTGCAGCGAAATGGAGACTGTTAGACATGTTTTGTTAGAATGCCAAGCATACAGTAAACAGAGAAGCGTTCTACTAGAAGAGGTTCGAGAACTAGGGGAGACCAGTCTCGCTCTTGAGAGATTATTTGCCTTTTCAGTACCGTCAGCTTGGAGATTTGTTCTTATGTTCCTGAAGAATACTGGCATTTTTGACAGGATTTAGTTTTTTTTTTTGGTCACTCCTCCATTGAAGCTCCACACCTCATTGCAATGTCGCAATAATACAGTTGGTGGCGGTAATGCACCATAGTGGATGCCAACCGCCAATAAATTGGAAAGAAGAAGAAGACGCTATTGGTTCGTCTCAGGGGGCGGAGTTCTAGATATCCGGAAGTGACGGGCCGCGATTCGGGGCTTGTTCATGTGTAAACTGACACTCCGACATTTTTTTATTCTCCAACTATAAAACTGGATGTAAGATCAACTAAATATAATAAATCTGTATTTAAACGGCACTTTGGTCTCATTTCTTTGTATAAAAACACAACTATTGTGGCCCAATCTGTTTCTGGGCGTTTTTCACAGAGATTTCTGCTTATTTCTGTATTTAAATCTATTGTAGAGTTTGTAATGTTAGAGCAGAGTAAAGTCATGATGTTATTTGTCAGAGCCTTAAGATGGAGCCAGCAGCAAAAAGAAGATATTCACCTGTAGGGAAACATTTTACAACCAATCAGGTGAAATGTCCCGTATTTAGTCTTCTGATGGGTTTTTATCTGTCAATCCCATTAGGTCTTCAGTATTTACAGTAGGTTTTTATTCCCAAGTGATGTTTAAAAGCCCAACACTTCTAGATCAGAGGACCCTTTGCAGTTCTGGACAGAACAGAAGGATGGATCCCCATATTTCTATCTCCTTGCTTTGAGATGTTTGTGGATCCCAGACTCTTCTGGTCCCTGAGAACAGTTTTTTTCAAAGGTGGGTGAAATTATTATTTTATTTTTTAAAATCGTCCATCCATTATCTGTAGCCGCTTATCCTGTACAGGATCGCAGGCAAACTGGAGCCTATCCCAGCTGACTATGGGCAAGAGGCAGGGTTCACCCTGGACAAGTTACCAGGTCATCGCAGAGACAAACAACCATTCATTCTCGCATTCACAAGTACGGTCAATTTAGAGCCACCACTTATCCTAACCTGCATGTCTTTGGACTGTGGGGGAAACCGGAGCACCCGGAGGAAACCCACGCAGACACGGGGAGAACATTCAAACTCCGCACAGAAAGGCTCCTGTCGGCTGCTGGGCTCGAACCCAGGACCTTCTTGCTGTGAGGCAACAGTGCTAACCACTACACTACCGTGCTGCCCCTGGAACAAATTAAATTCCTTACTAAAAATCAAAAAAAATTTTCAGTCCAATCCCACATAAGTCCTATATAATTATCAGTCCCACAGGCTCTTCTGTCCAGTTTCACAAGCACGTTGCTTCCTACTTCTCACAAAACACAACTGTAGTTGTAGTAATACCATTATTATGATCTATTATGTTGCTCAATTCTTTAAGACAAAACTTTGTAATATGGCATATACTAATTCTATATACTAAAATATAATTGTATATACTAACTGAATTTCTAAGTTGTATTCAGAATATCGATATTTAAAATACAGCTCTGGAAAAAATTCAGAGACTACTTCAATTTTTTCTTAAATCAGCATCTCTGTGTACGGTAGCCATTTCATTCCAGTGTCCGTGCTGGAATTCCAACACAAGCACACCTCATTTTACTTAATGAGGCACTGATGAGATGATCACCTGAACCAAATCTTATTTAATAAGGAAAAGTATAAAAACCACTGCTGTGGTCATCACTATTCTCTTGCAATAGTTTGCATGGTAAAAAAAAGTGCTAGTAGTACCTAAAATTTAATTGGAATACAAAAAAATATTTATTATTCCAAAAGGGTTAAAAAGAAAACTTTTAAGTGAGAAAAAGAAGGGTTCAATTCTGGATTTACTGGCAGAGGGGATACAGTGAGTGTCAGGTTGCTTCAATCTGCAAAATCTCAAAGTTAGTAGTTCATAAGAACGAGGTGAAGCAACAGACATTAGGTACATCAAAGTTATAGACTGGCAGAGAGTGAAAATGACTTTCCACTGACTGGGATGATCGTCAACTCCTTCAAATGTCACTCAACAATCATATGATGACGTAAAGAATTGCAAATGGCATCTGTGGTTAAGCGCATGGCAAGGATGGTTCGAAACAGGTTCCTCCAGGCAGGGTTGAAGTCATGCAAAGCTAGATAAAAAGCACTTCATCGTTGAGAAGCAAAGAAGAGCCAGGCTGAGGTTTGCTAAAGACCATAAGGATTGGATCATCTTCTGAGTCCAATTTTCAGCTTTTCCTATCACCTGGTTGTCTAAGGGTTAGACGGAGACCTGAAGAGTCCCACAAGCCAGTGTCTCACACCCATTGTGAAATTTGGTTGAGAATCAGTGATACAATGACAAGATATTTCATGCTTAAACTGATAAACTTTGTTTTTTGTAAATATACACTCATTCTGAACTTGATGCCTGCAACACATTCCAAAAAAGTTGGGACAGGGCATGTTGACCACAATGTTACATCACCTTTTCCTTGAACAACACTCAGTAAGTCTTTGGGAAATGAGGACACTAATTGTTGAAGCTTTGAAGAAGAAATTATTTCCCCATTCTTGCTTGATATGACTTCAGTTGCTCAACAGTCCGGTGTCTCTGTTGTCATGCATAAAAGGTGTGTAAACTTCATTTAGATTGTGTATACATACATATAATTTATTATTATTATTATTATTTTAATTTGTGTGTGCATGTCCCTGAGGGTGAGTGGAACACTGAAGCGCAGACAGGCAGGAAATTATGTATAACACAGTCCTTTTATTAATATTTTTGCTTTTTACCATAATGTTGAGTTTATCTCACACACACACACACACACACACGTTAGGAGACAGCCACCTCTACACACTCTCCCTCCTTTTCTCTGCTCTGTCATCACTGCAACAGATACACATACGCACAACATCAATAACCCTAACCCATAACTAGGGCATCGCTTGTTTACCGCAGTGCATTATGGGTGATACCCAGGGTCAGTTCCACCATATTGTTTACTTTCCCCTTTGTTAAACACCGTCTAACTGGTTTTAATCAGGCCTAAAGTAAATTGCTGTGTGCCTAACTGTCTGCACAACAAATTGAACACCTAATTTGAGCTTTTATCAGCTGCCAGTTGAGAAGAAGAGAAGAAAGAAACGGATAAGTTTAATCTGCAATGAAAACCTTTGAACTGAATTGAAATGGACGAGTGTCTGTAGCTTACATTCCTCTGGTGGGAAAAAGACGGACTTAAACTGTGACCTAGCAGTATTTCCATGGTCTGTGGAATGGCCTTCAGTTATAGAAGATTATAACAATCGATGCTGTTCATCGTCTGAAACTAGCAATATTCCAAAACCTGTAAAACAAAGAAGCATTCTTCGGCCTTTGCCTCTTAATGTACCAGCACTCGTCAGCTGAACAAGCCTGTCGGACCAATAAAACTCCCAAACCACCAAGGGTTCTCTTTCGGGTATGGATAATGTTCAGTGGACCTCACTAGTGGCATTTATTGAAGTAAATGCATTTATCCTGAACATGACACGGCAAATCAGCGGCTTTCCAAAGATTTTTTTTGGAATGTTTCCTGATATCAAGTTTTATTTAACTAATCACTCATTTATAAATGTTTTGATGCTGTTCATCTGGGCCCGGGTTCACAAAGCAATTTTAGACTTAAGTCAACAGTTGATTTTTCATAATAGTTTCCCCTGACTGCATCTGTAACTTTCATTGTGCTGGATCAAGACTAAGTACAAGGCTAAGATTTCATTAGAACAAAGTTTCTTAGAAAAGGGTAAAGAATAACTGAAATTTAAAATAAAAAAATTTGGACTTAAGTCTAAGATTGCTTTGTCATCCCAGGGCCTGTAGTCTGGGGGGGTGTTTAAAAAAGAAAAAAAAACCTTATCTTCTCATCAAGCTTGATTTGGATTCAGATTTTCCTGCTATAAACCCTCGACATGTTATTCACCTCTTTAAATCACCAATTTCATTGTCTTCCACGATAGAGCACGGCAAAACTGCTCCTCTCACATCGGTCTCAGTTAGAATTAATCTGACATCCGCTATTTCACTCAAGAAGAAAAGAAGAAGAAACCTTTATTTGTCACATGCACACTTCAAGCACAGTGAAATTCCTCCTCTGCATTTAACCCATCTGAAGCAGTGAACACATGCACACACCCAGAGCAGTGGGCAGCCACACCAGAGCGCCCGGAGAGCAGTCAGGGGTTAGGTACCTTGCTCAAGGGCACCTCAGCCCAAGACCGCCCCACATTAACCTAACCTGCATGTCTTTGGACTGTGGGGGAAACCGGAGCACCCGGAGGAAACCCATGCAGACACGGGGAGAACATGCAAATTCCACACAGAAAGGCCCCCACCAGCCGCTGGGTTCGACCCCGGAACCTTCTTGGTGTGAGGCAACTGTGCTAACCACTACACCACCATGCCGCCCAACCGTGCCCTCAACTACCAACCCCAGTGATCCCCCATAATGCATTGCGGTAAACAGGTGCTGAAATCGTTATGCTTGGGGGCTATTGACAGCAGGTGTGATTACTTTGCCACTTACCTATCCTGGCCCCACCCTCCATTCCCAAACCAATGCTTGACCACGCACCTGCTGCCACAAAATATAATAAGTCAGTGGGGAAAATATTATCCATATTATGTCAAGAACAACTAAGTAAAGAGAAATGGCAGTCCATCATAAAGAATAAAGAAAAAATACTGAACTAAAAGGTGCGTCCAAACATTTCACTGGTACTGTATGTATATTCAATATATTTTATTTTACAAGGAGAACAATTCCTTTTGTCCTGTGTTCAGGTTTTCATTTTGTAGCCTTTAATTTTCCTGCTTTCGACACATCACCAAGGTGTGGCTTCCGTCTCCGAATTAGGCCCTTTATCTCTCACAAGTTAACACAGGTTAAGGTTTTGGTGACGCAGCCACACACACACACACACACACACACACACACACACACACACACACACACACACACACACACACACACACACAGGGAAAGAGAGAAAGCTGTCTTTCAGGTTTTCTCGATCACAACAAATCTTCAGTCGACGCCATTCGGAGTCTGATCCTAAGAAGAAACAATTTTTGTCCGGGAGTCAAAGTTTACATGAAACATAGACTACACATGAATTAATCACCTGGGGATTTTTTTTTCTGTTGTGTTGTTTGCTTAACTGCTTTAGTATACTATACATAATACCATTTAGTGTTTGTAGGCTACAGAGTAGACGGATATACAGCAGCCAAATGGATCGATTGGATTTTCTAACGGAGGACCAGTTGATTAGATATTTTCGCCGCGCAAAGACAGAGATACCTTGTATAGAGGAACCGCACGTCTTCCTCAGCCAGCTCCGAGACCATGACCTGGTACCTGATGATCTCTACAAGGCAAGGCAACAAACATTTTACAATATTCCTACACTCGAGGAGGGAATTAATTGACTTAACTTGCTAAACACACTGTATATTTATTTACCGTGTCATTGTTACTGTTTGTTTGATCAGTGTTTATTATTGGTGTGACTGGTGTCAGGTGACATAATTAGTAAGTGAAACTCAAAGCATTGTGCTTGCAAGATAAAATCAACCCTGTGTCAGAAATCACACCCTGCTCACTATACAGTGGACTATATAGTGAGTTTGCCATTTTGTAGTGCTGTCTGAAATGATAGTGAGGATCATTTACACCCTATATAGTGCACTCAAAGTATCCCTCAATGCATCATAAAAAGTAGTGTACAACCAATGGTCACTAAGCAAGCAATATATCTCATCATGCATTGCGGTCGCGCTGAAAGAAATCAAATCAAAAGCCTCAAATTTGATTTAATAAAAGGCAGCGACAAAGAAGAAAGAAAGTGTTCAGCCTTGATTTAAAATAACTGAAAGATGCAAGTACTTTGTATTGATTAATGTGTGAAATACGCTCAGTATAATATGGATTTATCACAAAAAGACATGCATGTATTTATTATTTTGAAAATCCACCAGCCGACTGATCTGGCACGTTTTAAGTGTGCGACAATAATGACATAAATAATGACACAATGGAGTAGTGTCCGAAAGTGTTTTTTTTCCTTTTACCAATGAGCTCATTATATAGTCCTCTATATAGTAATTCCCTATATAGTGAGTAGGGAGTAGTGAACGAGTGAGCGAGTTTGTGATGCCATCTATTGATCTGAACCTACAAAAAGAAATGAAAGACAAGTCCAAGCTAGTGCCCGCTTACTACATTGTCCAAAGCTACATACAACAACACTTTGCAGATAAGACAATGATATTTACAGATGGTTCAAAAACCCTGAATCTGGACGCACTGGTGCTGCAGTATATATCCCACAGAATGGCACAGCTATAAAAAGGAGAACAACAGACCATCTTTCAGTATACACAGTAGAGCTTGTGACCATAATGCTAGGATTCCTATGGGTAGAGGAAAACAACCCAAACAATACACTAATAGCAACAGATATTTTATCAGCACTCATGAGCATCAGGTCAGGGAAATCATGCAGGCAAGATATCATAAATGAAATATATCATATCATATACAGAACACACAGAGTCAAGTCAAGTTTGTTTGTATAGCGCTTTTAACAATAGACATTGTCCCAAAGCAGCTTTACAGAATCTGAATGACCCAAGACATGAGCCAATTTTATCCCTAATCTATCCCCAATGAGCAAGCCTGTGGCAACAGTGGCAAGGAAAAACTCCCTCAGACGACATGAGGAAGAAACCTCGAGAGGAACCAGACTCAAAAGGGAACCCATCTTCATTTGGGCAACAACAGACAACATGACTATAACATTAACAGTTTTAATATGAAGTCAGTTTCGTTGATGTTATAAACTCTTCATTAATGGAAATTTGAGTGCAAAACTGTTCATGACAACCGCAGTCCTAAAGTTAGCAAGTCGACTGTAGCCCTCAGCCATATAAGCATTACAGTAAGTGTCCAGAGCGTCTTCCAAGTGTGACTTTCAACTGTCCATATGGGGCCGTCCTCCACAGGGGCGATGTGATGAGACTCCAACCAGACATAGGACATCAGGATGAATCAGGCAGGTCCGAGGAGCAGAAGAGGTCAGCATCTCAAGCTCAGGATTGACATGTAACTCAGAGGGACAGATTTTTTTGGGGGGAAGAGAGAAAACACAGGGTGTTATGCCCAATGTCACCTGAATAAGTAGGAACAGTATACATTTTGCACTGAGTACAAGCAGGGACTCCAGCAAAACTAACTATGACAGCATAACTAAAAGGGGAGAGCCAGAAGGTAACACAGGCATGAGGGAGCCCTGGGACATAAAGCAGCCAGCTACTACACCATCAACAAACTCGAGTGAGCAAGCGAGTGGGGGACTGACAGCATCCATACATCCCAGTTTACCAAAACACTCTATGCCTGAGGACCCTCCAGATCTACACCTTTACAGAGTGGGTTTAAGTGTATGTTTCATTTGGGTTCCTGCTCATGTAGGGGTAGAAGGAAACGAGGACGTAGACATATTGGTAAAACAATCAGTGAAATTGCAAACAGTTAATCTGCAAATTCCATGATGAAAAGCTGAGGCGAAAACCATCATTAAAAGTCAAACAGAAAAAGTATGGCAGGAGAACTGGGACACCAGTGATACAGGAAGACGTCTCTACAATATACAAGAGCATGTGGGTGTTGGGAGAAAGGTGGGGAGAAACAGAAGAGAGGAAACCATCATCATCCGTCTTAGAAGAAAACATACAGCACTCAACAAGACACTTCATGTAATAGGAAAACATCCGACTGGGTTATGCAAACATTGCAATCAGCTAGAATCAGTGCAGCATGTGATAGTAGAATGTGACTTCTATAAGGAAGAGAGAAAGAAACTAAGTCAGGGGTGTCAAACATGCGGCCCGCGGGCTGGATCTGGCTCCCTAGGTGGTTTAATCCGACCCCAGACTTGTAGAGAAAAAATTCTAAGGATGTCAAAAAAAAGTAAATCTCTAGCCCATTCCTGTGACGACTTGTGAATTTTTAAAGAAATAACCGAAATGCTCAATTCAGCTGCTAGGGGCAGCCAAAAAAAGCAGCACTGACATAACAAGAGATCAGGAAATAAACAGTACATTTTAGCAACGTGCCCAGATATGCTGTCTGATTCCATGAATGGCAGTCTTGCCTCACTACTATTAAGTTGCTATCAAAATTATCAAGAGTGATACCCCCATTACCAAAATGTCTTTGTCAAAACAAAGAAAAGTTGACGTAGAGTGCAGAGTTTTCCAGGAAAAATGGACTGAGTATTATTTATTCACAGAGGTGAATACAAAACCAGTGTGCTTGGCTAGTAATCAACAGGTTGCAGTGCTCAAAGAATATAATATTCAGCGCCTCTATGAGACTCATCATAAAGAAAAATTTCACAATTTGTATGGACAATTAAGAAAAGAGAAGGTAAACGAATTGTTAGCTGGTCTGAAGAAACAGCAGTCTGCATTTACTCGCAGCCGTGAGGTCAGTGATGGAGCAGTGAAAGCTAGCTACCTTATTGCAAACGAGTTGGTGCAAGCATCCAAGCCATTTTCTGATGGTGAACTTGTGAAAAAATGCATGCTGAAGGCTGCAGAAGTCGTGTGCCCTGAAAAGCAATCTGCCTTTGCCAACATTAGTGTGGGGAGTTGGTTCAGGTTGTCAGATGTAAAAATGTATTCACTCAACTGTATAAAAATAAACCAGTTGTTTGAGAGTGAAATGCATTTTATTTCAAATCCATTGGCCTCTCTGTGAATAAATGTGTAATAATCTAGATCCCTTGTGATCAGTGATTATGTAGGCTACAAATGTAGGCTGAAGCATAAAGCATAGCCTACTGAAAAAACAATGCTAAAGATTTGGAGTTGACAAAGGTTATTTTGCAATTATTTTACTGGTCCGGCCCACTTGAGATCAGATGGGCTGTATGTGGCCCCTGAACCAAAATGAGTTTGACACCCCTGAACTAAGTGAAGCACTTAACTTCATACTAGAGAATATCTTAGGTAAGGCATTAGGACACATGGCCAACTAATGACATTTTTAAAAGAAACAGGTATAATAGAGTGGTGTAGTGGTTTGCGCTGTCGCCTCACAGCAAGAAGGTCCAGGTTCGAGCCCCGTGGCCGGCGAGGGCCTTTCTGTGCGGAGTTTGCATGTTCTCCCCGTGTCCGTGTAGGTTTCCTCCAGATGCTCCGGTTTCCCCCACAGTCCAAAGACATGCAGGTTAAGTTAACTGGTGACTCTAAATTGAGCGTAGGTGTGAATGTGAGTGTGAATGGTTGTCTGTGTCTATGTGTCAGCCCTGTGATGACCTGGCGACTTGTCCAGGGTGTACCCCGCCTTTCGCCCGTAGTCAGCTGGGATAGGCTCCAGCTTGCCTGCGACCCTGTAGAAGGATAAAGCGGCTACAGATAATGAGATGAGATGAGATGAGATGAGATGAGATGAGGTATAATAGAGGAAATTGGGGGGGGTTCCTGCCAAGCTTCTGTTCCACATCCCAATCCAGTAGGTGGCGGTAATGCACCTTTAAGCTGGCATACCAACCGCTATTAAACCCAAAAGAAGAAGACTGAGTGAGCGACACAGGGATAGTACACAAAGTGTACAATCATCACATGACTGTGCTTAATCCCTTCCACCCACTTCCACTGATGATGATTATCCTGTTCGCTTCCTGAATCGCTTTATCCTGTTCTACAGGGTCGCAGGCAAGCTGGAGCCTATCCCAGCTGACTACAGGCAAAAGGCGGGGTACACCCTGGACAAGTCGCCAGGTCATCACAGGGCTGACACGTAGACACAGACAACCATTCACACTCACATTCACACCTACGCTCAATTTAGAGTCACCAGTTAACCTAACCTGCATGTCTTTGGACTGTGGGGGAAACCGGAGAACCCGGAGGAAACCCACGCGGACACGGGGAGAACATGCAAACTCCGCACAGAAAGGCCCTCGCCGGCCACGGGGCTCGAATCCGGACCTTCTTGCTGTGAGGCAACAGCGCTAACCACTACACCACCGTGCCACCCCATTATTATTATTATTATTATTATTATTATTAATAATTTTTTAAACATTTTACTTTGTTTATTTAACATTTATGAACGCAGCCTTCAGTGTCAGTGCTTTGAGGTAAATCCGTTCATGAGGTGGAGATCTCCAGCAGGCAGTTACCTCAGTAGAACAGAAGCTCTATGGTAGCGGAGTGTGAATGTAAAGAAAAGACGCACATCTTTGTTCTTCGTCCCACCAGGAAATGTGCAAAGACACCTCTTCCTGAAGTAAATATTTCTATTGTGATTAGTAAAATGGAAGTAGCAGGCCTATTAAGCTGTGCTTTTTAATGCCTATGTTAGGGGGTTTTTTTATGTAAATCATATAATGTTGCACATAGCATGTTAGACTTAGCATGTTAGCATACTAACTGTTTGCATGTTAGCCATAGTATGTTAGCATAGTAGCCTTAGCATGTTAGCATGCTAACAGTTAACATGTCATTCATTGGCATGCTAGCTGTTAGCATATTAGCCTTAAAGTGTTAGCATGCTAACAATTAACATGTTAGCCATTAACATGTTAGCATGCTAGCTGTTGGCATGTTAATCTTAGCATGTTAGAATATTAACTATTAGCATGTTAGCTGTTAGCATGCAAGCTGTTAGCATGCAAGCTGTTAGCATGCTAGATATTGGCATGCTATAAGTTGTGTTAGCATGCTAGCTGTTATCATGTCAGGCATTAGCATGTTAGCATGCTAACAACATGCTAATTGTTAAGATGTTAACATGCTAACTGTTAGCATGTTAGCCTTAGCATGTTAGCGTGATAGCTATTCTGCTACAGCTGAGCAAGCACATTGCATTTTCTCAGTGAGAATTCAGTCTAGTTGAATGTAATTTTTTTGAATTAATAAAACTAAATACATAATCTGGTGGAATTTTAATTTTTTATGTTGAAAGCATTTGCACAGGTATTTGAGTATATATGCTCAAAGCTGTGCCTAAATATACACAAATATCGAAGCAAATGCTCATTTTAATAAATCCCACATTGTGCCTTCACCTGTTGTAGACACTACTTAGACATATGCACTGTGTATACCAATGATTAATGGGGACCTTGAGTGTCTCTCTCTCTCTCTCTCTCTCTCTGCAGAAGGTCATGAGGATGAGGAATAAAGTGAGAAAGGAGAAAGGTGTGTATGAGATTTTGGACTGGCTGGAGGATAACCGCGGAGAGCATATGAAAATATTTTGGAGTTGCGTGTTTCAGGATCACATCCAGCAGAAATATCCCACTCTCCGTTTGCTCCGAAACACCCTTCTGGATGGTCAGTCATTCCATTTCTTTTCCTTTATGTACTCTTTTTTTTTTTGTTATACTTTCACAGTTGTATTTTCACTTTTTTCACTCTACAAATGCTGGATGATTGGATATGAATTCTTATCTCTGTTGGAGTTAAGTCAATGTGTAGTATTTCCCTGACATGGGTGGAATACTGAAGTGCGGCAGGTGGGAAATGGTGTTCAGACACAACTTTATTTTCTTTAATTTGCTATTCACCTTTTCATTTGTACACACACACACACATGTTCTTCCCTGGGAGAGCTCCCCTCTCGTCGCTCTCTCCCTCCTTTTCTACCTTCCATTTTCACTGCAAAACACACAAACACAACATTAATTGACAACAGGTGTACTGACTTTGCCACTCACCTTCCCTTCCCCCGCCCTCTATTCACAAACTGACACTTGGCCATTCCCCCGCTGCCACATACCCCGATTCAGGCCGGGGAGTGAGATACCAACGGGTGATCCGTGCATTGGAATCTTTCATGCGGTGGAGCCACTGGAGGGGCGCATGGTCTGAACAAAGGGTGAAAGGGTGCTCCAGCTGGTAGTCTCGGAGAGTGAGGACCACCCACTTGATAGCTAGGCACTCCTTCTCGATGGTGCTGTACTTACTTTCCTGCATCGAGAGCTTGCGGCTGATGTAAGGCAAGGCAAGGCAAGTTTATTTATATAGCACATTTCATACACAGTGGCAGTTCAATGTGCTTTACAGAAGTAAAAGCAGAACAGTAAACAATAGAAAATAAAATTACATAAAATAATTGGGGAAGAAAAATAATAAGAATTAAACAATAGTAGAAATAAAATAATAAAATGAAATAAAAGTTCAAAAAAGGAATCAGCCTCGAGATTAATTATTATTATGGGTTTAACTCAAAGCGCGCTCTTCCCGTGGCTCTTCCACGAGGATCACCAAAAATCGTCCCGCAGAGAAAATCTACGAGGATCACCAAATAAAATCGTCCCGCAGACAAAATCTACGAGGATCACCAAAAATCATCCCACAGACAAAATCTACGAGGATCACATAATGCGCGCTCTTCCCGTGGCTCTTCCACGAGGATCACCAAAAATCGTCCCGCAGACACAATCTACGAGGATCACAGGACGTTCCTCACCCTCCACCTTCTGGGACAAAACAGCCCCCAGCCCTCTGTCCGATGCGTCCATCTGTAAAATAAAAGGGAGAGAGAAGTCAGAGTGGCCCCCCACATAATGAAGCTTTTACCTTAGTGAAGGCCTGTTGACACTGCTCTGTCCACTGGACTGGGTCTGGTGCTCCCTTTTTAGTGAGATCAGTCAGCAGGCTGGTGACGTCCAAATAATTAGGTATGAACCTGCAATAGTAGCCAGCCAGTCCCAGGAACTGTCTCACCCCCTTTATGGTCTTGGGCCTTGGGCAGGCTGCAGTCACTGCTGTTTTGTCAATTTGGGGACGCACCTGCCTGTGACTCAAGTGGAAACCCAGATACTGTGCTGTACACCACCCAATCACACATTTTTTCAGGTTAGCTGTGAGACCCGCATGCCTCAGCAACTCTAGGACGGCTCTAAGGTGTTCTATGTGCCGCAGCCAGGCATTGCTATATGTGATGATGTCATCAAAGTAGGCTGCCGCATAAGCAGCATAGGGGCAGAGGATCTTGTCCATGAGCCACTGGAACGTAGTGGGAGCCCCAAATAGCCCAAAAGGAAGCCTGACAAATTGGTGTAATCCAAATGGAGTGGAAAAGGCCATTTTCTCTTGGGATCAAGGAGTCAAGGGGATCTGCCAATATCCCTTTGTCAAATCCAGTGTTGAATAAAATCAAGCAGTGCCTAACCGATCGAGCAACTAATCAATGCGATGCATTGGGTATGCATCAAATTTAGACACCGCGTTGACTTTTCTGTAATTCACACAGAACCGGACTGAACCAGGACCGCCGGGCTGCTCCAGTTACTGTGGGACTTCTCAATTATGCCCATTTTGAGCATGGCCTTGAGTTTATCCTGAACCACCTTTTTCTTGTGTTCAGGTAAGCAGTAGGGGTGGCTCCGAACCACCGCCCCTAGGGGTGTTTCAGTGTGGTGTTCTATGAGGTGGGTGCGACCGGGAAGTGATGAGAACATGTCAGAAAATTCCTCTTGCAACCGAGCAACCTCTGTGAGTTGGGCTGGTGAGAGGTGGTCTCCACAGGGGACCGGAGCGGTTTGAGTAGTTCATTTTTTAACCTCTGGCCCCAGCTCTACCTTCTCCGGAACTACCGACACCAATGCCACAGGGACCTCCTCGTTCCAATAATATGAGCACTTTATCTCCTGGGGTGAATTGTCTAACACACATGTCCCTGTTGTACAGCTGGGTTTGAAGTTCCTGTGCCTGCCGCAAATTCTCCTGGGTTAAGTGCATAAGGGTGTGGAGTTTTGCGTGCAGGTCGAGAATGTATTGAATTTCATTTTTATTCATTGAAGGTCCATCCTCCCAATTTTCCCGCAGCATGTCTAAAATGCTGCATGGCTTTCACCCATATAATAGTTCGAAGGGTGAAAACCCCGTGGAGGCTTGCGGGACCTCTCGTACTTGAATAACAGGGGCTCGAGCCATTTATCCCAATTTCGTGGGTCCTGACTTACAAACTTTCGAATCAGATTTTTGAGTTTTTGATTAAATCGTTCCACTAATCCATCAGTTTGTGGGCGATAAACGCTGGTGCAAATGGATTTAATTCCTAATAACCCATACAGCTTGCAAAGTGTACGTGACACAAAGGTAGTGCCTTGGTCAGTCAGGATTTTTTTCGGAATCCCAACTCGGGAGAGAACACGGAAAAATGCTTCCCAATACTATGTGCTGAAATATTGCGGAGAGGCACCACTTCCAGATATCGCATTGTCCACCAGAACTAAAATAAACCAATATCCTCATGCTGACAGTTCTAAGGGCCTGACAAGATCCATGCCAATTCTTTTGAATGGGGTCTCAATTAGAGGGAGAGGGCGCAAAGGCGCTTTTGGGGTGGCTGCAGGATTTACTAGCTGGCATTCGTGGCATGCCGCACACCACTGATGGACATCCCCACGAATCCCTGGCCAATAGAACTGCGCCATTATTCAGGCTAGTGTCTTATCTTGTCCCAAGTGTCTGGCCATAGGATTAAAGTGAGCCGCATGGAATACAAGTTCCCTACGGCCCTTTGGGATCAACAACTGGGTTATTTGTTCACCGGTTTGAGTGTCCTACATCACTCGATGTAGTCTAGCCTTAATAATAGCAAAGTATGGGAAGGAGGGTGTCGCATTTGGATGGAGAGTTTGACCATTGATTACTCTCACTTGGTCAAACACATGACGCAGAGTCTTGTCTCATGACTGCTCTGAGGGGACATCCTCGAGGGAATCCCCAAGAGAGGGAGGAGGGGCGAGCTGCTCCTCACTCCTCGTATTACCCTGGTGCGGTACTGACATAGAAGGCTCTGTGCCAGCTTCCCCAGTCAATGCTACACTGGGATCCCCCAGTGATGTATTCTTGCAGGACCCACCCCATTATATGCGCCATTAATTCCCTAAACGCCGGCCAATCAGTCCCCAGGATCAGAGGGTGGGTAAGACACAGATTAGCTGTCTTGATGCAATGTTTTTCTCCCCAAAATAAAATGTGGACGGACACTAGGGGATAATTGTGAACATCCTGGTGCACACACAAAACCTTCACCCCTTGTGCTCTCCCCAGTGCCTCACGTTGCACCATACTTTGGTGGATTGAGGTCTGATTACAGCCGGAATCCACCAACACGTGATACGTATCCCCTTGCACACTCACTGGTATACGCTACAGTTTTTGGTGCACATGTCAGTTCTGTGTTTTGATCACAGAAACATGAATGTGATCGTTACTGCAACAGCAATTACACTACTGTGATTATTACTGGAATAACAGTTACAGTATTTTATAGTTACTGTGATTAAATTCACAGTAAACATACAACATACTACAAGTGACTCGACATTTCAGTGTTCTTTTTACAGTATTTATTACTGAATATAATAATTATAACTATAGTGTTTGATTTTTTAAAAATTCCTTATGTATAAACAAACATTCTGTTAAATGAATTTAAAACAATTTGAAAAGAATAATTTGTTTTTAGAATTATATTAGAATTTGAATGCATTTTTAATAATTAGACTCATCTCACCTCATCTATCCCTTGACCTATAGGGTCGTTGGGGCATCATGGATGCTTGGGCTACAACCCTCCTCCAACCCAGGCACTGTCCCTTGTAGTATAGTATTTGTTAGACCGGCCGCACGTGTGACATGGCCATACCATTTGAGTTTTCTTTTCTTAACTGTCATGAGAAGGGTCTCATGTAGTCCTATAGCCTGTTCAACAGTCTGGTGGATAGTTTAATTCGTGATGTGGTCCCTGTGTGTTATACCGAGGATTGTCCTGTAGCACCTCATTTCTGTTGCTAGGATCCTTCTTTGTAGGTCTGCTGTGAGTGTCCACGTCTCACAGCCATACAGGAAAATTGATAAAGCAAGTGATTGTAGGAGGTGGATCTTTGGTCCCAACTGGATGTGTTTATCCCTCCATATGGTTTTTAGTCTTGCTACAGCAGATGTCATTTGTGCTATTCTAGCCATGATTTCTGGTTTTTGACCCTTCGTCGGATATGTTGGAGTCCAGGCACTTAAACGTTTTCACTTGTTCCAGTGTTGCTCCTTTGATTTTTTTACCTCCGTGTGGAACCCATGTGCATTATTTATAATCAATTTAGTCTTTTCGGCACTTATTTCCATTCCGTAGGCATCTGAGGTCCTGTCCAGCTTTTCCACCAATGTCTTTAGCTCATCCTCTCTCCCTGCTAAGCCATCGATGTCATTTACAAAATGTACATTTGTGATTTCGCCTTCCTCCTATTGAAACTGTACTGGAGTGGTTTTCTAGAGCATCTTCCATTATTCTTTCCAGGTATATGTTGAAAAGGGTAGGGGAGAGGAGGCATCCTTGCCGTACTCCTACTGTGGTGTGGAACCAGCTGCCAATATTCCCGTTCAAGTGCACAACACTTGTAGCCTTACTGTACAGTTGTTCAATAACTC
Source organism: Neoarius graeffei (assembly GCF_027579695.1). Lineage (NCBI taxonomy): Eukaryota > Metazoa > Chordata > Actinopteri > Siluriformes > Ariidae > Neoarius > Neoarius graeffei. The sequence continues at coordinate 11,296,004 of NC_083590.1, forward strand.
ATGTTTTCATTGATATATTTCCTCATAGTGGCCCACAGGGCTGCATGCCATACCCTGTCAAAGGCTTTTTTTAAAGTCAATAAACATGTGGTACAAGTCTTTTTGATGTTGTAGGTGTTTCTCACATAGTAATCTCAGATTGAAGATTTGTTCCGTGGTGCTTTGTCCTACCCTGAACCCTGGCCTGTTCCTCGGCAATGATGGACTCAGCGACAGGTTTTAATCTGTTCAAGATGATCTTCAACATAACCTTACTAGGGTGACTTAAGCTTATTGCGTGCTAATTTTGACATACTTGTAGGTTCCCTTTTTTTGGCAAGATTATGATCAATTATACGACAACATGTAATAAGTTCAAGTTCAATAATTTATTGCCATATCAACCCAGTTGATTGGAATTTGTCTTAGTGCCATTTCAAGTTAAAAAAAGGAGAGGAAACATACATACACAGAACATACAATGACATAACAATGACATAGACCATCATTCAAAACCAATAAAAACCATAAGTTAAACTTGTGCTGTTTTCCAATACTCATAAAGTGACTTGTGCATTCCAGTAAGGTACATTATCAGAGGTCATTTAGAAGTGTTAAGGAGCCTAATCATGGCAGGGTACGTACTATTACAGAAACGGGATGTTTTACCCCTAAGGCTTTGAACTCTCCTACCAGAAGGCAGTGATTTAAAAAGATACCTGGCAGGGTGAGAGGGGTCATCCAGAACTTTCTGGGCTTTGTGGTTGGCACGGGTGGCATAGATAGAAGCTATAGATGGAATGGTCTGTCCAATAATTTTGGATCCAGAACGCACCACCCTCTCCAACTGCTTCCTCTCTGAGGAGGTGGAGCTACTGTACCAGACCGTGATGGAGAAGGCCAGCACACTTTCCACAGTGGCTCTGTAAAACTGTAGCATTGCAACCCTAGCTACACCAAAGCTCCTGAGCTGTTGCAGAAAGTGAAGCCTCTGGTGGGCTTTACTTATGATGATATTGGTGTTAACCTCCCACTTCAGGGACTGACAGATGGTGGTGCCAAGAAATTTAAAACTGGACACTCTCTCCACTGCCTGTCCATCAATGATCAGAGGGGAGAGGACTGGCCTATTTTTCCTAAAGTCAATGATAAGTTCCTTTGTCTTATTGATGTTTAAAAATAGGTTATTCCCCTTACACCATACTTCTAAGGCTTCTACTTCAGATCTGTAGCTTGACTCACAGTTGTTACTGATGAGCCCAACTACAGTTGTGTCATCGGCATACTTAAAGATTTTAACATTATCAGAATGTGACACACAATCATTGGTATATAGGGAGTAGAGCAAAGGGGAAAGAACACACCCCTGTGGGGCTCCAGTATTAAGAATGCTAGATTTGGAGAACAGGTTGCCTATTTTCACAACCTGCCTCCTGTCCGATAGAAAGTTTAAGATCCAGTGACAGAGGGATTGATTAATTCCCATCAGCTGAAATTTATCGAAAAGTGTAGTGGGTATGATAGTATTAAAAGCAGAACTGTAATCTATAAATGATACTCTTGCATATGTAGCTGGGGCCTCCAGGTGCTGCAGGATGCTGTGGAGGCACAAGGACACAGCATCATCTACAGACCTGTTAGCGCAATAGGCAAACTGATAACTGTCCATCACAACACTGGCTAACTGTTTACAGATGAGCCGTTCAAAAACCTTCATTGCAATAGAAGTCAAAGCAACAGGCCTATAATCATTCAAACAACTAGTATTTGATTTCTTAGGTACAGGGATGATTACAGCAGATTTAAAACATGCAGGAACTTTGCACTCACAAAGAGACCAATTAAAAATATCTGTAAAAACAGAGGCAAGTTGATGGGCACAGTTCTTCAAAGTTAAAGCAGACACACCGTCTGGCCCTGCAGCCTTCCTCACATTCTGTTTGCGGAACAGGGCTTTGACTTCATGTTCCTTAACCACAAATGGTGGGGTTACAGGGACTGTACTAGGTGCAGGGACTGTGACAGGTCTGGGGCGATCAAATCTACAGTAAAACTCATTAAGCTTGTCTGGGAGCTGAGGGTCTGCATCTTGAGCAGCCCGTTTAGTCTTGTACCCAGTAATCAGAGGCGATTTTTCTCACCAGGCAAGCCAATCAGCTGCTTGGGGCCCCCACCAGGTGGCGACAGAGAGTCGAAATTTGCACAGCAGTTGATAGAGAAATTTGCGAGTCGAGAGTGAAGAAGAATCGAAATTTGCGTTTTGAAAAGTCATTCGCTGAGTCTGACTCTCACGGGTTTCCCGTTTACAATAAGCTGTTGGGAGGAACAAAATGCTAAGCAGCCAATTGTGTGACCATATTTTTGAGTGACAAAAGTCTTCAAGCAATCAGCGCTTGCAGTCTGCAGAGGGATCCCTTCCTGCGCGTGCAACCACATGTTTGCACAAATCGGAAACCCTGTAGGCTATTAACGTGCACATATTGCGTGTTGGTAGACCTCCATGGCTAAATTATTATGAAGAGAAACTATCCATCCGGGAGTGAAAAAAGAAAGAAGAAAAAAGAAGATGAGGGGAGAAGAAAGCAAGATGGTGGTAAGTCAGTAGCAATAATAATGAACAGAGACAATAGTATTTTTCCCTACCGTTGATAATGAATGATTTAGTGCAAATGGTGCTAGTCTTGTTTCACTCGCGCTAGCATGACCATACTTTATTTATGTTGTTTTTTTTTTTTTTTTAACGTCAAAAGCTATTGCTATGTTATTAAGTAGCCTAGTCCCTACTTTTAATAAAAAGCCTGTTAAGGTAATACAGGATTACACATAGAATGTTGTGGCTTTACGATTGCCATTTAGAACCAATAATATCTTCGAACCAGAAAATGTAGGCCCTAATTATTGTTTTTAAATGTGGCATATATTAGACACAGTAGTTGTTTGGAAAGGTGAAAGCTGTCATCAGCCAATCTGTGACACTGAGGCCTAGTCTGTATTTATTTATTTACAGCTGCAACTGCAGCTACTTGCCTCTGGGCTACTTGCCTCTGAAACAACAGGCAGAGAGATAGCTGAGGCATTGGATATTGACAGGACCTTTCCTGCTAAAAGAGAAAGGAAAACGACCAGACAATTTGCATATGAGGGCCAGGAAGAGACTCAGTCTTCTCCTGAAGAACACTTCAGAAGAGTTTTCTTTCTGCCCCTAGTGGACACAGCCCTCACCAGTCTTAATGATCGTTTTAACAAGCTGGAGAGAGTGTACAACCTTTATGGTTTTATTTTCTCGAAAGAGGACATGCATGAATCAATAAAGAATGGCACACTTGGGCAGAAATGTAGGGCATTGGTGCAAAATATGAATGACCTGGATGCTGAAGATTTAGTTCTGGAGGTCAGAGCTGCATACCATGCATTTCCAGATGAGGTATCTTCTCCAAGAGAGATGCTTGACTACATTTACAGGGAAGACCTTCTAGATCTATATGCAAATCTAAGCATTGCCCTTCGCCTCCTCTTAACCCTACCTGTTACAGTAGCTTCTGGGGAGAGAAGCTTCTCTGCCCTTAAGTTGATCAAAACGTATCTACGATCAACTATGTCTCAAGAGAGACTTTCTGGTCTGGCACTCATCTCGATTGAGCACAGGGTGCGAAGGTCTTTGGACCTTGAGGACATGGTCACCGTGTTTGCACAAGCCAAGGCCCGGAAACAGATCATGTGAAGACATCTCTTACACTATTGTTTCTTTGTTTCATTATTGTTATTTATTAAAATTACAAAGGTCCAGAGTTTGTCCTAGTGAAATTCTGTTGTGTGTGCGCGTGTGTGGTGGGGTGGGGGGGTCGGGCCCCCCAATGAATTTCTGATTGGGGCCCCACTAGACCCTAGAATCGCCACTGCCAGTAATCCTCTGTAGTCCCTGCCATACCCCCCTGGAATCTTTATCTTTTAATTTATCTTCAAGATTATCTCTATATCTAGTCTTTGCTTTCTTAACAGCCCGTTCAAATTCATATCTGGCTACCCTGTATAGGTCTTTATCGCCACTTTTAAAAGCACGATTTTTCTCTATACATAATTGTTTAATCTCTTTATTGAACCATGGCTTATTATTACTAAAAACAACCACAGGCTTTGATGGAAAGCATACATTCTCTACGAAGTTGATATAGGAAGTGACTGTATCAGTAAATTCATCTATACCATCGCATGCTTCACTAAAAACATTCCAGGCCGTTTGTTCCATACAATCAATTAACATTCCCTCAGCAGCAGGAGTCCGTTGTCTTATTGTCATTATGGATCGCTTAACAGTTTTTAATTGTTGGCGGTACTGAGGTATTAGAAAAATCATATTATGGTCAGATTGACCTAAAGGTGCCCGTGACACAGCACGGAACGCCTGCGGAAGAGTACAATAACATTGGTCCAATGTTTTCTCACCTCTCGTAGCAAGGTAAATCTGTCGTTTGTAACTGGGGAGTGATTTATTGAGGTTAACATGGTTAAAGTCTCCCATTAACAGAAGGACCGAGTCCGGGTGTGCTCTCTCCAACTCCATGACTTGGGCAGAGAGTTGCTCTATAGCAGATGTAGCCACAGCCTGCGGGGGGATGTAAACAGCCACCAGAATGATGGAGGCGAATTCCCTCGGTAAATAGAAGGGCCGACATTGAATTGTAAGGGCCTCCAATTCCGGAGAGCAAGACCGATATATTGTTGTTGTGTTGGTACACCATCTATCATTCACAAGGAAGGAGACCCCGCCGCCCTTCTGTTTTAACGAGCCCACCGTGCGGTCCGCCCGAAACAGTGAGAAGCCAGCTGGAAGTATTGCGGAGTCTGGCACACCCTCGTGGAGCCAGGTTTCTGTAAAGCACATCACCGAGCAGTCAGCAACGTCGCGTCTGGAACTAATCAGAAGGGACAGCTCGTCCATCTTGTTGGCCAGCGATCGAACATTAGACAGAATTATGCTGGGTAGTGGGCAGCGATGTTTACGCCTCCGAAGACGCACGAGAGCCTCGGCTCTTCTCCCACGCTTCCGGGCTGGTTGGTTGTGACCCGAGGCCGAGGAACTCTCAGGCGACAGTATCAATGTGGTTACAAAGTCGTTTGATGAGTGCAACAGTCTTGGAGGAGACTGCTGTACAGTGTCCCGAATATGCAGTAATTCCAGTCTCTCATATTTTATCAGACAATCCACGCGATCCACACTTATACAAACAATTAACAGGCAGAGTAACCAGAGCAGCACCAAAGCAAACAGTTATAAACCTGCAACTCAGCGCCTTCTCTGGACACAATAGTGAAGTGGCGCCATCTGCTGGACAGCTACTACTACTGCAATTCTATTTATTATAATTAGTTATATAAGATTTCCCTCCAGTTAAACAGTTGTGTTTTTTATAAAGTCTGCTGAGTTTTCAGCTCCTTTTAACATTAAATCTTCTTGTCTACAGGAAGTGTGACTGCAGTGTGAGGAAATGAGGCGACAAAATGGACCAGTTTCACAGCAAACAGTGAAGTTTTATTAAACATCTGCTGGATGATTAACAGATAAATATATTTATATTACAGAAATACAGAAAACAATACGGTAACTGTCAACTTCTCAATTACATCACATACCTCATTTCAAAAGCAGTAAATGTTTTTTCACAGGTTGACCTGTGAAAACTTAGTCGTACTATGATTTTTTTTCTTTTGTTCTGTCACATTTGTTTTATACTCTGTTGTCTCATTGTCCTTCATGTTACTTAATTAACCTAACGTATAATTTACAAGTGCAATTATTTTGTAATGCAGGTTATACCAAGTCAATAAAGGGAAAAACAAATTTAAACAGTGTCATTCTTAAACAGAAAATTATGAATAATAAACTGTAGTGGTAGAAGAACAAAAAAAAACACTTAAGAAAATAATCAGCAGTGTATAGCAGTAACTCTGCTTCATCACACCACCCTGTCATTAATTATTTTACTACAACACCACATCACCCACAGTGTTTTATTTCTTACATCATTAAAGAAAGAGTTATATGATCCCTAAAGCACAACGCATGATGTGTTTCTGCAAGTGAAGTAAAGCCCACCAAAGCATCTCTGCTTCATGAGAAACATTTTCTTTCTGCAGTAGTCAGTGGAGGAATCAGTTTTAGGTCTGAATATAGAATCAGAGGGACTGAGCTACAAAATTCATGTTAAATACAAACTTCATAGAACAAAAATATCTACAGTGTATTATATAATTATACTGATTTATTCAAAGTGTATTTCACTATTAGAATTATGCAAAAATACAGAAAGCAGTGTGTACTGAAGTAAAAGCCTTGTAGTGAGAATCTCCTCAGGGGCCTGAAACTGTTCCTGTCCATTTCAGCTCCCTCTTCCACTGACCACGTCTCCGAGTCTCTTTCATTTGTTAGAACTAACCCTTACATACTGTTCATATTCCATGCCTTCATGGTATGGTCTGGGTCAATTTTGACCCAGGCAAAGAATACCCTACTAATAAGAGTCCACACCCAATTTTGAGCTCCATATCTTTTTAAAACATATAAATGACCAATCTGACATTAATAAATGGTTGATTAATCCTTAATCAATGTTTCAGAAAGCAAAGAGAGTGTATTTTTTATATATTTACACTACCCGATTTTGGATAGAAACATCTTTCACACATTCTTTTTTACCTAAGACATGAAAACATAATAGTCATAATGATGTTAATATATTTTATTGAAAGTACAGTTTGCAAAAACATTTAAGAACATTTAAGAAGAAGAGGATTTAGTTTATAATAACCCAGTACAACCATTGGAACGTTGAACACCGTCCCCATTGTCTTAACACCAAAAAACTCTCCATAACTACCAATGCAATAACACATTCATTAATTATATAAATTCAGTATGAATTCAACATCAGCAGTTAGAACATAAATCACATCATCCACAACAATATTACTGTGTGCATTCAAAGCAGTAGTGTGACACCTTGTGTGTGTGGGCCTTGCATATGTGTTTCCTACATTTGCAGCAGGTTGTCCCGGTCTTGCAGTGTTTTTTTGGTGGGCAGAAGTTGCACCTCTTTCTTTTCTGTCCCCTTCTGTTGTCTTCATGTGGGACATCAGTGCCAGTGCCAGGCTGAGGTGGCTGTACTGCTCTTACCAGTGCGGCAGAAGCTGCTGTGCGAGGAAGGTGTTGCCGCTTTTGCATGCATGGAGTCACGAGAGCCTTTCCAAGTTCCTCCAAAAAGTGCCTCCTCCAGTTCCTCACGCTTGCCCTCCAGGTAGGGTTTAGCTCTCTCCAGATCACAAACGAGTTGTAGGTGGATATGTCAATGATATTGTGAAATATAGCAAGAGGCCAGCGGGCAGTCCTCCTCTTGCAGCTGTATGTGCCTGTCACTTTATCAAGATTGTCCACTCCACCTTTGTTGGCATTATATTCAAGTATCATGGTGGGTTTTCTGTCCTCCCGAGTACTGATCTCTGCAGCCTTGTGCAATGTGCTCATTAGGATGACATTCTTGTTCTTCTTTGGCATGTATGAAACAACTGTGGTGTCATGGGTGAAAGCAAACTTCGATGAAAATACCTCTCTCCCTCTTGTTGTCACCAGAGTGGGGGGTAGCTCAGGTTTGTTCCGTCTCACTGTGCCAACCATTGTCATCTTCTTCTTTAGGAGCTCCTGACCAAGCTCATAAGAGGTGAAAAAGTTGTCACATGTCACATTGTGTCCTCTTAGCCCTTCTGTCATCTCTAGCACAACGCGCTTGCCCTGTTTTCTCTCTGGGGTTCCCCCAGCTGGCTTCCCAGTATATACTTGCATATTCCAAGCATAACTGGAACGTGCATCACAAGCTGCCCATAGCTTTATGCCATATTTCCCTGGCTTGCTAGGCATGTACTGCCGAAAAGGACAGCGACCTGGAAAAACATGAAAAGGAGGGAAACAATTTACTTTCAAAATGTCATGTTTATGAATGGAATTGTATGTGTATGTGTGACTCTAGCCATTTCATTTCACAACCAACGGCATGTATATACAGAAACTATAATTTATTTAGCCTATAGTAAAATGCAAATCCTACCTCTGAATGGAACCAATCTTTCATCCACTGTCACCTCAGGACCAGGGTTGTACATTAGAGGTAGCCGTTCTACCCACTTGTCCCAGACATCCCTGATTGCTGCCAGTTTGTCAGTGACACGTCGCACAGGTCTTGTCTCTCGATTATCAAATCTGATGACTGCTGATATGGTACGGAACATCTCTAGGGACATGGTGGCACGAAATATTGGTCTTCCTGTGTCAGCATTCCAGAGACTGGAAGCAGCCTCACCCTTTGACCTGTAAATGCCAGCCAGTATTAGAAGCCCTATGTAGGCATGCAGCTGAGTCACATCTATGGTCTTCCACTCTTGACCATACCGTTTGATCCCTTCCCTGTTTGTCATTTCAATGACAATTCTTTCAATGGCTACAGGAAGGAAGAGCTGGAACGTTGACAGAATGCCAAATGCTTGGGAAATAGCCAGTCTTGTGGGTCCTGGAGTCATTCGAATGACATTTTCCCCTGCCATCCTCCCTGCAACTGTATGAGGAAGTGAGGACCAAATGATGGCATTGTTTTTCGACATGACTGTCTCCCCCACTGCCTGCTCATTTTCTTCATCATTGGCATCATCATCATCATCATCATCATCGTCGTCGTCATCATCAGAGTGACTGTAATCAGAGTTTTCCTCTAATTGGTCTTCTTGCTCTGACACATCCTCGTCCAAATCACTGTCTTCATCTTGGAAGATTAGATCAAGTACTTCTTGTACAGTATGTCTCTCCACCATATTCTCTGTAAATATCAGTGCTGTATGATCTGATGACCACTCAACTCCTCTTTATATAGGTCTATAGATTTTGTTACATTTCTGGTGCAGGTGCAGATCTCACGCCTGTTTCAAGGCACCCTCTGACCTCATATGACCTCTGTTCCTTATGTTTACTATGTATGATCACTGTGCAACTGTTTTTTTTCACTGTTTCGAGATTCCCCATGACTCTTCAAAAACTAACAGGTACATGTTCCTATGGAAACCATATTTTCTGTGAGAAAATATGGTGGGAACATGTAAAGTTCCCGAGACAGGTTCAAGTCCCCCCTTGAACACTGTCATAACTGTCCCATAAGTGATATACAAGAACATGGCATGTACTGTCCCTCCCCTCCCACCCTTTACCATGATTTAACACACTCTGGGAAGTTTAAAAGACATTCAAATGAATATGGGTCAAATTTGCCCCAGAACAGCCTAAGTGTACAAAAAATTGTAACCCCCCTGTAAAATTATACCAGTTTAAAATATTTTCAGTTTTGTGTATTTTGGATCACTTTAGGAAAAGTCTTACGATATCAGGCCAAAAAAATGACATTTAGGGTATTTTTATTGCTGTCAAATGTTAAAATGGGTCAAATTTGACCCAAACAGTATGTAAGGGTTAAATGACTGATGTGTTTATGAATGTGTTGTCTGTTCCCCAACATGGAAATGCAGGAACACCAGAGTCTTCATCACACACACAGATGTTCATCACACCCTGAAAATAAAAGAAAAAAAACATCTGGATTAACCCCCACACACTGGACTGTGGTACTTCATGACCAACAGCATGTAATCATCTCTGATCCAAGAGAAACATTATTATCTCCTGTTTATAATTTAATTCAACATTTATTCAGTCTTATATAATATCTGTGTTCCAACACTGAGCTCCAACAAACGAGAACTTCCACAAGATCTAACAGGAAAATGAGCAGACGTTTCCCATCACATCACTGCTCTTGTCCAATCACAGGCTTTGGAGCTTTTTAAACAGTAACTAACACTGCGGTGGGTTTGATCTCTTGTTCTACATGTAGATTTAAGTGCAGACTTTAAGAAGAAGCCGAGGTGAATTTTACAGGAACGACAGAAGACACGGTGTGGAGGTGGAGAGCAGGAAGGAGTGTCAGAGTGAGTCAAGTGGCTCCTTAAATCACATATTTGTGGCAGTGTGGCATTAAAGATGATCATTTTACTGAGTTTTGAGGAGAGTTGAGAAGAAAGTGTGCTGCTGATCAGAAACAGGGAAAAGCTGAGATCATCTTATTCAGACAAAAGCAGCAGGATGAAGTCAGAGACAGCAGGGTGTCACAAGGAGACGAGGTGTTCATTTACAATCACTCTCATGCACTCAGACGGGACATTTTGGAGACTCTGACTGTCTCCATCTTCTGCTTTCAGATGAATTTTAAATCAATTTTACTGAACAACAAACAGCATTAAAGACAACTGGGAGGGAAAAAGTCGGATTAAATAGAACACAGTGAAAATTTCTAAAACTGGTTTCATTTCATGGTCTGGTCATGTGACATTTACTGAAATTAAACTAAAATGATGAGATTAAATTATTATTCCTTCTTTTCAAGATTTGCCTAAAAAGATTATTACTTACTCAAGTGTCTGCAGTTTGTAACGTTTATCGTCCTTAAGAGCAGAGAGCAGCTTCTTTCCTGAGTCTCCTATTTTATTCCCAATCAGATCCAGTTCTCTCAGGTGTGAGGGGTTTGATCTCAGAGCTAAACTCAGAGCAGCACAGCCTTCATCTGAGACACCACAATCACACAACCTGCAGAGACACAATGACACACACTTCACTGCCTCAGTTTGTGAACATCAAGATTTGTTCTCGGTCTTTAAATTAGAGGTGTGTGTGTGTGTCCCATGGATGTGGCATTTATTCACCATTCCATATCAAGGAAGTAGCTAAGCTGAGATCAGAAGAAGGAAGTTACAGCTCACGAGTTACAATCAGAAACAAATTTCAGAAATTAATGCAATCAAACAAACAGAACTTTAGATTTACAATTTATCTGAAATATTGCCAAATTATTCCACCACTGCAGGCTCCAATGTGTTTAGGTTTGAGATGTTAATCATGTTCTTTCCTGATTGACAATCGGTTACAAGGCTCCACCCCTTTGAGAGATCGACCAATCATAATAAGGAGAAGCCGTGCATCCAGGCGGAACAAGCAAAAAAGAAAAAAAAAAATTGTCCAATCCACAGCGAAATTTTCCCCCTGTGAAAACACTCGCCCACACTCCATTCCCTCCCAGTGAAGCGGTGCGTCTGGGCGGGGCTCAAAATGACGAGATAGACACTTTGGTGAAATAAACAGTGTGAGTTTAATGAACAAACAGCGCGATATTGCAGTGAGATACTCCATCAATCTGATTCACTCAAATACTGAACGACACCAAGACTGATGAATAAAATAGAGACTTTGGGAAACGTTTCATTGCTGCATTTTAATGAAATGTGAGGGGAAGCCGGGCTTCCAGTGTCGTCTTAAAGCAAATCACCACTGACAGAGATGGACTGGAACATTATTTACCATTTTACCATTTATTATTATTATTATTAAAATTCAAAATCAACAAAAGGATTGTTGCCGTGGGTTTCAGTTTATTGGAAGTTCTTTTCTCCTCCTTTTTAATTTTTATTTAAAATTCATTTTTTTATCTATTTAATTTTTTCACTGCATCAGTTCTGTGGCATTAACGTCTCATTTTACTTTTTAAACTCTATATTCCTGAGATCATTTCCACCATGTCACTGCTGCTTTAAACCCTGCAGCTCACACAGAGGGCAGTTAGTTTGAGTCTCAGGTGCAGTTTGTGTGATTAGTTACAGTCGGTGCGTTCACATGCACATCCAAATTGAGCTGCTGTCAGTAATCGCACTAAGGGTCCCAGCAGGGGTGCCAGAGAAATCCAATCCTACATGCACACAAGGAAATCGAGCTATTGTGTGAGGTACATTGTGCACCCGAACCACAGGTGGCGCTACATGCCCCATCGTGTTGGTACACTTCCGGTTGTCGTCATGAAGAAGAGCTATTCAAGAGTATAAACAAAGTTATCAGTTCCGTGTTCACAAGAAGTGTGTTTGTAGTTTGTATGTACGAACAGAAGTGTTCCTAATAAAGTGGGCGGCTAAGGTGAGGTGTCATGCCGACCGAGGCTGTTTTTTTTTTTTTTTTTCCGACCGAGGCTGTTTTTTTTTTTTTTTTCCGACCGAGGCTGTTTTTTTTTTTTTTTTTTTCGACCGAGGCTGTTTGTGTTTCCCGCTTGTGGTCTCGTCACTCCCGGAAGGGGCAGTGCTGAAGTAAGTAGCTGGACTATGTAGCTTGATAGGGTTTACATGCACTAAGTAGCTCGGCAAAAATCGCATAATCTAGGTCGTGTAGCTCGATTATGAGAAATCAAGTTCGGTTCAATTTCAGCCTAGCTAAGGTGTTTCCATGCCATTTAGAACTTCGATTTCAGTCGAGCAACAGCAGAAATTCGATTTTCTCTATGTGCATGTAAACGCACTGAGTGTTGTAGTAAATTTCACAGTGAGTTCAGACACATCGCAGTCGGATCAAGTCCCGTTTTGTGCTGCAGCTTCTCACATACGTCCATCTGACCCAAAGACTCTGTGACAAATCATCAGTGTGCAGTGAACAGAAACAATCTTCCTCCTCAGGACACTGATGATGAACCTAAAACCTCTGCTTCAGTCTCACTATTAGAGAATGGGTCTTACTGAGGAGCAGGTCATGTGACTCTCAGCAGGGATGTGCACAGGATTATAGAGGGGCAGGGGCTCAAAGTCAGAAAAAGCGCAGCAAGTGCATGATTTTTTTTTTCCCCCCCGGTCCTTTCCAAAATATGGAAATGTAGAATTAAAATTAATGTACTAATAGGAAGGTAAGTACTTAGCTATGTGTCCTGTGTTGGTGAAAGTGATATGCAATTGCCATTTCTTTTGTGTCAGCAAAATCGTCACTCACATTATCATAGGCTTGGAAGACATGCAAAGCAATAAAACACTGGTGCATTATTAGGCTTTTTTATTGTTAAAGATTTAACATTGAACAGTGAAACCTGAACTTTGAACAAATAAATAAATAGCCTAATGGACAAAATGATAAAAATCAGTCCTTCCTCTCATAAGGTAGAAGCCTAACATTCCAGGGGCCTTAAAGCAGTAACCTTCTGGGGGCCATGTCCCTGTAGATATTAATGACCTCATTGTAATTTATGGGTGTGTCTTTTTCAATCGAGAGGAGAAGGAGATCAGAGAGCCTCTCTTCTTTGCATAGGCTTCTGAGTACATTTTTCACAAGCTTTTGTTTTTTTCTGAAACATAAAACACCATTTGATTTGAGCACGTTGTGGAAGAGGTCGACGACTAGTTATATACACAAGAGGAGAATGTAAGCTTCCTGACGATATCTGATACTTGCATGTAGACCGAAGCGCGGCCGAGGCAATCGATTGTGAACAGTAACAGGTCAGGTCACGTCAGTTAACAAGCAGATTATTAAACTACAGAGACTTAAATTACTCGCACAAATGTCAGTAGCCCTACAAACGCCCAAATGTGATGTCCATACAGTTTGAAAGGGCGAACTGTTAGACCATAACTCACATGTTCAAGCTGCCTCACTGTTGTGTCTCCTCTGTTATCATTGTGGCAGCGCGCGCAGCGGCTTCTTCCCTCTCACTCAGTCCGCGCGCCCCCTCTCTCTGGCCGCGCGCGAGCGGAGCAGCAATGGACAGAGAAGCGGCAGCTCAGCGCGCGCAGCCACCCCGGATTACAAGAACATTGGTAGATTGCCGTGGAGTTTTTGTACCGCCACTGTTTTAAACTTCTAACAGGACTGTATTATTTATTATTATTATTATTATTATTATTATTTTTAAAGGGCAACATTTAATTCGAGGCAAAAAGGGCAGGGGCTCAAGCACCCCTAAAGCCCTATGTGTGCACGTGCCTGACTCTCAGAGAGATGATCTTACCTCAGTGTCTCCAGTTTACAGTGAGGATTCTCCAGTCCAGCACAGAGACGCTTCACTCCTGAGTCTCCCAGATTATTATAGGACAGATTCAGGTGTCTCAGGTGTGAGGGGTTTGAGCTCAGAGCTGAACTCAGAGCAGCACAGCCTTCATCTGAGACACCACAACCATCCAACCTGCAGAGACACAATGACACACACTTCATCAACAGATTTCCATCTTGGTGTAATTCTTACTTTAAAGATGATGAGTGTAAAATTAATTTTATTATTCAGAATGTCATGAGGATTTAATATCACCTGTTTATTCTCATTAACAGTGTAATTAATAATGATAATACTGAGTGTTATATTTAGTTTCTCTCCTCTGCTGTGTGTGATATTAAACCATCAGCAGCTGAAGCTGAACAGAGAACAGCAGAGAGACCATGAACTTTAATCAGAGAGAGAGAGAGAGAGAGAGAGAGAGAGACTGAATCTCAGATGGTTCTCTACTAGACTTATAGTGCACTACACAGGGGCAATAAACTTGTTTCTCCAGAGTCGACAGAGTGCATTTATAGAACACTATAGATTTATATTATTGTAGAATCAGAGAAGTAAACAATGATTATTCCATATAAATCCTACAAACATTCAGCCACTCGTTCTTGAGACAGCGTGCGAACAAGAGTTTCAGAAAAAATGGACAGAAAACCCGAAAACATACCGGTTTCACCTCTCAGTGTCGGAGGAATAAAAATATCAGTGTAATTTATGACGATGTTCATTTGTCTAATTACTTTTTCATCCTTCAAAAAGAGGGAGCACATATAAACAGTGCTGTAATTTCAACACCAGTCACCTGCCAGCAGAGGTGGACAAAATACCCAACTGCATTACTGAAGTCAAAGTACAGATCCCACTGGTCAAATGTGACTCCGATACAAGTGAAAGTTGTCCAGTCAAATTTTTACTTAAAGTACTGAAGTATTTGCTTTTAAAAATACGGAAGTATTAAAAGTACATTTTCTGTCAATGCATTGTTGTATTATTGTCACAACGCTGACAAAACCTAATGCCTCTGAAGCAACCGACTGGATTTACTGACTAACTTGTAGAACCTGGAGAATAAACACCTGGTAGAACGTTACAAAATGAAACAACTTACAACCAAGCAGAATCATCAATAAGATGCTCGCTAGGTTCTCTCTTTGGCTACTGGTAAAAAACACATAGTAGCTATAGTAATTATGGAAGGTCACAAAAGCTACAACGTTAACGTTACCAAAGACAGAAATGTGAATTCACAAAATGAACGCATGCTGTGTCATCATGGTGATTTAACGTTAAGCTAGCTAGTCAGTGAAACTCTACCTGACATGCTAGCAAACTCTTTTCAAACTCGAAATCATATTGGGTAGCTAACGCTACTAGAAAAGAAAGATTTCTACATTCTATTTATTTGGCAAAATTATGCTAAACATATTTCTGAAAGGACTTCGGATAATTCTGTTTTTGCATGCTAACTAACAGTGTGCAAGTTAATGAGCCGTGTGTTTGCGTTAGCCGTGGACAAGGCTATGGCAACTTGGCGGGAAAATCCATAGAAAGTCATTTGACTAACCAGACTGCATCGCTATCGCAACATTATCACTAGCTCTAAAAGCACAGACAACTTCATTACAAGCTTTCTCTTGGAATAAAATGTTTACATACGTTCACATATGCTTCTGCAGGTTGGACAAGGAGTTTTTGGAGGCCATAATGTGGTTTGTTTTAGGCAAACAAAGCAAACATTTAAAATGAAACAAATCTTTATTCCTTTCCCCAGAAGAACCGCCTCCTTCCATTCTGCCATCAACTGATCGTGTTCAAATAACGCTGCGGAGTAACTGAACTTGATTTTATAGTCTATGGACGTGACGTGACCCTAGTGATTACTGATCGGTGTCTCAGTGTCACCTGCGAAAAAAACAATCGCGTTTTAGAAAAGAAAAGAAAAAACATCCACTTTCTAAACTGCTTCATAGTAACGAGGACCTTGACAGAAATGTAGTGGAGTAAAAAGTACAATATTTGTCTTTCAAATGTAGTGAAGTTAAAGTCATAAGTTTCAAAAAACAAAAACTCAAGTACAGATCAGGGCTTTGAATCAGAATTTTTTTTCCTATTGGTTCGTTCCGAACAGAAACGGAATTTTAACGTTTCCGGTTTTGGGTTCCACCATTAAATAGACGTTCCCGAACCGGTTAGAACAAAAAAAATGTCGTTCCCAGAACAGTTAATTATGTTCCCTGTCAGCTGTTTAACAAATGGCTATAAAATTATGTCTAAGTCTCATCCAGCTTAAGCCAAATGTAGGCTAATTCTATTACAACCTTCATTAAATAAGAAATAATTCAAAACAAATTATTATTTCAAATGTTGGCGATTTGGATTCTAAGTATGTCTTCCCATCTACACAAACAGAAAAAGTGCCAAAAATGAAAGATAATTTGTTTAGTGTGTTACCAAAGGCTAGTCAGGCCCTATGCATTGATAGGCTAACAGAGGTTAACGTCATTTAATGTTCGCGAGCCTCTCATTAACGTGGACAAATATATTGATATCGTGTTTGAAATTGATGTTTCTGAATAACGATAGACTGCAATATTTACCTCTTATTTAAGATGTGGAGACGTGATAGTAGTCCACCCTCCCGCTCTCTCCATTCAGTCAGCGAACGTCACACAGGAAGTGAACCCCAGCGGGTCATAGAAACTTGCGCAGGAGAAGAATGACTTTTTTATTTGTAGGCTACGGAAACTTTGAGGAACGAAATAAAAACCGGTATTAACTGGTTACCATTATTTTTAATAAGCATTTCTGTTCCGGAACATAAAAAATAATAAAGTTTCTGGTTTCGTTTCTGTTCCATGTGAAATAGAAAAAGTTCCCGGTTTTCGTTTTCGTTCCTTGAACCGGTTCAAAGCCCTGGTACAGATACTCAAAAAGTGTACTTAAATACTCAAGTAAATTTACTTGGTTACTGTCCACCTCTGCCTGTCAGTAACGCGATAGAGAGCGCCACTTCCAGTCAGACTACAAACATGGCTGACCTGAACTACAACACCCAAGAACCACAGCGCCCTCTATCACCTGTCTATTAATTACACCTGTCACTCATTTCCTGGTTAATCAGCCCACGCTATATAAACACCTCTCCCACACTCACTCCATGTGAAGTATCATTCAGTGTCTTACCCGTCATACCAAGCCTTGTTATTTTGCCTGCTTTATCGTGTTCTCGACCCTCGTTATTGTCTTGTTACTCTAGACCTTATTATTCTGACTGCTGATCGATCAATCGACCCCTGCCTGTCCCTCGACTTCGATTTCGTCTAGCGTTTTGGATTTGTTTGCCAGTCTGCGTTCCCCACTCTCCCCTGCACATACATCTGTAAGTGCCCGCATCCTGACATCCCCCAATCTGGATGCAGGCTCCCTCAAAATAAAGCTGAAGGTCTGCACTTTGAGCTCATCTTCATTATTTAATTTCATCAACATACTGTGGAGGAGCAAAAAAATAAAGAAATAAATCATCCACGTCCTGGCTGGATTTAGGGGGGTCCTGGGTTCAATGTTAAAAAATAAGTTTTTTTATATACATCACATCACAGTTAAACTCGACATTCCACTCCATCCCTGAAATTTTCATGCAACAAGAAAGGAAAGAGAGATGAATTGATCTTTGTAATGTTTTTCGGTCGCACTTGTTTTTACAGTAAAATTCGAGTCATGCTGCCTGTTAAAGCCTCGATATCTCAGAAACTAATGCAGATACAAGCCTGGAATTTTACACACTATTTATTGGGAAGAGTGACTTCGTTTAAAAAGTAGGAAGCAAATCTGAGCTGGTCAGGTGGCAACATTTTTTATTCTGGTGATAATTCATTTTCATTAATTTCTAAAGTAAAGTAATAAATTTCAGACACATTGCAGTCGGATCAAGTCCCGTTTTGTGCTGCAGCTTCTCACATACGTCCATCTGACCCAAAGACTCTGTGACAAATCATCAGTGTGCAGTGAACAGAAACAATCTTCCTCCTCAGGACACTGATGATGAACCTAAAACCTCTGCTTCAGTCTCACTATTAGAGAATGGGTCTTACTGAGGAGCAGGTCATGTGACTCTCAGAGAGATGATCTTACCCCAGTGTCTCCAGTTTACAGTGAGGATTCTCCAGTACAGCACAGAGACGCTTCACTCCTGAGTCTCCCAGATTATTATAGGACAGATCCAGGTATCTCAGGTGTGAGGGGTTTGATCTCAGAGCTGAACTCAGAGCAGCACAGCCTTCATCTGAGACACCACAATACCGCAACCTGCAGAGACACAATGACACACACTTCATCAACAGATTTTCATCTTGGTGTAATAGTGGTTGTGAAGATGATGTCTCTCATGTTGGACTGTCTCTATTCTCTTCACCAATCACAAGCTATTATTAATAATGACTCAAACATTACCACTGTTACTGACATTAAGTTTACTCGAGGTGCAAATGATTCAGCAAAAAGTCAATAATTTAAAGGTTTAAGTGAAGAGTCAGGTTTTGTAGAATTTATCTCTGCTTGACTGGATTTTTAATGATCACATATTTAATTGTAAAGACACTTAAATATTTCTTTAAAGTAAAAGTGACTCTGAGGAGAAATGATGACTTCATGACTAATATATTTGTTCTGCATGTTTTACTTTTCCAGAAAAGTTTAATTGATAAACAACACTGTATACAACTATTAACTGCTGCTTTAGTGAGTTATTGTGACTCTCAGAGAGATGATCTTACCCCAGTGTCTCCACTTTACAGTGAGGATTCAGTGAGAAAATGTGTAATTTTGGGAGCTCTTTACGATGGAATCAAGAAGATTTGGTACCAAAAGAACATTTGTGATGTGAGAATAACAGTTCAAGCCTTGCTGTTGTTAAGACGCATTGTACGCGATCCCAAGAAAGCATTTTTCAAAGCAAGATGGCTGAGTTATGTGATTTTTATCTGCATAAATGTGTTCGGGGTTGAGAATTCAGTGTAATTTTGGAATCATTATTAGAAGGAGAAAGCTGAACATTCGCAAACAGTAAGTAAATCGTATGAGAACTCTTGTGTATTGCTTTTGGAAGAGAATTTTAGCTTGTATGAAGTTAAAACTTGGTGATTTATTTTATATACGAGTATAATTAAAAACATCATTAGATAATGTGTGTTTTGTTGTTTTGCTTGAAATCTTTCATTCTCGAGTTCCATATTCTCCAGTTCGGGTCTATATTATTAGCATAACAGTCAAAGTGTAAAATTCATTCAAAAATTTAAGAAAAAAAGTGTATGCATTTTTTAAAAATATTGAGCAAAACTTTTGTTGGTGAGCGGCTTTCATGTTACTCATTACATCGGAATTTAGCTCAAATTTCCAAATACTAAAATCACTTTAAAAAAAAAAAAAAAACACATTGGTTGTATTCCTATGACTTCTGGTGTGGGAGTAGTTTTCCCTTCTAGTAACCGGTGTGAGCCGCACCGATATTATTGCCCTCTTCGTTGTTACATATTTTAACAATATATACACGGGACACAGCTTGTACCCCTGGATCCTGCAACTGATTGGTTTAATCCTGCTGATCCACTGAGCTGCTTCTGTAACGTAGATCTGGCAACCCTGTTCAGAGCAGTGAGACGGAGACGCCCTGAGAGAATATTTACTACTTTATCCATTTATTACTCAATGTGGCAGAACAACTGCACACAAGGCCCCGGGGCAAAACACCAATCAGGGCCCCCCATGGCGAAACTGCAAACAAACAAATTAGAAGGCTTGCGGCATATCGGCCTACTCAGGCTATATCTAACAAAAAGCAGTTTTTAAGAATGTAGCCTTTGGACCTTGCCATGGCGAAATTGCAAACAAACAGAAGGCCTGCGGCATATAATCAGGCTATATTAGAACAGAACTTGCTCAAAGTTTTATTTATTATTATTATTTTTTTAATAGGCCGACATAGCCTGTATTTTCCATTCATTTTTTATTATGTTCCAGATAGACACTAAACAACAATAACAAAAAAGAAATTCAGCAATCATGAATGATACACCCTCATTGTGTAAGCACGTCTTCAACTACAAAGCTGACACGGAAACCTGCGTTCGCATTAAATGCACCTTGCGCTCCGCAAAGTCGTCGACTATTTGAGGGATGTTAAGTGCTCTTGCTCGTTCATTCTTGTTATGTTTTCTTGTAGTTAATTTAAGTTATTATAGTCAATGAAGAGGCTTGGTATTCCGTCCATTACGTTTACTTCAGAACTTAACGGGAGCAGATACAAAACACATGTATACAGCGCGTAGGCTTATATCAACTCTACATCCGGTCTCCTCTTCTCTTATTTCCCCCCCCCAATCCTCATTACCATAGTGCGCCATCTAGTGGCACAGAACACAACATATTCCCCTCTTACTTAAGAATTGAACATCCACGTTAATCAGGCTATATACGTAATAACCTCAGGTAACACACACAAGTAAATGCATGACATTTCTAAAGAGTATACCAGTAATTTATAAACTAGAACTAAATGTATCTCTGCATTAAACTTAAGCATAAATCAACAAAAAGTCTCTCTTCAATTAGGCAGTAAATTTCAACATTAACTGTAAAGGATATTTATTCAACAAAGTCCTCCAGCCAGCGTGGTGGTCGTCTCACATGCGCTGGCACCTCCATGGCTGGAACTGGATGTTCATGAGGAGCAGCTGGTTCAACTGTAGGCGGCTCTTCAGGCATGTCAGTCACAGGAAAGTCTGTATGAACCAGCCTTGCAAGAGCACTGGACGTTGTTAAACGAGAGGCGTGCCACTTCTTCCCGTCCTGTAGCAGGTAAGTAGCAGGTAAGTCGCAGGACTGACCTTCCTTTGAATTCGCATTGGCTCGGTGAACCTCGGGTGTGCTTTTGGCACCTGCATTGGTTTCCGAACACGCACGCTGTCTCCCTCGTTGAAAGTAGGAGCGCGCGCACCTCGTCTGGCGTCCGTTTAAGTTTTCATCTTTTCCTGTTGAGCTGTAACTCTCTGTGACAGGGCAGCAGTATCCTTTGAAGACGCTAGTGGCAGAATGTTGAGGCGAGTGCGCATCTTCCTCCCGAAGAGTAATTCAAATGGAGACGTCCCAGTTGTAGAATGGGAAGTAGAGCGATAGACTTGAAGGAAGTCATTGACAGTCTTTTTCCAGGGCTTCTTCTCTAGGATGGCAGATTGAATGCAGCTTTTAAGCACTCGGTGGAAATGCTCAATAGCGCCATTTGCAGCAGGGTGGTAAACAGATGTGCGTATGTGCTGTATGTCTCTGGATTTCAGAAATTCTGCAAACTCAGCAGATGTGAATTGAGTTCCATTATCTGTCACTATGCTATGAGGATTTCCAAATCTGCTGAAGACTGATGTGAGGAAGGTTATGACATTGTCAGACGTAATAGAGGCAGTGAAAGCCACCTCTGGCCATTTACTGTGGTAATCAGTCAAGGTGATCGCATACTTGCAGTCCCATGGAGCAACTTCCATCGGCCCGACTATGTCCATAGCCAACTTTTCCCATGGCTGAGACGGAAACGGCACCGGCTGTAGTGGGGCAGCTGCAGGCGTAGCAGTTTTGTCGCATGACTGGCACAACTGGCATCCCTTGACTTGTCTGTTAACTTGCTCATCCATGCTCGACCACCAGTATAAGTCACGTAGTCTCTGTTTCGTCCTAACTATTCCTTGGTGACCCTCGTGCGCCAAACTGACTAATGTGTTGTGTAGGGAGAGTGGAGCAACAAGGCGAGTGCCTCTGAACACGTAGTCATTTTGCACACTGAACTCGTCTCGCAAGCGAAAGTAAGGGCAAACAGTGTCAGGAAGCATAGAGGAAGAGCGTGGCCAGCCTTTTTCAATTTGTGAGCGCAGGGCAGCAAGTTCAGGGCAAGCAGCAGATACAGACGCAAAGTCAGTGGGTGACACAGCTGTCATTGACAGCATTGCAACGAACTCTAGCTCAGAGTCCATGCAGCCATCCACAACGGCAGGGAGTGGTATGCGTGACAAACAGTCTGCAGTGCTGTTTTGAGAGCCAGGTCTGTAGATCACGTCGTAGGTAAAGCAAAGTAGACGCGCAGCCCATCGCACAATTCTCATGCCTGCGCGGTCAGTTCCCTTTGAAGTCAGCAGGGTGTTCAGTGCTTGATGGTCTGTACGCAAGGTGAACTTCCGCCCCCAGAGGTAAGTTCTCCACTTTTCCACGGCCCAGAGCTTCCTTTTCTATCGTCGAGTACTTGCGTTCAGCAGATGACAACGTTCTCGAGGCAAAGGCAACAACACGCTCTGTCTGGCCATGCATCTGGTTGAGGACAGCACCTAATCCATAGTTGGACGCATCAGTTGACACTATGGTAGGCAAGTCAGGATCGACTAAAGCAAGAGCTGGACTGTCTATCAGCAACTGTTTGGCAGTCTCGAAGCTGTGCTGAGCCTCTTTGGTCCAGGTGAACTCTTTATCCTGACGGATGCAAGTGCGCAGTGGTTCAACGACTGTGGAGAAGTTTGGAATGAATTTGTTATACCAGGATAACAGTCCCAGGAAGGATCGCAGTGTTGGAGCATCCGAAGGAGGGGGTGCGTTCATGATTGCGGAGAGATGGTCGTCAGTTGGTTGGATGCCTTGGGGTGTAACTGTGTGTCCAAGGAAGTGCAAAGTGGATTTATTAAACTGACATTTGTCTCTGTTCAGCTGTAGACCTGCCTCCTGTAAGCGTTGTAGGACAGAGGCAAGAGTGGCATCATGATCAGCTCGTGTTTTCCCCCATAATATGATATCATCCAAATAATTAGCTACATTGGGCAAGCCTTGTCGTATGGTAGCCAGCATCTTTTGGAATGCAGAAGGGGCTGAGGCTAAACCATATGGAACTCGACAAAATCTGAACAACCCTTCGTGCGTGATGAAAGCGGTCAGATCACGACTCTCTTCATGTAAGGGCAGTTGGAAGTATGCGGCTTCTAAATCTATCGTAGAAAAGACAGTTGCATCCTTGAGACGTGACAGCAGCTCATCAATGTGTGGAAGGGGGTAGCTATCTGTAACAACAGCCTTATTCGGCTCTCGTAAGTCGACGCACATTCGAATACCTCCCAACTTTTTCTGGATGACCACAATGGGGGACACCCACGGTGAGGCATCGATTTTCTCTATTATCCCTTTTTTGAGGAGTCTGTCTATCTCCTTATTCACTGCGTCTCTGACGGAGAGTGGCAAGCGACGCAGTTTCTGTCTCACAGGGGTAACTGTACTCGAGACCTTCACTTTGTGCACGAACTGTTTTGCGCAGCCATAGCCCGATGGCAGTGGCGGTGAGGTGGACAGATCCATCACAGGAGCAGTTGCAGTAGGCCTGTGTACTTCCTGTATCGTAGAGCCATTGATACACAGTTCAAGTCCTCTGATGAGATCCATGCCAAGCAGTGCAGTCCCTGATTCAACAACAAACAGCTGAGTAGAGCAGGAGGCATCATTATGTGACACAAGGACAGGTAGGCATCCCAGCACAGGAATTGGAGATTGTGAATAAGTAACTAGATTGGCAGTAGGGGGTTGCAGTGTATCATGACTAAATTTAGCATCATACAGTGATTTTGGTATAATGGAAACTGAGGAGCCTGAGTCCACAATGAACTCGACAGAAGCAGTGGCAGACGACGTCTTAACTTTGGCAGTACACTGAATTCTGTCAGCTGTGACAGCATCATTCAGGTACAGTATCTGAATTTCAGGTAAGTCGACTACATCAACGTGATGTGTCTGCTTCTGTGCAGAGCGGCAAACACGTGAGAAATGTCCAGTCTTTTGGCAATTGTTGCATTTGGCTGTGGCAGCAGGGCAGGACTTGTGGTTTGCCATGTGTTTATCAGAGCCACAGCGGTAGCATGAACGTGAAGATGGAGAGGCAGCAGCATGTCCTGCATTGGAAGCAGTGGGCTGTTTCTTAGGGCGAGGGTGGCGCAGACGATTCTTGCCCTCTGTGGATCTAGTATGCACGGCGTTGACTGGGGCCATGGCAGATATTGACTTTGCCTGCATCAAGGCAGCTTCAATTTGTGTAGCAAGGGTAACTGCTTTTTCCAACGTTAAGTCGGTTTCTAGTAGCAAACGTTCTCATATGCGCTGACTAGCAACGTGTTCCATCAATTGGTCACGCAACATTTCATCCTCTTTGTTTCCAAACTCACATGTAGTAGCCAAGTCTCTTAGCGCGGCAAGATATTGTAGAATGCTTTCATCTTGAGCTTGAATTCTCTTTCTAAATGCATGTCTTTCAACAACAGTATTTCTCTTTGGGTTAAAGTGTGCTTCCAAGGCCCTAAGGGCTTCGTCCATTGTCGTACCTGGGTTAGGCAGTGTGTAAAATAGTCTCTGGCCCTCAACTCCAAGACTATGCAGCAAAAGTGCCTTTTTCCTCACCTCTGGCCATTTATCCCCCGTCGCATCGACGACAAGTAGGTAGTTCTGGAACATTTTCTTCCATGTGACGAGCGGAATTGGCGGTTCACTAGGGCATGGCAGGAAAGGTGGAGGAAATGGCATTGATGTAAAAGCCATCTTCTTACAGTAAACAGCAAAAGCAACCTCGTCGCCAATTTATGTTTTCTTGTAGTTAATTTAAGTTATTGTAGTCAATGAAGAGGCTTGGTATTCCGTCCATTACGTTTACTTCAGAACTTAACGGGAGCAGATACAAAACACATGTATACAGCGCGTAGGCTTATATCAACTCTACATCCGGTCTCTTCTTCTCTTACTCCCCCCCCCCAATCCTCATTACCATAGTGCGCCATCTAGTGGCACAGAACACAACAATTCTCAATTGATAAAATGGTCAATCCACAGAGTCTCTCTTGACCCATTGTGCTCCTGAGATAAATTATCAATTTTAATTTGGAGAAAGAGCGCTCTGCTGTCGCAACTGAGACGGGGAGAGTGAGAAAAAGCAAGAAGGCCATGCACACCTCACTAAATGTAGAAGTTACTCCTGGATGATCTATTACCAGCAACCTGGCCAGGCTAAGCAGAGATGTGTGTCTCGCTATCTGCTCCTTGAAACAAGCCCTAAATGACACTAGTTGACCAGGAAAGCTGGAGTCAATATCCCGACTATAGTGATCACACAGTCGACAGGCCACTTCGTATAGCTCCTCGTCCTTGGCATGCTGGAGCGTATTTGGATGAACAGCCTCAAACAAATGAGCAGTCCGATTTAAACTGACAAACCTTTGTGACAGCTGCTGAATGATTACATCAAGGCATGCATAGAACACATTCACCCGAAAATAATGCTCTGCATCGGAAAGCCGACCGTCTTCGCTAAGGTGATCAGAGTGGCACTTCATTTTTTTCAACCTGGTGGCTACAAATTGCGTTTGACTGCCCCATTTCACAGCCAATGCCAGAGTGGAAGCCTTTGCCTCATCAAACTGCTTCCTGTACTCCTGTAGAGTTCGTACAGCATTCTGCAATAATGTAGATGCTTTGAGGAGATCAATGGTCTTCTCCTGCAGTAGCTTTGAGATGGCATTAGTGCACTCCAAAATCTTTGTCTGAAGGCTGATTAAAAATATGAACTGAAATTTAGTAATGGCCTTTTTAAGTGCATCTGCCTCATCTCGTTCATTCGTTTTCTCGCTTGTAAGTGAGAGCTTGTCGAGCGCTTTAATGATGTCTCCATATCTGTGCTTTAACACAACAAGCGCATCGTAGCGGGAGGACCAGCGGGTTGGGCAGAGGCATTCCCTGCTCTCTGGGCTCAATAAATCGCCAAGTAATGCCCATCTCTTAACACTGTTGGCAACCACATCATAAAACTGTCTAATCTCTGGGATAGTTTTGACAGAATCATTCAGTACCAAATTCAGACAATGAGCCACACAGTGCACGTACAAAGCAAGGGGCTCCCCCTCCGCTATTCTCGCTTGAACACCAGAATAAATTCTGCTCATGTTTGCTGCGCCGTCGTAACCCTGTCCACGGCATCTGGAGAGATCTAAGCCATTCCCTTCAATGCAGCTAATAATTCGGCCCTCGAGTTCAGAAGCGGATGCGTTCACAGTTCTCTGGAATCCAAGAAAAGCCTCAACTATCCTGATTTAACAGGGGTTTTTTTATTTTATTTTTTTTAAACCATGATAAGAATGTGCAGCAAAAATGAGAGATATATAGGTCAACTGGTCTATAATCATGTGAAAACTTGTAGGTTTCAAGGAATTTCCAATGAAATCGCGTAAGGCACATTTATTGGGAGGGCTTGAATGTCAAAGGGTGGGGCCCTGTACAGCTAGGGGGAGGGCCCAAGGCCCAGGGGCAATTGCCCTGCCCACCCCCCTTTAGCTCCACCCCTGCTATTAGATTATTATTACTACAACTGTTTATTACTGTAATAATTCACTGAATTACTGAAAATCAACAGAAGGATTATTGTGTTTTTTTTCTTGTACTTTTTTCATGGTTTTTACTGAAAAGTCAATTTTTAAAATCTATTTATTTTGTTACCCCATCAGTTCTCTGGCATTCACGTCTCATTTTAGTTTCAAATTCTATATTCCTGAGATCATTTCCACCATGTAACTGCAGCTCACACAGAGGGCAGTTAGTTTGAGTCTCAGGTGCAGTTTGTGGGATTAGTTACAGTGTTGTAGTAAATTTCACAGTGATTTCAGACACATTGCAGTCGGATCAAGTCCCGTTTTGTGCTGCAGCTTCTCACATACGTCCATCTGACCCAAAGACTCTGTGACAAATCATCAGTGTGCAGTGAACAGAAACAATCTTCCTCCTCAGGACACTGATGATGAACCTAAAACCTCTGCTTCAGTCTCACTATTAGAGAATGGGTCTTACTGAGGAGCAGGTCATGTGACTCTCAGAGAGATGATCTTACCCCAGTGTCTCCAGTTTACAGTGAGGATTCTCCAGTACAGCACAGAGACGCTTCACTCCTGAGTCTCCCAGATTATTCTTATAGGACAGATCCAGTTCTCTCAGGTGTGAGGGGTTTGATCTCAGAGCTGAACTCAGAGCAGCACAGCCTTCATCTGAGACACCACAACCCCGCAACCTGCAGAGACACAATGACACACACTTCATCAACAGATTTTCATCTTGGTTTAATTCTTACTTTAAAGATGATGAGTGTAAAATTAATTTTATTATTCAGAATGTCATGAGGATTTGATATCATCTGTTTATTCTCATTAACAGTATAATTAATAATGATAATACTGAGTGTTATATTGAGTTTCTCTCCTCTGCTGTGTGTGATATTAAACCATCAGCAGCTGAAGCTGAACAGAGAACAGCAGAGAGACCATGAACTTTAATCAGAGAGAGAGAGAGAGAGAGAGAGAGAGACTGAATCTCAGATGGTTCTCTACTAGACTTATAGTGCACTACACAGGGGCAATAAACTTGTTTCTCCAGAGTCGACAGAGTGCATTTATAGAACACTATAGATTTATATTATTGTAGAATCAGAGAAGTAAACAATGATTATTCCATATAAATCCTACAAACATTCAGCCACTCGTTCTTGAGACAGCGTGCGAACAAGAGTTTCAGAAAAAATGGACAGAAAACCCGAAAACATACCGGTTTCACCTCTCAGTGTCGGAGGAATAAAAATATCAGTGTGATTTATGACGATGTTCGTTTGTCTAATTACTTTTTCATCCTTCAAAAAGAGGGAGCACATATAAACAGTGCTGTAATTTCAACAGCAGTCACCTGTCAGCAGAGGTGGACAAAATACCCAACTGCATTACTGAAGTCAAAGTACAGATCCCACTGGTCAAATGTTACTCCGATACAAGTGAAAGTTGTCCAGTCAAATTTTTACTTAAAGTACTGAAGTATTTGCTTTTAAAAATACTGAAGTATTAAAAGTACATTTTCTGTCAATGCATTGTTGTATTATTGTCACAACGCTGACAAAAACCTAATGCCTCTGAAGCAACCGACTGGATTCACTGACTAACTTGTAGAACCTGTAGAATAAACACCTGGTAGAACGTTACAAAATGAAACAACTTACAACCAAGCAGAATCATCAATAAGATGCTCGCTAGGTTCTCTCTTTAGCTACTGGTAAAAAAATACGTAGTAGCTATAGTAATTATGCAAGGCCACAAAAGCTACAACGTTAACGTTACCAAAGACAGAAATGTGAATTCACAAAATGAACGCATGCTGGGTCATCATGGTGGTTTAACGTTAAGCTAGCTAGTCAGTGAAACTCTACCTGACATGCAAGCAAACTCTTTTCAAACTCGAAATCATATTGGGTAGCTAACGCTACTAGAAAAGAAAGATTTCTACATTCTATTTATTTGGCAAAATCATGCTAAACATATTTCTGAAAGGACTTCAGATAAGTTACGTTAGCATAATTGTGTTTTTACATGTTAACTAACAGTGTGCAAGTTAACCAGCTGTGTGTTTGCGTTAGCCGTGGAAAAGGCTATGGCAACTTGGCGGGAAAATCCATAGAAAGTCATTTGACTAACCAGACTGCATCGCTATTGCAACATTATCACTAGCTCTAAAAGCACAGACAACTTCATTACAAGCTTTCTCTTGGAATAAAATGTTTACATACGTTTACATATGCTTCTGCAGGTTGGACCATGAGTTTTTGGAGGCCATAATGTGGTTTGTTTTAGGCAAACAAAGCAAACATTTAAAATGAAACAAATCTTTATTCCTTTCCCCAGAAGAACCGCCTCCTTCCATTCTGCCATCAACTGATCGTGTTCAAATAACGCTGCGGAGAAATTGAACTTGATTTTATAGTCTATGGACGTGACGTGACCCTAGTGATTACTGATCGGCTGTCTCAGTGTCACCTGCGAAAACAACAATCGCGTTTTAGAAAAGAAAAAATATCCACTTTCTAAACTGCTTCATAGTAACGAGTAATGAGGACCTTGACAGAAATGTAGTGGAGCGAAAAGTACATTTGTCTTTCAAATGTAGTGAAGTTAAAGTCATAAGTTTCAAAAAACAAAAATTCAAGTACAGATACTCAAAAAGTGTACTTAACTACTCAAGTAAATTTACTTGGTTACTGTCCACCTCTGCCTGTCAGTAACGCGATAGAGAGCGCCACTTCCAGTCAGACTACAAACATGGCTGATCTGAACTACAACACCCCAGAACCACAGCGTCCTCTATCGCCTGTCTATTAATTACACCTGTCACTCATTTCCTGGTTAATCAGCCCACGCTATATAAACACCTTTCCCACACTCACTCCATGTGAAGTATCGTTCAGTGTCTTACCCGTCATAACAAGCCTTGTTATTCTGTCTGCCTTATCATGTTCTCGACCCTCGTTATTGTCTCATTACTCTAGACCTTATTACTCTGTCTGCCGATCCATCAATCGACCCCTGCCTGTCCCTCGACTTCGATTTCTTCTAGCATTTTGGATTTGTTTGCCAGTCTGCGTTCCCCACTCTCCCCTGCACAGACATCTGTAAGTGCCTGCATCCTGATATCCCCCAATCTGGATGCAGGTTCCCTCAAAATAAAGCTGAAGGTCTGCACTTTGAGCTCATCTTCATTATTTAATTTCATCACCATACTGTGGAGGAGCAAAAAAAAAAAAAAATCATCCACGTCCTGGTTGGATTTAGGGGGGTCTTGGGTTCAATGTTAAAAAATAAATTTTATATCTCTCACAGTTAAACGCGACATTCCACACCATCCCTGAAAACTTCATGCAACTAGAAAGGAAAGAATGATGAATGGAACTTTAATGTTTTTCTGTCGCACTTGTTTTCACAGTAAAATTTGAGCCACGCTGCCTGTTAAAGCCTCGATATCGAGGCATAAAAACGGGTCAGGGGTGAAAAAGGTGAGAAGGGTGCGCGAGTGGTGACGTGGGTTCTGGTGTTGTTTTATTTTGTTTGGGGGGTCCTCCCCCAGAATAAATATTATAGCCTCCTTACTAAGTATACTGTATTGACATTTGCACAAGGACATACAGTACAAATACAAATTCAAATACATGTAGTTATAGTGAAATTATGCCCTGGAAAAAAATGTGAATAATAGAACGAAGAAAGTGAATAGTGATAATTTTTTCCTTTTATTTGCCTGGACCACCAGTGTCTCCATGGCCCGTTTTCGCTGAGTTGCCACATGTTTCAGCCTTGCCCGCTTCTCTCTTTCAGCAGTCTGTTTCTTGGCCTGCTGAGCACTGCAAGTTGCTTGAGAGCCATACTTGCTCTGCTGCTTTTCCTCCTTGTTCACCCTCTGCTGGTGTTTGTATGTGGCTGCTGCAGAGTTAATGTTCTTGCACAATGTTCTGTCCACTTCCCCAAACTTCACGTCCTCCCTTCTAAAGAGCTGCATAGCTGTCTTCCCCCTGGACATCAGCGTGTACTTGACCGTCTGTATTGCATTAAATGTTTCCACATTCATGTTGTCACTCCTCTGATCAATTACATCATTCATCAGACTAAATGAGGACTCGACTCTAGGTCCATGAAAGATGGAGAGGCAACACTTAACCAGTGCACCCAGGGAGGGGTACTTGTCTGGTTTGTCGAAGACATGACCCCACCACTCCACGATGCTCTCTCCCTCCTTGAAGCTGGGGATGGTCAGGTCAACACTGAACCGCACAAGTTCCCTCTGGATATCCTGGTCTGCTGGCAAGAGGTGCCCCAGCATACCACTCAGCCTGCCAAGATATGGAAGTACCTGCAGCTTTCAGTTCTTTTTAAATCAAGGCTGAATACTTTCTTCTTTGCTGCTGTCTTTTATTAAATCAAATTTGAGACTTTTAATTTGATTTCTTTCAGCACGGACAGCACTACAAAATGGCGTCTCCACTATACAGTGCCCTATATAGAGGGCTACCGCGTGATGTCACCGTACCGCGAGATTTTGTTAGGGCGCCATATTGGAAGACCTCAAGTACATACATACATACATACATACATACATACATACATACCTCACAATATAAAACAAACTACGAGCGAGAGTGAAGTGACACGATGGCTGATAATTCTGGTTATGTGAGTACATTACCAGCTGCAGAAAGGGCACGGTATGTGGAGAAACTGGCTGTGATTGATGGGTTTGACCCATATGATAAGACTCGGGGCAAGGGAGAATGGAAACATAAGGAGGACCTGACACCAATTCTGCCATCTGTTTGCTACCCAGACATTGTAAACTATTTGTTGTTTACACCCAGTGCCTACACTGCTGATGACTTGAAGGCCTACAAAGGGCTACAGGCTTACAATTATGTTGTTAGTGTCTTGGTTTGTGATATTACAGCTGTTGTTAAGAATAACCTACACAGTTATGGCCAAGGTAATCTTGTTGATATTTATCTTTTAATAATATATCTTTTCAGTTGAAAAATTAATACTTTTTGTTACTATTAAGGTATCCATAATTTAGGTTAATTTATCCAAATTATACGTACGTATTTATGATATATGCCTACACAACAACTATGCTTTATTTATATAATAGGAGGGAGAGCAAGCTCCAAACCATCCTAAATTATTATTATTATTATTAAATTGTAGAAGTCTGGGAGGCTTGCTCCTCATACAGCTATCAACTTGGGGCCAATTTAGCATGTTTTAAATCTGAATTTCTTACGTTTGCTTACCTCAAAGTGTCCACAGATCATGCACAGACTTATCCATTATATCCACAGTTTTTTGCCAAGTCTCACACAGGTTTCTTTCAAGTCTACTGTTGGGCCAATAAATCATAAATAAAACAGCTCAGATTTGTTTAAGTCGTTTGCCACTCCACTTTATTCTCGTGGGTTCACATACCGCTGCCGTTATTTCCCCCTAATCACGAGTTTGTTGGTCTTCCAATATGGCGCAGGGTCTGTTTACTTCCGGTTTCGGGTGACGTCAGTGAAATCCCTCTATAGTGAGTAGCGAGCAATTTCGGACACAGGGATTGTCAAAAGACGCACGTGCCCTCTTTCGAATGCTGACGTAATCAAGCCGGAAGTTTTGTTTGTTTTGATAGCGATCAGGAAAGTTTGAAAAAAGTAGGAAATTCAGTCCGATGACTCAATTCAGCTTCCAGCGGTCTGGTCTGCACTCTGACTGATGTGTGCACGCTCTGGCCAGCAGGAGAAGAGGCGCAAAATGATGTTGCTTGCCCTTTGCAACGAGATGTACTCGTCGCTATGGCGTCAATATCAAAGCAGGAGGAGGAGGCGCAAACCGGCACGAACTGTCTATGGGTGTGAAGCGACCTCCTTGCCCTTTGGGTCAATATCAAACCCCCTATTTTACACACTATTTATTGGGAATAGTGACTTTGTTTAAAAAGTAGGAAACAAATCTGAGCTGGTCAGCTGGCAACATTTTTTATTCTGGCGATAATTCATTTTCATTAATTTCTAAAGTAAATTAGTAAATTTCAGACACAGTGCAGTCGGATCAAGTCCCGTTTTGTGCTGCAGCTTCTCACATACGTCCATCTGACCCAAAGACTCTGTGACAAATCATCAATGTGCAGTGAACAGAAACAATCTTCCTCCTCAGGACACTGATGATGAAGCTAAAACCTCTGCTTCAGTCTCACTATTAGAGAATGGGTCTTACTGAGGAGCAGGTCATGTGACTCTCAGAGAGATGATCTTACCCCAGTGTCTCCAGTTTACAGTGAGGATTCTCCAGTACAGCACAGAGACGCTTCACTCCTGAGTCTCCCAGATTATTATTAGACAGATTCAGTTCTCTGCAGCTCACACAGAGGGCAGTTAGTTTGAGTCTCAGGTGCAGTTTGTGGGATTCGTTACAGTGTTGTAGTAAATTTCACAGCGAGTTCAGACACATTGCAGTCGGATCAAGTCCCGTTTTGTGCTGCAGCTTCTCACATACGTCCATCTGACCCAAAGACTCTGTGACAAATCATCAGTGTGCAGTGAACAGAAACAATCTTCCTCCTCAGGACACTGATGATGAACCTAAAACCTCTGCTTCAGTCTCACTATTAGAGAATGTGTCTTACTGAGGAGCAGGTCATGTGACTCTCAGGCTACGTTTACATTAGACCGTATCTGTCTCGTTTTCTTCGCAGATGCACTGTCCGTTTACATTAAACCGCCTGGAAACGGGAATCCGCCAGCATCCACGTATTCAATCTAGATCGTGTCAGCTCCGGTGCTGTGTAAACATTCAAAATACGCGGATATGCTGTGCTGAGCTATAGCTGGCGTCTCATTGGACAACGTCACTGTGACATCCACCTTCCTGATTCGCTGGCGTTGGTCATGGGACGCGACTGCTGAAAAACGGCGCGGACTTCCGCCTTGTATCACCTTTAATGAAAGAGTATAAAAGTATGAAAATACTGCAAATACTGATGTAAATACTGCCCATTGTGTAGTTATGATTGTCTTTAGGCTTGCCATCCTTCCACTTGCAAGTGGTAAGTGATATGCGCTGGGATCACACACACAGCGGCTCAGTCCCGAATCGTGGCTTGTGCACTTCACTCGCGCGCTCTGTGAGCTGCGCAGGGCCGGAGTGCGCACCCTCCAGAGGGCACTCGCTGTTCAGGGCGGAGTGATTTGGAGCACAGGATGCCTGCGGAGCCGAGCGTATCCGTGTATTGGCGTTGCTATGTGCACGGCTAACGGTTTTAGTGTAAACGCAAATCGTTTTAAGAACGTTAATCTGATGATCCGCTGATTCGACGTAATGTAAACGTAGCCTCAGAGAGATGATCTTACCACAGTGTCTCCACTTCACAGTGAGGATTCTCCAGTCCAGCACAGAGACGCTTCACTCCTGAGTCTTCTAGTTTATTCCGAGACAGATCCAGTGTCTTCACAGTCAGATGCAGTTCTCTCAGACTGGAGGTTTCTGAGTTGAGCGCTGAGACCAGAGCTTCAGCACTTCTCCCTTTAATCATATCACAACTGATCCTGAAGGAAATAAAATAATACATAATAAACTCACACAAATGATCAAACAGGTCCTCAAATCTTTCACTGCACCATTTCATTTTCATAAATGACAAAAGTACAAACTCCGAGTCGACAATACACTGAAATGCTGTAACAGTAATTCACAGTTCAAGCTGTTCGGATTTGAGTTTTCTGCTGCACACGTCGTCACTGACACATGGGATAAACACGCAACATCAAATCTGATCACCAAATCGGGAAATAAGAGTCTGATCTAAA